>NW_027412551.1:2454324-3054324 GCF_025532065.1 Leptinotarsa decemlineata
AAACAGATTTTAAATAGATTTTTTGTTTAAACAGATTATGAAATCACTGAGATCGTCGAGTTCATCATTCACTGTAAAGAAGCTTTTGAGTGTGGTGATATTCAGTTTTGACACATTGCATATATTTACTCTGTTTCTGTTTTGTCGTTAACCAGCTGTCGCACCCCTACGAAAAAACAACACTCAGAAGTCGAAATGTGTACAAGCTAAGGACTAACGAGGTCTTATCTTTCAACGTGTGATTCCTCACACGCATATGATATTATAAATTATAAATTCTCTAATTCAATTACTGTCAGTTTTTGTGATGTCGAAAACTTATTTACAATGCATTGAATAATTTGACGTTTTATGAATGGGTTCTGCAACTTTTTTTTGGGACGTCTGGTATTTCAGGTTCATTCTAGCTCCTGTCACCTATTCAATATGAAAAGTCTATCTACACTCACAAATCGATACTTTTCATAATATTCTTTACATTTATTTTTAGGGAATTGGAAGGTCCTGCTTTCCCTCAATTTCCTGACTCGACGCTCATGTCTCATGTTTTAATAGGCTATTCGTCGATTCTACCTGCGTTTCTGATACATTCAAATCGGAGGCAAAGCTGCCACCATAATATAAGTCAGCACTATCAGTGTCAGATCTCGTTTACATTTGGTTAGGCGTTCAGCTCATCGTGGATGCGACTTGTTTCAATATTGACTTTCCCAAGAGCTATATGTTAAAGTATGTATTCTAGAGTCAATTCTGCTATATCATTCATGTAAACAGGGTATATTGACTGGGCGAATTGATAGAAATTAATTGAATTTGTTTTAGGGCGAGTTTTCTGTAGGAATGTTTTTCTACCAAATGTACTACCCGATGAAAGGGTTGATAGTATGAGTATCGAATTGCAATTAGAATCAAGCGGGTTTCTCATTATTTGACGATTTGTGTGCGTTAATGATTCTTCCACACATGAATCTATAAATATACTATAATATAACTATATTTTGAATGGAATATCTGAGTCAGAATAAATGCTCACAATTACTCATCAATAATTTTGAAGAAAATAAAGATGCGATTAGAGTTTTCCGGCTACAGAAAAATGCAATCAAAATGATAGATGGAGCCCGCTACCTTTATCATTGTCAGCCTCTATTCATTAAGCTGTTGCGTTCATTATGAACCTCATGTATGTTAGTGATAAAACGCTACCTTATTATAATTTTCAAATTCATTTACTAATTCCACACAGACTATTACAAAGATCATCTAGAAAACATATTTTACTAGGATACCCTGTATCTTGAGAATGAGTCTGGTATTTTGGTACTGCCGAAAGGAACACATAAAAACAGCTCAATTTGCATCATAATATTTGTTAAATATGTATGTACCTTCTTATCATTCTCAATTACAGTAGATATTTTCAACCATGTCAAGGATGCGACAATTTGTTTTTAGCCTTGCAGAGAGTTTGTCAACTTCAGGATATCATCTCCAACAGCTCTCTTATATGTTCCTCTGGTCATGTCATGATGTGAATACTTGTATAACAATACTCCGTATTATGAATCCTCTTGTTTCAGTAAACGTTAAAACTGCTCTGAGTGAGTATTTCTTGGACACCTGATGAAATGATGACCACCGAATCGAGTTTAAACTGAAAGAAAATGCAAATTATTAAAAATATACTCAAACAGTCGTATGCATGCTTACCTTTTCATTCGTCAGTCGCTATAGTTTACTTCTTCATTCCGTACACGAATCGATTCATTATTAATTGGAAGATCTTACAAATTCATTTTATTGATTCGTGTACATTTTGCCTGAATGGTAGGTTAGAAACATTCCATTGGTATTTAGCTCGTCTATGTTGCCAACTATTTGAGCTAAAATTCTCTTGAATCGGTTGGGTTGGGGAACACCTTGCTCGAGAGTTGTTCAAGCGAAAGATATATGCATATAGGGCGTTCCAACGAAAACTTTCCAGATATCAGATATCAACAAAAATTGACAATATTAGTTGATACTGGTAGAATTGTTGGGCAGCAAAGTAATATAATTTCTAAGTTTATCAATTCAGGACCAGTAGCCAGTGATTTCACCTATAGCAAGCAAAAATAAATTTTTTGCTTTGAATATACGTATTGGGCAAATTTTGTTCAGGTTCAGACTTATCCGATGATGACTGTATGAAGTTCTGATTTATTCTTTTAGGGTTGTCAAGACATTCTGGTATAGATACAGTTGTTTTGCTGTATATTTTCAAATTTTGTAATCTTTTTCATAGAGTCTTACTACCATTTCTTTCTTCAACTTTCTTGGATAAATCTTCATTCTCACCCTGTATATCGAATATTTTCGATTCCAAGGTAAAGTTGCTTTTGATGTGCAGAAATAACGAAGAAAAACACTATCTTTTTACTCACTTCATGACAGCAATAAACCGGAGCCACAATAAACACGTATACTCACTGGAAACGAACATGAATAATATGAACAAATCGCCTTTGATAATATCTGCCGCAGTAGCAGACGAAACGTCAAGTGTAAAAACCTACAGGTCGTGGTAGTGGACTTGAAGAAATTGGACAATCTGTTATACACCAACGTGAAAGTCTACACACCATGAATGAACAAGTTGCTCTGAAAAAAATATGTTCACAAAACTGTATAATTATGTCTGAAATATCTATTTCTTCGCATCACATTGCAGAAATATATATTAATTAATGGTTTTTCAGATGACCACGTTCTTATACAATACTAGCTACTCGACCTACATTTCTTCTGCCAAAGTTTCAAATCAGCTTCTAACAACTGATGAATGCCTTTTATGAAATTTACCCAAAAAAGTATGTTCTCAACTATTGATTTGAATTTGGAAATAGGTAAGTAAATCAATGAGAGGGCAATAGCTGGTTGAAGGAAAAACAGATCTAAACAGATTTCAACAGAAGTTCTCCAACAACATAGAACAAAATGTGACATTGAACATCAAACCGTTATGTTAATCAAATCCAACGCGATAGCAGTCTTTCTTCATCACACGTGATGCATCAATTCATAAGGCGTTTTGATTTATTTCTTGCGCAATAGTTTTGATTGTATGATGTATAAACCCTTATATGATATAAACAAAACAACTAACATATTTATTGGAAGCTTTTCAATTACTACATTTTACATTACCATCAAGAACAAAGAAGTATACACGTCGCGTCGTATATAAATAGTATTGAGAACAAATTTATAGCTAATATGAAACATTTCTGACATTTTTTCACAATAAGAATAATACTACAAGCATTCTTAGCGAAATAGTTCATGAGGTAGAATCCTATAACAACCCACAATAATTTGTTAACGCCTTCAGTATTTTTTAATAACGCTCATTTATTACCTGGTATCGGAAAGATACGTTGTTTTCAACTTTCAACATATTACTTATTAGTGTAGAACTAATAACAGAGATGAAAATAGTAGAAACTGAATAAAATTTAAACAACAAAATGACCTCAACAATTCTCAACTTCTAGAAATAATCATATAATCTATCGGTCTTCTCGACGTATAATATCTGACCATCACCATCCTTTTATAAATTCTAAATCCATAAGTACGAATATAGCTGTTTTTGATGAATATTGGTGTGAATGGTTAGACCGTATTGGGCAAGTTGATTTGGTGTACACCGATTTCTCTAAAGCAATAGGATCAGCCGTAAGTCAGTCATTCGTAAACTTTGTTGCATGGTTTCAATGGAATTTTCTGTAAACATTTGGAATCTTATCTCAGCAGACGCAGTCAAAATATATACTATCATGGCTTCTCTTCAAGTATGTACTTTACCAATAGCGGTGTCCTGAAAGGATCTAATCTTGCACCTCCATTGTTTTTATTTTTCCATTAACGATCTGTGCAACTTGTTAAACCGCAATAGAATGATATTTGCTCATGATTCAAAAGTTGAGACATCTATAAACATTTCAGATGACTGCACCATTTCACAAAATCAGATTGATTTATCACAAGACTGATGTCTCAAAAATGCCTTCATTCGAATATATCCAAATGCAAAATTGTGATATTCAGCCGGAAATTCAATACACTGCAATTTCTTCATCACATTGATAATATTATATTGGAGAGAACAGATAATATCCGGGATTCTGGAGTCTATTTTTATCATGATCTGACTTTCAATTACCGCAATAATCAATATATAAAGTCAGCCTACCGCACTCACGGTTTCATTATAAGGAACTGTAAACATTTTCATAATATATTAAAGCTAACCTCTCTGTATTTTAGTTTTGTGAGGTCAAAAACTAAAAACCCCAAAGAATTGTGATTATTCTGATCTGCTCCAATAATTCGAACTTGTAGCATTAGAGAAACGAAGAAATTGGCATCTGTTTCAATTCTACATAAGTTATTGAATGGTAAAGTAGACTATCAGAAATTGACAAATTTGTTCCAAGACTAGTATCTAGGCACAATAATACTTTTAGTGCAATAGGGGACAAACGAACTAGATTTTGAAATCACCAATTAACTATATGTGTCGTAATGCAAATATCGATATTTTTGTTGCAATTAAAAATAAGCCTCGTGCAATTTCAAACAACGAGTAAAGAAAAGTTCACAATCTTTTATTTTATGTGAGGATGACAGCGTTTTTTGTAAATGTAATTTTACCTTTTTCATCATTTATATTGTGTAGGAATCCTGTGAATGATGTCTGATTCAATTCCATAACGAATGTTTGGAATAGTAACGGAATATAAAAGAATGTTTTTACTATAATTCAGCTTCATATAAAAGTATTCGTTTCAAAGGATTTTTCTTTCGTATATTTAAATGTTTATATTTATAGCTGTTTCGAGAGGGTTTTTCTCTTTCAGTTTCTGTCTGAAGGTTATGCATGATCTATACATTTTTGTATAGAGTTAATTTTTGAAATAGATTGCTTCCATCCTCTTTTTGTATCAAGATGGAGAAGTAGAAATCCAAACCTTTCTTTCCCAAACATTTTTGTTATTTCCCGATAAATTTCAAATCATCTTAAATCTAAAGGAACAATACGTTCAGGCCAGTCTCAACTCCCTGCATTGTACGTTAATGAACTGACACCTATCAGAAAACAACTACTTCACTGGCTAATAACACGAAGGTCATTGGATTATATCCGACAGGTGTCAGTGCAGGATTCTTTACTGAAGTTATTCCTGCATATTCTGCTGGCGATTCAACTGCTGCAATATATTTTCAATTGTTGGAACACACTTGCGGACTGGTTTCGGGCTGTTTGGCCGCTCGTCAGTGCAAGATAGTGTCTATCATCAACATAAAGTCGATGATTTCCGACAATTGAAAATGGAATTCTTTCCGACAACCAACAACCAGTTTGTCATCGCCCCATCTACCTGTGAACGAGGTAACCTACCGCATATCCGAAATGTGTCCAATTCCTCGTGCAAGAAAAAAAATTTTCTCATATAGTCAGTGGGCATACTTGAAGACTGGCTATAAATTAGATCATCTGAAGGAAAAAATCGTTCAGGC
Source organism: Leptinotarsa decemlineata (assembly GCF_025532065.1). Taxonomy (NCBI): domain Eukaryota; kingdom Metazoa; phylum Arthropoda; class Insecta; order Coleoptera; family Chrysomelidae; genus Leptinotarsa; species Leptinotarsa decemlineata. The sequence continues at coordinate 2,459,887 of NW_027412551.1, forward strand.
CAGTATCAGCTCCCTACACTGTAGGTTGATAGACTGACGCCTATCACAAAAGAACTACTCCAGTGGCTAATACTACGAAGGATTATATCCGAGAGGTGTCGGTGCAGGATTCTTCACTGAAGTTGTTCCTGCATATGCTGTTGGCAATACAACTGCCGCAATCGATTTTCAATTATTGGAACACACTTGCAGACCTGTTTCGAGCTGTTTGGCCACTCGTCAGTGCCACTCGGATATGCGGTTGGTTACCCCGTTCACAGGCAGATGGGCGATGAAAAACCGGTTGTTTGGTGTCCGCTTCAGCCTTCAAGTATGCTCACTAACTATATGTGAAAAGCCTGATATTTTTGTTATATTCAGTTACAAATGCGAGTCACTCATTATTACAATTTTTGTCCTGGGTTAGCCACAGTTCCCTAACAAACTGAGCAAGTCCTTTATCACATTCTGGTTTGAAAATATAATGTTATTTTCCATTCAGGTGTTTGAGAAAGCGTTCAACAATTCAAATGGAGTGACCAAAGAATTGGAATATTTTACTCCGATTGAAATTGTGAGTCCATCCGATTTATCACGGAAGGCAAGGAAACAGTAATCAAGATAACAATGACTGGAAAACTCCCACCAACTCTGAAATATGTATCTCGAATATGTGTTGTGAGGCTATAAATAGCAATTAGGGACAGACAGCCATGGAAATGCGTTTGGGAAAGGATGGCATTGTAAAAATAATGCTGCTCGTTTATTATTGACAAAGCGACAGAGCACCATCGGGAATTGAATACGCTGGATTTATAGCTCGATATCGACAATGGACTTGAGGGAATTAACACCAGTGTTGTCTGGTTTCATCATGGAATTTATTGTATGAGTATAGAGAAAAACTGCGGTTAATGAAAAGGGAAGCTCCAGTGAACACTTAAATGATTAACGAAAATTAAACCAAGATATTTCAATTGCTGTTACGGAAAAGAGTGTTATGTTCAACCTAATTATACAAGATATTGCTTACAGGGACAAGTTGCATAATAATGTAATTTTGAGTTTCTTTTAAGGACAAAACACAAGAACTACAGTGAAAACCTTAAGGCGCTTTAAGAGCGATGCCTGTGCAGCAGTAGAGATTCCCAACATTGGATTTGAATCGCTGGAGATTGAATCCATTTGGAAAAACATTCTCATGAAGTTTACTCTATATAATCGCAGTTCTCCAGATGAAATAGTCCTTGAACAGTGAAGTTCGAGGTGTACTCTGTTGAACCTCAAAACGATGAGCAACCACAGTCCGTCGCGTATTTCTGATATGTACCGCTCTAGGTGGAATTGAATGTGTCAAGAAGTGACTTCCCGTGAACACTTTCTGTTACAGTATCTATAGAAAGAGACAAATCTTCAACCTTTCTTCGATGTTCCAGACTATCAAGGTTGCAAGTGATGTTCGCGTCTTCAATCAGGCGGATGGCTTTTTTCTAGATGGAATCCAGCAACTCCAGGGTACGTTTAGGGACGGAGCTCCATACATGAGAACAATACTTCAAAAAAGATCTGACCTGAGCTCCATAAAGCATCAAAAGTATCTGGGATATGTACAGTTTTTTGGTTCGGAACAGTTTCTCAAGCTTTTGAGAAGCGAGTTTTGCAATTCCAGCGTCATAATTGTGCCAAGACATATTGGTATCCATTTTAACCCCCAACAAACTTATCGAAGCAGAAGGAGGAATGGTGTGACCTGACAACCTTTGCCTGGGTTTTTGTAGCATTGAATTGAACCTGATCAGTTTCACCCCAATTCGAAATTACTTCTAGATCCTCATTAAGATATGTCCTGGAATCCAAATGGAATGACGAAACAAGGGTGCTGTCTTCAGCAAAACAATAAATTGGATCCTTGTTTTTTTCCAACAAGTCGTTGATATACATTAGAAAGAGGGTTGGAGACAAAATAGATCCCTGGGAACACCAGCGTTGATGGTAAAGTTATTCAGAAGATATCCGACGACGGCCTCTTACAGGAAACGTTCTTTCAGGAAACTGTAGAGCCATATACAAGGATATGGTGGTTTACAGATTCCTTCATGATTTTTGATATCACTGATAGCAAAGCAAAGCAAGAAAGATATTTCTTGCCCTTTTTGGGAATAGGATGAACGCGAGCAATCTTCCAACACGAAGGAAAAACCTCCTTCTTGTAAGACAGGTTGAAAAGTCTGCAAAACACTGGTGTGAGTTCATTTGAGCACTTCTCAAGTACGATGACGCCTTGTTGATATTGAGCCGTTTCAAAATTCACCTGACTAGACGCCGTCGATAAGTAATTTCTGGCATTGTTGATTCTAGTGTGAGAATAGTGGGTGGTGCATTTCCCAAAAAATCGACTGTGGAGTGAGATGCAATATGTTCAGCTAGTAGATTTGCTTTTACTATGGCTGTTGTTGCAATTGAACCATCAGCTTGTGTTAGTGGTGAAATTGTGGATTCTATAAATTTCTGATTACCAGCTTTAGCTACCGACCAGAATAAGTTTGCAGCTATTGCAAGCATTAACAAACCTAGTTCGGTTTTAGGCACTGGGATTTTTGCGACACTGCCGGTAGGCGAAATTTTTGGAGGCTTGCTCGCATTTTTGGTTGAACCAAGGTTTGCCGTTAAAAGGTCGTTTCATTGAAAAAGGAATATATGCATCCATGGATGATAGAATAACTTCCGTGATTTCAGAAGCACAAGTTGATGGATCTACAGAGCTGAAACGAACATCTAGCCAGGAGAAATTTCGGAAATGGTCTTGAATATTCTCCCATTCAGCTGATTGGTAATGTCAAACTCTGCGCGGCTTAGATTGTTCTCCAACATTTAACGGTAATTCACTCAACACTGAAATGAGTTAGTGGTCAGAAGATCCCAATAGAGACTTTGAGATGACTATAAATTCCATAACTTACAATCATTTGTTTCTTTCTTATATCCTAATTCATTCGTCTGCCTCAGAATACATGAACTGATTTTTCTTTCTTCATTTCCAACCTGGAAATGAAGGTAGCCTTTGAAGATCAAGCGGTACTGGCACCTCCTGGTTATGTAGCGACATACTCCAGCATATCTCAAACATGATTCAAGAAGTAAAATGGAGTTAGTGATATATGATATCATTTTCGGAATTCAATAATTTTGACGTATGTCTCACCATAAACTATGACTTTCAACGTTTTGAGTCTCACAAACTGTTTCTTTTACTAGAATTGATATGGACATCGATGTTTTGTCAAATTTTCATACGATCAAACTATTTTCTGGGAGAATAATGGGTTCTAACACGATTAAACATGGGACACTCTGGATATGAAGCTTTAAGGAACAAATTTCTCCCAAAAGCTTCCGTTTCTTTTACATTAAGCAGTTAATTTCGTTTACAACAAAGAAAACTCTTTTGGCAATTGCCAAATGGGCGATTTCTCGATGTAGAGCCAACTTTATAATTAATGTATTCCGCCCCAATTTATTAACTTCACCCCCCGCAATAACACAACAATAACATCGCGTGTCTGTTGTATAGAGCACAAGGGCCCGACCATTATTATCAAGACAGTTGGCAAATGCAAGGCTATTAGACAGGTGCGAACGGTTCCTCTCCTAATTCCTAATTGATTGCCTATGAGTTAACTACGTTGATGTGACTTCTATTGTTTTTTTCGGACACCTTTTTTCAAACTTTTAGGTGCTCTGTTGAAAAACACATTTGGTAGTAGGTTATAATTTTGTGAAAAAAAGTATTTTTTGTATCATAGAAGACAGTTGTTGTGACGAACATATATCTGAAATTATTAGAGTGTCTCATCTCACATGAGAAGTCATTCAAACATTTCAACATTGGTTGGAGCAACATACAGCTTTTATGAAATGAAGAAATGAAGATTATCTCAGGAATACTGAAACTGTCTGTATTTCACATAGGAATGAATAAAGAAAATAAATCTTCTTTCAACACTGAAAATTCAACCAGACATTGTTATTGACACTACAAGTTGAGTCTGCGGGAAATATTGAGTGTTTTTTCTGTGACGGGAAAAAAGTTTGACATTTTATCTCTGATGACAGGAAACAAAATGAAATTACTTTTTTTCCCGGGAAAACAGTGAGTACTTTTTTCACGGATATATATATATATATATATATATATATATATATATACCGGGAAAAAAAGTAATTAAGTATATATATATATATATATATATATATATATATATATATATATATATATATATATATATATATATATATATATATATATATCCGTGAAAAAAGTACTCACTGTTTTCCCGGGAAAAAAAGTAATTAAGTATATATATATATATATATATATATACAGAAACAGAAGTTAATATCAGACATAGCACTCATGAAAGTGGCAAACCATAGGCACGTGTTTCGGGCTTTTGGCCCATCATCAGTATGGTGCAGCCAAGTGTAAGGATGGGCAACACTTGGTTACCAAAAGATAGAAATATAGAAATACAAATGCACGGAGCCACCAACAGGAGCCAACCGCACATTTGTGGTTTCAGTTGATAGATATATATATATATATATATATATATATATATATATATATATATATATATATATATATATAATATATATATATATATATATATACACAAGTTGAGTCTGCGGAAATATTAAGTGTTTTTTCTGTGACGGGAAAAAAGTTTGACATTTTATCTCTACACACATGTCTACAACAATAGTGAGGTCGTAGCTGCAGTATTCTGCGATTTCTCCAAAGCTTTTGATTGTGTAAATCATGAACTTCTTTTGCAAAAAATGAACTAATATGGCCTGAGAGGAGTGTGTAATGACTGGTTCAGTTCTCATTAAGTGATAGAAAACAGTTAGTAAGATCAAACGATAAACTATCTCACACGAAGGATATCTTATGGGGCGTACCACAAGAATCAGTACTAGGCCCGATTCTTTTCCTTATTTATGTAAATGACCTGGTGACTCTCTCAATTCAAGTATGTTTTACAATTACTTATGTTATATAATTACTTCTAATATGAAAGGAACTATCTCTAGTGATTTAGAAGTTGTGAAAAAAGGCTGTGACGCGAACTACTTGTGCTTTACTATTGAAAATATAAACCTACTCACCTTTATCTGTAATATTAACAATGTATACTTGAATGGACAAATTCTTGAGAATAAAAAGCAGTCCAAATTCCTGGGAATCTTCATGGATAACAAATTAAAATTTGATCAAAATATTTCAGCTTTGAATGAAAAATTGGCATCAGGATGGTATCCACTTCGAATAGTTTCAAATGAACTGAGTTCATCCACAACAAAAATGGTATATTATTTCCTGATTGAGTCCCACCTGAGATATGGTGTTGCCTTCTGGGGATTTTGCAGTCAACAACTTTTTCATTCAGTGTTTGTTTTGCAAAAGCAAGCGGTTAGATACTTATGCAAGGGAGTACGTGAGTCATGCAGACCATTATTTTGAGAAAAAAAAAATCTCACTATTACTTGTATTTTCATACTTGAAATTGTTTGCCTGATTTACAAAAAACATAAGATGGCTAGAACTCCGGAACCTACAAATTACATAACCCGGCAAGTAACTGAAAATAAAATACATCTTCCTGTTCCAAAACCAAGCCAGACAAAGTATTCTTTAATTTATGAAAGTAAAGAGCTGTATAATCACATAACTTACGAAATTAGGAAGAAAGCTATAAAAAGTTCAGAAATCTTGTTAAAAATGACCTTGCAACTAAAGCGTACTACAATCTTGATGAATATTACAATGGAACTTTGCTGTGATTTAATATAGGTGTTTTTTTGTTGTTTATATTGACACCTATACTTTAAATTATATTTTATACTGGGATATATATTATTTTATTGCCATGGCACGTGAACTTATGTTCAAATTGTATATATTTGTTATTTACATCTTTTAAAAGGGACTGTACAAACTATTTTGTCTACAGTTTGGTAAATTTTATTTTCATATTTTATCTATTAGATCTGTGAATTTAGTTTTGCTCAAATTGTGTTTCTGTGTATTTGTGTTTTTGACTTGTTTCTTTTCTCTTATTCTTTAAAGTGCTATATATACCAGATTTTTTAACAAGCTTCGTCAATAAGATTATATCTTCGGACAATAAAGTATATGTCTATTCTATTCTATTCTATTCCATTATTCATCATATTGTCCACTGTCCAAACTCATAGTAATATATATTCAGTGAATAACAATTGAAAGACATACATTAATTATCCATTTTTGGTTCGATTCAATGGATTGATAATGAACATTTCATGGATATTCTTCCAAAGTCTTTTTCAAGTACAGATGAGAAGTACATGGGTTCCATCCATGTTCAATATAATCTTTCACTTTCTACTCCGAATTGAAATCAAAGATAATTTCGAGCATTCGTGAATAATAAATAGAGATTCGATTGACGGAGGAATTGAAAGCCCTCTTCGGAATGTCAGTCAGATGAAGATAGTGATATTTCAATTAAAAAGTCATTGACATGTCATTTCAAGGAATCAAATTCGCAATAAGGATTTGGAATTAGTGAAAATCAGGATCATGAATTGAACGAGTGTCAGAAAATGGAAACGTATGAGGAAAAACAGTGAAACTGTGCAAAATAATCAATGGAGGTGAAATAATGTTTATTATATTTGAATTTATGTTTTGAATTTGTACGAGAGAGCTCACACTACATTTGGATGAAATGAGGGATGCTTTTTGAAAGAAACCACGCAAGGTAACCCTGACGTTCAAATGACACGTATACGAATTTCACAGCTGTCGGACTATTAGTTTGTGGGAAGTATTTTGAGTGAAGCAACTTTTGTTAGTTTGAAGAACATGAATGACTATTTCTTAAATAGGAAGAACCATCAAAAGCGACTATTACTTAACGTTATTACTAGCAATATTATATTTTATAATGGTTGTGAAAACATTTTGGAGAAATAAATTATGAAACTGTATTTCTCCCAGAAATGTTTTCAATATGTTTATAAAACAGCTATGAATAGAACATTGTCACCGTTTTATAAAACATTATAGTCTTTAATAATACTTTGTAACGCCTTTTGCGAACACTACAAAACAGTTTTATAAACATTTCGGCAGTTTCTATAATTTTTTTTAACTCTCTTGAAAAGTAGTTTCGTAAAGAATCTTATCAAATAATTGAAATACAATATTATGAGTGTTTTTAGTAATTCCAAGTGAGCGTTATAAAATATAATGCAGCCTAAAGCGATAACGATAAAATGAAAAAGTGTCCAGAATGTTTTCTTAAAGGTGCACGAAGTAATTTTGTATCGAACGCTAGGAAAATATGAATGATATGTCACCACCTAAAAGCTAACAAATTGAAAGTTCTGGGCTATTTTAATAATTCCACTTTTGTACGTATAAAACCGGTAAAGACATTGTGCTTCAAAGATTGATATTTTAACTGCGAATGAAATTTTATTGACATATATGTAGCCTATTATTAGTGAAATTTAGGCGCGCCTAAATTTCACTAATAATCAGTTTGTTCTAAATAATATAATCTTATAATATTTATGTACTTTTCATCTGCAAATATTACAATATGTACAGTATTTCACATTTTCAACTCATCTAATGGCAGCATTCCGTATTGCTATCATTTTAAAATGGCGTCGTTCTATAAATTAATTTGGTATCAGTAGCAAGAGTTTTGATGTATTTTAGCTTTTATGTTACCCCTATAAAACTATTGGTTCTAGGAGTGATAGTTTTGCGGCAGAGTCGGACTACTTTTAAAGCTATAGATTTCTATAAAAATAAAGATTTTATTTCTGACGTATTGTTTGGACAAATATTATCTCTGGGGATGTTTTGGCTAAAGAGCTTCTTCTATCAATCATAAAGGCTGAATTTTGAAGTAGTTTTGAGCTAGTGATTTGATTGTATATGAACATGGTGCTCCATTCAAATCGACGGGTTTTAATTTATTAATAATCCTTTTTTTAGCAAAAGAAAATTGAAGCACTAGGTTATGTGGGTCTGAAACGAACCACTTTTTTTAATGTTTTCCAATGACATATATTACACGACGTTATTAGGTATATAGTTATTGGGACGCAAGTCAAATGAAACTTGGCAAATTATACTTTATTACACGACCTCCAAAACCAATGCCAGCTGGTTTTTCTTAAATGCTGCATTTCATTTTTGGCGACAGCAAATATATATTAGCGAAAGCAATTTGATATTTTAACAGTTATTTTATTGTTTTGGAATTGTAGTAAATATACCATACTATGAAATAGTTGGAAATTTTCATTGAAGTGACAAAATGGTAATAAAAACAATTTTTTTAAAGCATTACACTAAAATGATTTCATTAAAGCTACAGGAAGCAGTTATAAAACAATCTTGAAATATTTTCATAAAGAGCATATAAACCTCACAGAAGAGTGCTACAAAACAATTTACTTTTATAGGAGAATATGTTTTATGATTTAGTTGTAAAAACGTTTCTGTGATAGTTTCGTGACTATTTTATAACGTATTTATAATTTTATTTTACAAACGTTTCTATTACAAATTTTCAAAAACTTTTATTGTCTACTGTACTACTGTATTTCATTCACGGCTCGTCTAATATAATCAATTAGCATGTTGGAAGTAATTATAAAATACTACATAATAAAACTGTTGCAGCACCATGGAATTATAAAACTATTTTGTTGGTTGGGTTGGAGCGTTCGAAGGACGAAATTGCGAAAAAATAGCCCTATTTGAAAAAAAGGGGCTGTTTCATCAAGTCATTGCCCCTTGTCACAAATGGATGAAAATGATGGCGAAATTTCATGAATTGGGCTTCTAAATGACTTCCGTATCCACCGTAATCTCCAGATGTGGCCCCAAGAGATTTTCTTCTGTTCTCACACACAAAGAGAATGCTCACTGGAGAGAAATTCAGCGCCTATATCGTCAAAACTGAGATCTATTTTGAGGCTAAAGACAAATCGTAATATAAAAATCGTATCGAAAAAGTGTTTGACCGCTGTAATAGTTGTATCGTCCCTCAAAGGCAACTATGTTGAATGATAAAAACAAATTTCATCCCAAGAGTACGAGTATTATGAAATACAGACACGATTTTAGAATATGTAGCTCTATTGTGGTCACCAACTCTCCTATCATTATTTTTAGGTTTTCAAAAACATTAAAAAGACTACAATGAATAACAACCTTCAGCCAATAAATTTTTCAAGGAATAACTGAGACAGTGAGTGTTGAATCATTAAAAGAAACTGAAGTATCAATGCCATTAGTCATAGTCACGATATTCCAAATGGACATTTTATTTTAAAAATAATATTTCGAAAGCTGCTACACCAGGATCTCCACATATTATTCACGTTGCAGAGTTTCCACGTAAATAAAAGTGATGTTAAAACTCACCTATAGCTTCAGTAGTTCATTATGTTAATAATGAAATATGTAAATATGAAATACTCAAGCGCATCAGATTAAGATATATTTGGTTCATATCTATGTTCTAGACGTGCTGTCTCATAATCTGACGATTATCTAGAGGGATTCGCCTAACCAAACAAATTTTTTTTTAAATCATTGAAATTAATTAATTGGAAAGCTCAGGAAAAAGCATGCAAATAAATAAGTGTGTGTTTTTTTAGTAGAATAAAAAAATAATTAAAAAAAATGCTCAACAAATTTTTTTTTTTTATAATTTTTTGTAACCAATTGATTAATTGATCATCATCTTCATCTTCATCACGAACGAGTGTCTGTGATCAGCTGTGATGGCGTCATGGCAACATAATTCAGAGTGGGGACAGTAATAGAGAAAAAGTGAAAGAGGAATAGAAACTCGGAGAGGAAAATATAGGTATCACACAGCTGCACGCATTAAACTTTATCGACGAATTTTTGTTATTTCGGCTTGCGTAAATCGTCAGATTATATATTTTTCGATATCCTTGAATAATTTTCTTCAAAATTAAAAAAAAATTAGCTACGCTCGAGAATGTCGAAATGACGTTATTTTTTTACAACTTTGCTGCCCTCCCCTTTCTTTACGTCACTCTAAAATTGTCAGATTACTGAAATATAAACTTTTCAGCAAGTAATCAACTCACCCTACGTTAATCTGACGCGCTCGAGAATTTCTGATGATAAATTTTTTTTATTGATCTGATCCTTTATCCTTCACGGGCGGGCCTTATATATGGGACTCATATTTGGTGGAGGTAATCAACCGGGTACAAGGTATCCCCCTGTATATGATTCTGCCCCGCTTCAGTAAATCCCGAAATCCCCGCTTGGGCTCCCCTATTATAACTTGACGTACCAAAATTTGCTTCATGACTCAATGTACTTTTACTTCGTTGGAATGATTGAAAATAAGGCAAAGTCTCAGAGGATGATGTATTTGCTCAATGGCCCTCTGCTATACTATGCAGCTCCTGGACGTGACTTTCTGAACCAATAGTTTTTCCAACACAAGATTGGTAGAAAGAATTCGATTGAAGGACCGCCATCAACGCCGGATCCTCCATCAATGGACTGTTCTTGAACTGTTATTGATAAAAAGCATCTCATGTCTTCACATGATCTTTGACACATAATAGTGAAATATTCGGAAAAATGTTGAATAAAAATGTTATGTGTTTGTATTGAAGTGAATGAATTTTCAGTTTCAGTTCACAAGTACAAGTTACAGGTTTTTATACATCAGTTCCAACGCATTACACGACAAATTAGATGGTATGAAATAAAAATTCTCAGAAAATGCAAAAATGTAATTTTTAATATTTACAAAAGATTTTCAATTGAAATACCTGATGAATGTAATACTTGATATCTCATTATTAAATGGACTTGATTTTTAAATAAATAAGTAATCCAACGAAGAAAAGAGAAATGAAACTTTCTATATTTTTCACCATTTTTATTTGTAACTAACGTTACTGCAGTTCCATCCTAAACGGACATTTTCAAACTTATACGGACAAATGTCCGTATAGGACGAAACTGCAGTAACGTTAGTTACAAATAAAATTATTGAAAATATAGAAAGTTCCATTTCTCTTTTCTTCGTTATGATTTCCTACCACGTAACGGTACATCCATTAATTTATTGGAAGTAATTTAACAAGAGACACATCAAAAAGATATAATTTCGTGAGAAGATGAGTTACAGAATTTGAAACAATTACCTGAAAACAACACAAAACAAAAATGCGACCATAGTTTTCGCAGTAATTGATTTCATGATACAAATTCATCGCAATTGCAACCTTTTTTCGTCATGCGAGTCGCATCGATATGTAACGCTGCTCAAATTTGATTTGTCATGCTTGAATTTTATTTCTACGATTTCTACTGAGATGTTCATTTCAATTGTATGGTGTTCATGGAAACTATAAAGTCTATGATATGCCAGAAGTATCTTTAATTCAATAAGAATTGATATTGTCAAATATAGAAATAATCAGAATATAATTCAGATTCATTTCAGTAAATACATGAATTGAAAGATGTTTCAACCTCAACCACAATATTTTAGCACAAAAGCACCCAAATTCAGAATTCCATCTTTTAATATTCCAAGTTCACAGACATCGAAATTGATCCGATCACAGGATATAGAATATAAAAAAATCTACAAATACGCAAACTTTGCACAGATTGCATGCAGAGCATTTTAGCTTAGTACAGTGACCGGATCAAGTTGCAATGTCAGCATATAATTCTTCATAAATATTAAGGGAGGTCAAGATCATGAACAGACAGTATTCAGAAATATTTTCAGTATCTGTTGATCATTAGCAATGCAGTATATCTCTTTCTCTCCTTCCTACTATTGGCAGTATAATGTAAGTTTTTGGCGTTTTAATGTATTTTTTTCATTAACATTTGAGTGTGAGTTTATTTTTTTCCGTTTCTTTTACAATAAATATTCAATTAGGTTTTAAATGAGTTCTTTTATTATTTGGATGAATGTATGAATGGATAAAACAGCGAATAAAATCCTCTCGTTACTAGCCAAGCGAGTACTCAGTTGCGACACGTGGTGGAGGCGCCTCTCTCTTTCTCGGGGGCTTCATTCTTCATAATGGGCCTCTAAAGCTAATTTTCCAATACAGAATGTTGAATTGTTCAAGTATAAATAATATTTTGTGGTAATTTGGTGTATTTTTTTGGTTTAACAATAATGAGAGAATTTAATAGCTGTTTCATTCAGTAAAATAACAGTTTTTCGTTCTTTTGAATATATTTCAAATGAATGTATTTGTTTGTTCTTGTTCAATCATCAGTTGGTTTTTGTGCTTCAATTGTTTTTTGAATCCATATACAACATGTCATTGGAACCCCAGTTTATCCTTAACCTTTCATTTCAGTCAAATTTCCATATGTTTCCCTTCTCCTCAAATTATGAGTCATACACTTTCTAATAACTGTCCATCAGCTTAGAAAGAAAAGTATTACTGAAGCTGTTCATTCAGCTTCTTATGATTGCCAATGAAATAATTTGACAAATTCTTTCATTTCTTGTCTATAAATTTTCGAAAGTATGAGCGGTACATTTTCCAATATCTGTTTTATCAGCTTGGAACTGTACTGTTGAGATTGGCTAAACATATGGAATATCTGTTCATCCAGCTCCGTACGATTACCCATTACAATATTTCGAAATTTTGCATTGTATCTGACTTTTTGGAATATAAATGATACACCTACCAATATCTGTTACATCAGTTTGGAAATGTGTATCATAATATCAATCATTTAGATTCTATGATATTTTTTTTACAACCCACTTTTGATATTTTATTGGTAATGACTCAAAAAATTCCTAGTCGTCGTCAACGTCAGATCGTTAAGTAATTAATATATTTAAAATAATCAATAAGAATATTGACACAATAAATATGTCCATTTTTGAGTTTTATGTGCTGTTTGACAGTTGTTTTTCCTGTATTCGATTTATGGTCTATATTAATAAGGTTTGTTTTGTAACACATGTATTTTTTCTGATTTTGCTACTCTTTTATAATCATTAGAGTGAGTTGTCGTATGTAATTGACGTTTATATTTCCATTTTTTTATTTTATTTGCTGATTTTATTGTAATAATGTTCAATTCAGTATAAGTAAAATTCAGTTGATATAACGGCGTGAACAAATAGACATAATATCCATCTCAGTAAACATACGTGTGCTCCAAATGAAATTTGGAGAACATGTAGATGTAATAGATCATATTCTTATCGAATATGATCTATTACATCTACCTTCATGAAAAACGTCCCTGGCTACTATTTTTGCTAACATAACACAAACTATTTGTTCGACACATAAGATGTTGCCTGATTTTTTATAAAACTGATATGGTTAGCGGAAAAATGAACTGAACTATAAAAATACATAACTTTCACTATGTTGAGATAAGGAATACTAGCATGATCGCCAGCATGAAAAAAGCCTCATTTTTAATACACAGTATAAATATGAACTCTTATCGATTGGTTTATGATGTTGGTTTCGATACAGTGTAATGTTAAAATATCAAAAAGCCCTCATATTCAGTACTATTTTCAGTAAATTTTGGAAACAGTTTCATTTCAATACAACCGTCAAATATTCAAACTCTTTCCTCTGAGTTTGAAGCTTAATAATTCATTTGCTAAATAGTGATTGCGAGACTGATATCAAGAGGTATTAAAAAATGATGGTCTTCAAAAATTTCATAAAAACATGTTTTACATGGCAGTGTTACGAATTCATACATACTCACCTCTCTTTCACAAAAAGTTTTATTCTCAAATACAATTTTTCACTATATGTTGCATATTCTCAGGCACCTTCCCTACAACAAAATTAAATTTGTTAAAATATGCTCTGTAATGCATGTAATCAGAGGAAAGACAATAGTTACGATGTTGTAGAAAGTACGACACAGAAAGTTGTCTTAGGAAAAGACAAATATATGCAAAATCTGAGAGATGCAATTTACATGTGGTTTCTAATATATATTTATCAGATATAATTCAATACTCGTTATTGGTACTTGCCAGGAAAGTTGTTGTTTTCGATACATATTTTCAATAGCTGTTGATTTTCATTGAAAAGAAAATAAATTGCTATTTTCGATCTCCTATTATTCAGTAAAATGTATATCATATGAGATGAGAATTGATGTAAGGTGACAAATAATGTAAGGAATCAGAAAAATTGAAAAAAAAAATTAATGTTGAAATAGGTGTGTCATAAAGAACCAATGAATTTTGAAAGTATGCTCAAGCATAAATCAAAAAGTATGCTTCAAAGTTGAAGAAAAAAGTTTGTAAGGTATCTGCTATTTATCGTCAAATTAACTTTAATATATATGTACTCTAACTAATTAGATTAAACTGTCAAATTATTGTTAACTATATAATGCAATGATTTTTGTTGATTTTTTTTATTATGGAATTTATTAGTAACATAACCTAGCTATAAGAATAGAAAAATATCATGAAAGAACTTACTGTCGAATTTCTCTCTTGTTTCATGCAATCGAGGCAACACCACACCCCACGGCACTTCGAGGTGGTCACTACTCCACTACTTCATTACCACTGTTACGGTTGTCCAATCTAGGACATTCAGGAAATCCTATCACAGACAGCACGATGACATAGGCAAACATGAAGTTGGACTATAGGAATATCGCAGTCAATAATCCAATATTCAACCAGGAACAAATACTACGTTGTTGCGTTAGCAGTTGTTCTGATTAGCTGATAAACAGTTCCTGTGTGGGCAGACATCATCCATAGACATAATAATTATGTAAATAGAATTATAATACTCAAAACAATTCAGAATCACCGTCATACCGTTTAGTACCAGGATAATCCAAATCCCAGGCAGCCTACAGAAAATATTTCGCAAATGATTTATAAAAACAACGCTAATTCAATAAATGCTGACACAACAGAACCACAATTGATGATGTTTGAAGTTTCCCAAAGGCACTCGAAGGGGTAATTTCTATAATCCAGAGCCGCTAATAACTCGATCACACTATTACACGATAAACACATAGATATGAATATATTCCAAAGTGTAACATCAAAATCACTTCATTGAAGGAAAAATGCCGCTAAATATTCACCTACTCATCAAATTATATGTATGTTATATGTCATGTCAAGTCGTAACTCTTCTTCTCTATACACAATCGAGAGAATAGGCATGGAACAGAATGACAGATACATTTCACAGAAAACCATGAAAACATGTTCTGTGAATATGAGAAAACGCAAAGCACAACTTAATACGTAATTATAGTCCAGTCCAATTCAGTCCACTGCTACGTTGCCAATGTTTCCATCCAGTTAAGTTGTGGTAGCCGAACAGCCGTCAACCAAAACAGGATCAGAATCAAGACACGGAACGCTGTGCGGACATATTGGTGGAGTGACACGAAGACAGATAAAGTTCATTGCCGGACTATGACAATAGTAGTGTGGGAACTCATAGTTGCAGAAATCAATTGGACAATATAGTTTTTTTTAACTTTTATAGAACATATAGGTTGTAATTAATGTTTATAATCATATTTTAAACCTAATGGTTTTTTTATTATTCAAAATATTTTTATTAAGTTGTGAGTTTTCATTTGAATTACAACTAATCTTTTTTGTTTTTCGTTATCACCCAGAAAGCTGGGGGCCGGCTTCATCGTAGGGGGAAATGTGTTAAATATAGAAAATAATCAGGAAATAATTCAGATTCATTTAAGTAAATACATGAATTGAAAGATGTTCCAACCTCAACCTCAATATTTCAGCACAAAAACACCCAGAATTCCATCTTTCAATATTCCAAGTTCATAAACATCGAAATTGATCCGATCACAGGATATAGAATATAAAACAAACTCCAAATACACAAACTTTGCACAGATTGCAAGCTGACCATTTCACCTTAGTATAGTGACCTGATCAAGTCGCAATGTCAGCGTATAATTCTTCATAAATATTGAGGGAGGTCAAGATCATGAACAGACAGTATTCAGAAATATTTTCAGTATCTATTGATCGTCAGCAATGTAGTATATCTCTTTCTCTTCAATCCTGCTGGTGGCAGTATAATGGCGTTTCAATGTATGTTTTTTATTAACATTTGAGTGTGAGTTTATTTTTTCCGTTTCAATAAATATTCAATTAAGTTTTGAATGGGTTCTTTCATTATTTCGATGAATGAATGAATGGGGGAAACAGCGAATAAAATCTCGTTGCTAGCCAAGCGAGTACTGACTTGAGACAATATCATAAACGTGAATAGCTTCACAATTACCATAGCAAATCATTATGTGACAAGTTTCTAAACATTAGAATGTGAATACCATGCTATTCTCAACTTTCCTGCAGTCTTATGATATAACAACCGTATTTAGTGAATTATTTTGTTGCAAAGGAATTGGGCAGCATTTTTTATGAAACCTTCTAGGCTTTGCACAGGTGCATTGCTTCCTCAAACACATGATTTGATGAAATACATTCACCTATAGTATGCACTATTTTGCCCTTTCGATAAACTATACATAACAGAAACAAACATATGAAAATACTGAAAATACTGTTCTCGTAATAAATTCAGTCATAAATGTGCATACATGAATATTTACTTTACTTTGATCCTTTGAAGTGTACTCTTTTGAATGAATTGCAATGAATTCGATGTCGATAATGATTCGTTAATGGCAGAGAATTCATGACAATTCAATGTGGCATTTACTTTGTTGAATAACGTAATTAATTTTTCAGTGGTTGAAATGGATGGCTGGGTACATCAAAATTAAATTTGTTGTTCTGCATTCCAATTTATTCAATACTAACAACCCACACAGTTTCGCACAGTTATCAAAAATAATATGACTACATTTTTTGTTCGTCATAGACCCAAATCAACTCATCCATAATGGAGGTTTCCTTTCTGACCCGGCTGAAAGTTTCATCCTTTTCAAAATTCTGGATAAGTCCAGGACATTCCCGATAATTGGAAAATATTTCACAATATTCCAAACATCCAGAAAAATTCCGGGAAGTTCATAGATAATGTGGAAAGTTTGGTAAAATTTCGGAACATTCAAGTTCATCGTGAAACGATCAATGATATTTGTTTGAAGATGTGGTAGCCCCTATCTCATGTCCCTGAAGGAGGTTTTGTTTTTACTTTTGACAATATGAGAACTGAAAGTTTCGCCCTGCAGAAAGTATTCTAGAACATTCGAGAGTGTTCGAAATTATTCCACAATATTCCAGAATATTTCGGAACATTCAGGAAAAAACTGAAACGTTCGATAACATCCTAGAACACCCCAGATCATTGTTCATTGAGTGGTGGTTCTTCATCTCCCATGCGGGAACAAATTCTTATATATGTGGGTTGGGATAACCATTGATAGGGCATAAAAAGCAAGATCCGTTGTTCTCTTATAATTCAAAGTTTGTTTTTTTATTGAAACTGATACACAATCTCATATCAACTCCTCGTAGCGATACCGAGTACATAGACAGTATTGATAATAACTTCTGATGATATTCACTTGATAGGTAATGATCTTGTTCTGAGAATTGCTAGTTGATTAATAACAGATAACTGATTCATCAGCGAAAGTGAATATTGTTTCAAACTCACGAATTTTGAACAGATATGGTCTTGTTATAACATTATCATAAAGTCGCAATGTGATGAATGAACTGAGTTCTTCATTTTGTAATATTAATCACAAATGTGTTGATGAGGTAATTAAACAGGTTTCACATTCCGAAACGTTAAAATCCGACATTGAGGATGATAGATTGCGTTCGATATTTCGATAGTAATTCTTTCAGATGGTATATTTTGAAGCCTTCCTATGAATGATATCTGATTCCATTTCTCGAGGAATATTGAGAACTGGTTGTTTCCAAAGGAGTTTTTTATTCATGTATTTCAATAGAATAGTATTTGAGTTGAGTTCCTTTTGAAGATTCATACACTGGCTGCTTTGATCACTCAGTCAATCGATCGCCGTGTTAGTTGGTGGTTCAAGCTGCAGGCTGAAAGTTCGATTTTCCAACACGGGTTGGACGATAGCAACCCGTGTCAGGAATCATACGTTGAAAGGTAAGACCTGGTTATCCCTCAGCTCGCATAAGATTCGAGTTCTGAGGGTTGTCGTTCGTAGAGGTGCGACAGCTGGTTGATAGAAAAACGTATTTTTTAAAACATGCCAACGTTAAGAAAGGTTCTTAGGTTCATTTTGAAAAGAAAATATTCATATGAACAGATGTTCTGAAGGTTTCATCACTTTGAAAAACAATTGTTTCTTATGATAATTTCAAAGATCAAAAATTGCATCAAACTTCAAAACGATCCTGAAGGAATCAGTAGTTGATGTAAACATAATTCACTTTTTTTACTGTTTTTAAAAGTCTCAATGATACAATTGAACGATCTTGGGATTTTATCACAGCATACATTTTCCTTGACTTTCTATATACACCAAACAATTTCATTCGCTTCGAAAATTTTTGGTTTCGATATGAAAAAAAGTCTGAGGACATGAATACCATTGAGCTTTTTCATTTATGTTCTGTTCGCTAAAAATCAGAATGAATCACTCATTCGTGATTTTCTCCATAACTATCTATCGTAAAATTTCTCAAAGATTCAGTCTTTCGTGCGGTAAGAGTTCATCTAGCAAGTCCCGAAGCCTGGACAATGATGTATGCGTGGATATCAATTGCCCATATCTAGGCCATGACTCGCCCTTATAAAATATTGCAGTATCAGCTGCAAAGCTGATCATTTTTCCTTTACTCTGAATGAAAAATAAGCTATTTATGTATATTGAATATAGTATCAACCCCAGCACGGTACCTTGAAGCACACCATATCCAATTCTTTTGACATCACTATGTGTTTCATTTATTCTGTCACATTGTGTTCGATTCTCAAGGTAGTTTTTGAATAACAGTAGGCAATTGTCTCTTATCCCAATTTTTTCCAGTGTAGATATTTGAATGGTGTGGCTCACGGTATCAAAAGCCTTTGCAAGGTCTACGAAAATGAGAAGACATGGTCTACTTTCATCTAAGGCTCCATAAATATGATTTGTCAGCTCAATAATAGCATCTTCCGTTGATTTGTCCTCTTTGAAACCGTAATGCCTATCAGATAAAAGTTTATATTTATCCAGATAATTGGATAACTTGATTTTTATAATTTTCTCAAAGATCTTACTGAAGTTCGTAATGAGAGAAATCGGTCTATAATTGGTGGCTTCCGTTGGTTCCTGTTCATGAATATAGGACATATGACAGCTTTTTTGAATTCATCAGGGAACTGTCCAGTTTCAATGCATTTATTAATAATATAAGTGAGAGGACTAGCTATTTGACTAGCAATCTCCTTGTGAGTTTTCGCTTTAATATTATCTATACCAGGCGACTTCTGGTTTTTGAGATTATATATAATTCTTGTCACTTCATCTTCTGATGTTGGACTCAGGAAAATTGAATTATTCGTTGATTTTTCTCTCATTGGATTTGAATTGTTTCCCAAAATTTTCTCTGCCAATGATTTTCCTAAATTAACATATGTTTCATTGAAAAAATTCGCCATTTATTTTTCATCCTTGATGACATTATCTTTATAATCTTTCATGATTTATCACTTCAGATGTTTTTGACCAAATATATTATTTATACTGGACCATAGGTTTCTTGCATCTTTTCTGTTTGGATTTGTTTACGACTTGTAAAAATTATTTTTGGTATCTTTCAAAAGTTTTCAAAGAGTATTTTTATATTTTTTTATATTCTCGCTGTAATTGCAAGTTTTCAGGATTTCTGAGTAATTCAGTGTACCATTAATTTTTTTTTATCTACAGATTGTATTAGTGAATTTGTTATCCATAATTTTCTTTTTCTCTCACTACTTTTCATTTTGATTTTTTTTTTCACATTTACTAATATATGACTGGATTATGTTGACAAAAATTTTTGTTGCAGTTTCTACATTCATCGAAGCATATACATCATCCCAGCAGGCCCGAGATATTCCTCTTTTGAGTTGTTTATAACTTATCTGAGAGATACATTTCACAAGTTCATATTTGATTTGTTTTTCATTTTGCAAAACTATTTGAATCATAGTGGTAAAATGATCTGTAATATCTGTAAGTGAAATTATTGGTAGTATGGTGCCTATATCATTAGTTCTGCTGTTTATAAATATATGATCGATGCATTATCTCGTATTTCCTTTTACTCTCATATATGCATTGATAGCCGATAAATAACCGTGTTCACCTAAGATATGCAAGTAATCGTTTGACTGGTCAGTATTTTCAAGAATATCAATATTAATATCACCTACAATCAACTTGTATTGGTACAGATCGCCATGATCATTTACTAGATAAGATTTGAGGTTTTCTACGAAATCAGTTGTATCAGTAGTTGGGAACCTGTATGTGGCATGAATGATCACATATTCGTTATCAATGGAAAGTTTAAGTTTAATCGTAAAAGAGCCATTTAGTTAAATAATTTTATGAGTATAATAAATATCTGATTCGATAGAAAACCATATTGATGATCGCTCAAGATGTTGAAGTCTTGCAAATATTTGGAGATATGGTGGTTTACGGCTTGCTCCATGATTTTTAATATCACTTAAGGCAAAGCGACTGGTCTATAGCTATTTGAAAGAGTTTTCTTGCCTGTTTTGGAAATAGGCTGAACGCGAGCAATCTTCCCACAAGAAGAAAAAAACCTTTTAGTGTGAGACACGTTGAAAATTCTGCAAAATACTGATGCGAGTTCATTTGCACACTTTTCAATTACGATGACGGGCACTTCATTAGGACCAGATACATTGTTGATATTGAGCTGTTCGAAAATTCACCTAACTAGACGCTCTCGAAAAGTAATTTCTGGCATTGTAGAGTCCAGTGTTATTATATTAGGTGGTGCATTTCCCAGAAAATCGACAGTGGAGTGGGACACAAATTGTTCAGATAATAGATTTGTTTTTTCTATGGATGTTGTTGCAATTAAACCATTCGTTAGTGTTAGTGGTAGAATTGTGGATTTTGTAAAGTTCTCATGAACAGCTTCAGCTATCGATCAGAAGGAGACAGATTCGTTGGAATTTTCAAGCAGTTTTTCCCTAATTATCCGATTGTCCTGAGTGTGTAGCTGTTGCCAGCATTAACAAACCTAGTTCGATTTTCGGCAATGGGATTTTTGCGCCACTGCCGCTAGGCGAGATTTTCGGAAGCGACAGCTCGTTCGCAAATGTTGTTGAACTGAGGTTTGCCGTTAAAAGATCATTATATGCATTCATGTTATCACAAAACAACTGATTCCAATATATTATGAACTGAGATTACGGTACGATGTAGCAAACGAACCCCCTTTCGAAATCAGAGTTCGATTCACCTCTGAGAAAACCAATCGTGCATGTTAGCGAAATATCAGGATAAAACTCTATGATATGTTGAGACAGTACTTGAGCCCGACAAAGGATACTGCTATATTATTGTATGGTTGCGAAAGCCTAACAACTTTCATGAAACAAAATTATAACCTATTGTCAATGATTCTCGCCCATTGAATTCACCGTTCATGACAATCTAATGAAGACGAATAATCCAAAATCATTTATCATACGATTCAATAGAATTTAGTGGATATAACGATCCTCTGATTCGATATTCACCAGCCACCTCCGAATCAATAAATAATTGCTTCAACCGTGTTTTCAATAGGCCCATATTCTGCGTATCTAATGCATAAATCTTAATTAGCTAATACTTACCCACGCCATTATGGCCACTCAATTATCATTACTGTCTGATCAAGTCGGCCCGTAACGTGCCATATCAATGGCGAACGCAGTGCTTTACAGTCTTCAGATTAACATGACCCCACGCCTAACTTGTAGTTAGAGGATTCGCTATTACTGAAGTACCATCACTTTGCATAATGTCCCGATTAGGCAGAATTTGGTAATGGTATGGACAGAGAGAAATGGTGTTAACTGAAATATCTTATTAGCACTATGTTTCGTAAAGCGCACCTCTGCTTTGGATGGTATCGATAATTTGGTGGAAGTTCACTTGGGATCAGATGTTGTTTACTGCCCTAACATGAGGTTTTGTATTGGTTCCTGATCTTTATACAACAATAACTGATCAAACAACTGATTTTCCTATGAATTTGTATGAATTTTGACGATCTCAGAGTATTTTTGAAACATTTGAACTATTAAATTTTATGAACTACGGAACTGATGAAAAAAATTGTCTTTTTGTTACGGAAACGCCACAATTCAACCATTACATTCAATAACATGAATTTGATGTAACAGGTAATTTTGACATTCACTGAACAAAATAATGAATTCTTGAAGTGTCAACTTCTTTTAGGAGAATAATCGTTTTGTTACCTAACGCGTTACAGCGCCAGTCTGTCTGGGTTTCCTTTCTTTCGCGCATAAGTCAGCGTAAGGCAGGCTCCTCCTCTCTCGTCGGACAGACGCTCAGTGTATAGTGTGCAGGCATACTTTTGATAATATTACAAAAATTCAACCAGCAAGCACATAATATTGTTCCATTATGTGAAACGTGGCTGAAAAATGATGATTCCAGTTTTCTGTATGTACAGAGTGGGCCAAATTGAAGACTTTTGAAGAAACACTCGTGTTTTCAAACAAGATAGATGAAAACTGATGGTGTTTCTGAGAGGTAAATTTCATGATAAACTTAATTGTGAAAACCGCAAGTTTTTTTCCTGTCAGAAATTTCTTGTTTCTATGAAAACATTTCAAAATCACTTTTTACGTAAAATTCAGTGGTGCTCATTTTCTCACATCAGATATCAATAGTTATTGATGGAAAACATTTGTTTATGAGACTGCATATTTCGATAGAGCTCAAAATTACCTTTACAAAAATGTAGCACACTTGATATTTTCCTAGTCATCTTCGAAATACAGAGCTTATAGGTTTTATTTAGACTCTGAAATGCACACACAAACGCAAACAGGAATAAATTGTTCAGTAGTTACTATCAAATATCGAGTGAGCTTTCCACAGCAGTATTTAAAACACATAGTCCCAATAAAACTAATAACAATTTGTACTATACCAATATATGAAACTTCAACAGTAACAATAATAATGATAAAGATCAAACAATGAAATATATTTCTTCAGAGAAGGTGTTCGAAATGTCTACCAGCTTCTCCTACACACATGCGCACCTTTTGGAACATTTTTGCCGAATTAATTAGTGAGAAAAGCAAACCTTTGCGTCACTGCCGCTTCCAATTCGTTTCTAGAATTGGTTGATGATTTGAAAATAAGATCTTTCAACTTTCTCCAGAGGCGAAAGTCCATAGGCGTTAGGTCCGGTGACCTGAACGGTCAACAATTGGGTCCTTGGTTGGCTATCCAATTATTACCAAAATTTACAGCTGAAAACTTGGTGAAAATGACAGTGTTGTGAGGCGAAGCCCCGTCTTGTTGAAAATGCCTGAAAATTTCTAAATACTTCTGAGAGTGTATCATTATAAATGAACGGGTCGATAATTCCACCCCTGAAAAACCTGCCCACACACTAAATCCAAATATTCCTCGAATCCTCTGCTCTACAATAGAATGAGGATTTTATCGTACCCAAGTATAAGGATTGTAGCAATTGAAAATGCCAGCACTGCTCTCATAAACTTCGTCTGTCCAAATACGAAAAATCACGCACTTGATTACAATTTTCCAGGAACCACTGCCATGCGGCGTTCAAAATCTTCCAGTCTGAGTTGATGAACTCTTTTGGTCCTGCATGGGTTGAATTTGAGTTTTTTTTCAAAATTCTCCCAAAGTTATTTTTTGATAGGCCTGTTGATACTCTCAAATTTCGCCTTGATGTTTTGGGATTATTAACAGCTCCTAAAACAGATATTTCTTCCAACTCGTTATCCCTATTTGACTCATATAATTTTGACCTTTCCCTCTAAAATTGACCACCATCAATTGGGTTGTGCGCAATCTTGCGAAAATGTCTCTGAAAGGTTGTTTTTTTCTATGGTACCTCTCGTGACAAATTGCTTGCTGCACTTACATTTTTTCCGGTTTATATAAAACAGACTATCATATCCCATTTTCCATAATTCTCGTATTTCATTGCGAATGTGTTTGGAAAATGAACAAAAACTACTATTTCAAGATCATATTTACTGCTTGAAACAAAATTTGACAGCTACCAGTGAAGATTCGCATTCTGTTTCATCGCCGCATCGTCCAAAGCCTACTTCATTAAAGTGTGCGTTTCAAAGTCTACATGAAAAAATCTGTAAGCTCTGTATTTCAAAGATAATTCTAGCAAAGCATCTAGTGCTACATTTTTGGATAAGCTTTATTGTAATATTCAGGAATATACAGGCAATAAGGCTTGTGTCTCATTACGAAACAACGATGTCCGTCAACACATACACCCTTTCCGATGAAGATACTATTATATGTGGTTTTTTCTGACTCACTTCATTTGCAAATTTCCAATTTTTTTTTTCAATTCTGAATCATATTTTGGCTTCCAAATTGCTAAGACGAATAGATAAAATTTCGAATAGATAAAATTATGACATGAAAGTTATAGACCAAAATCTCAGATGGAATAAACACGCTGAATACGTAACAAAAACATTGAGATCATTGATAACAAAATTCAAGCTGTATCAAAAATTATTTGACTTGATACGAATGAACATACTTTATGCAAGCGACAACACATATAAACTATGGCATACTTGTTTGGGGTGGGATAATTATTAATTACATTAAAAACCTAGGAGGGACACAAAAATGGCTGATAAAGATAATGTATAATAAAAGCTGATAATTTTCGTCAGATGAACTCTTTCAACAATGTGAGCTATTTACAATCCATCAACTGAACTTCCTCAATTTTATATCCTATCATCACCAGTACAAATATGAATGGCACAAATAGACCATTTATTCAATACTCGACTGAAAAACCAAACAACCAGAATACAAAAGGTTGGAACTACAAAAAAATAAAGATTCCTCTCTTATCTATGCCCTATAATTTACACAAGAGTCCCAAATGGAATAAAAACACTTAAAAGTTGTTAACTATTCAGAAAGAAGTTGAAGGTATGGATTTTAAATCAGCCCCTTGAACTAATTCTCGAAGCTTTTCAAAGAGAAATTTAGACAATGACTTTAATACAAATTGGACCCTAACAACACATGGACACAGAAAACTTTAAGTACATTCGACTTGTTCTGCCTTGAATATACTGCTTATATTTGTGAACATCAACTTCACCTATACTACCATACTGAATTCACTTCTATTGTTATATTCTTACTGTACTCTTATAGTGTACAACACACTTTTATATAAATATATATTTGCACTTTTATTATATATAATATTATTATTTTTACTTTATTATTACATTTTATAGATCAGGCTCATGCTTCAGTAGCATACCTATGCACAAGGTTTCACATTTTATGGGTTGTCTATTTTATTTGCTATTATTGTTACTCACTCTGTTGTACATATAAATATTATGAGCAAATACATTATTATTATTAATTATTATATTTAGATGAAAAGCGTATTTTCCTGTATAAAAAGTACATTTAATTCACGTAGTACGAAGTTAGCCCTTCCCTATACCTGTATAAAATTTTCCATTACATCATTTCTTTTCCAGGTTGTGGTAGGTGGGAATTATCATAATGAATAAAAAAACTATGAATATTCTGTGACGTGAAACTCAATTTCAATTCGATTTTTCAGACCTTACACAAAGTCGTCAAGATCTTCAATAACATCTAATAATATTCCTCAGCAACACCCAAACCGAACGGTGTGTGGGCTGATGGGAGGCACTTCTCACACTTAATGACATGCTGCCAAAAGGAAATGGAGATGTTAACGCAAGACAATAGCTGTTCCGCCGTGGAATCCCCTTTCTCCTCAGCCTCTGGGTGGGAACAGAAAAGCTTCAGATCTAATATTCAATTGATAATTATTATAATAGAAAGCCGCAAACACGATTTCGATGCATTACATGTGAATCTTGTCGCGAGTGGGAAGCTAAATGAGAACCGGAGGTATTTCAATTAATCAGATTTCAAAGTAGACGAGAATGTGAGATTGATCAAGAGAGTCTGTCAAATTTGGTGTGTTATTAGATATGAGGTAATGGCATTCGGAATTGTGCTAGGATCTCTCTGCTCTCCTAGCTTCCAAAATAGCCAGAAGAAGGATTTTGAAACGAAGTGTTCCCTAAAAATGTATGTCACATCTATAACGCAAATAGTTTACTATCGATTGAAACGATAGAAAATGATGAATAAGGTTATAAAATTGCGGATGAGGTCTATTAAACAGTTATGATTAATTAATTTTCGAGCATTGTCTAAATAATCCAGGAAATTTAAAAAATCCGTTAAAATATTCTGAGCAATTACGGATTATCACTGTTTTATCATTATTTTTTGAAATTATTCAATTATGGAAAGGGGGAAAATTATTCAATTTGTCCAAACATTTCACCGCATTCGTGAGTAAAACAATTGAAAGTGTAACAGTCGCATCGTTGTGAACATCTCCCTAGAAATATTAGTTTTTCAAAAGTGTGGTATAAAAATCAATTCCGTAACCAATGTGACAATAACAAAATATTTAAAAACAGTATACGAATCCCTGATAAATTAATCATGGAATTATGAATTAAATAAATCAGTCAATTTTTATGCAAATTTATCTATATTTATTTTTACTGGTATCAATGGTACTTGAGATGCCAACATCAGTGGCATAGATACAGATATACTTTCATTCTTCAGAGGCAATAAAATGGCTACAGAAAAACTGAAGTACTGAGTTGCATCAAAAAAAGCAACGAGGAAATACAAAAAGGTATATATCGGACGATGAATGAACATTTTCATTATTATCATGATACAATAACGGAAACAACCATAACCATTATTCCTGTACGGTTTTTGAACATCAAAATAATGTGTGACTATCATTGACTCCAACAATATGATTAGAACAAACAATAGATTGTATGAGAAATCATGCCAAAAGTCTTAGGGATTACGTATCCTATCTTCGACGACAGGGATATATAGCTCCTTTCCAGCCTGCTAACGAAGAAGTGACAGTGCTACCACCCTTTGACATGGTTGGAGAGGAGACTCGCAACATACCACTAATGGAGACGAGAACACGCAGGGCGCTTCTCAGAATAAGGTCCCAGAAGCCATAAGAACTGACTTGTTTGGATGCAGAGGTTCATAGTGTTTTTACGAAAGAGGTTGACATCTGGCAAACTAACAGCGCCGTGTATAGCGTCGTCCAATCGCTTCCCGAATCAACAGGACGAAATTCCAGCCTTGCGTTCGAAAGACTGAACAGTGTGTACACAAGATGAAGGCTGAGATCACGTCAGCGAGACAACACGCGTCTCGTTTTCAATGTATGATAGATTACAGAGTGGCCAACAGGCCTTTCACGCCCGAATTGTGGCGAATAGCTGCCAAACTACGACGTATCTATCACACTTCAAGTTAAGACGTGCTGCTGACCACCAAACAGCATTGCCTTGATAGGATACGAATGCTAGTGGCTGCTAAGAAGTCACTAGTGAGGTGAGCGAGAAGTATCGCGGATAACATTTGGCTCCGCGAGAATCCTTCTCGCCTATTCCAAGAGCTTCCACAATGTAGATGATCTGCCGACTACTGATCAGGTGGAATCCTTCTGAAAGGACACCAATGAACACCCGCAGCCACTCAACACAGATACTCCAGCCCTAGCGCAGTTCGAAGCTTTCAGCAGAGAGTTTCCACAACCTGAGCTCAATGTACTGCCCAACCGATAACCCCGGATGACGTTTCGAAGAGTCCTTCTGGTTTCGAAGAACTTTGCTGCTCCAGGCCTAGAGGGGCTGAACACTTATTGGTGAATAAAACTACCTGGCACCCATGGCCATCTGGCCAGAGTTTTCAGATCATGACTGGACGGAGAGCACCCGATTCTGGATTGGTTTGTCGAGGGTTCCACTGTTTTCATCCCCAAAAGCGGAGATTTGTCGATTCCTAAGAATAACAGACATTAAATTCATGTTATGAGTTGTTTTCCAGCATCTCATACATACACACGGATACTCAACAGTGTTGACAAAGTGTTCGAACGGATATATGAGCCGACAGGGTCGAAGAGAAGAATCACTGGATATATAGAAAAGATATAGAGACTCTGATACCACTGATACCACTCTGGCTGACTCGCTTCAGCATTACATCTGGTCAAGCCAGAGTCCAAACAGGATTCCTCACTATCAGAACGGGTGTATTTCAGAGCGATTTCCCCAGTTCCCTACTCTTCTGCATCTCACTATTGCCATTATCCGTTGCGCTCAGAAATACTCGAAAGTTAGTGATACAAGGTACAGGGCCTGCTGCGAGCCTTCCGAGACCCTGATGCACTTGCTATCAGCATGTCCAGCATATGTGGTCTCAGCCTATAATAATCGACATACTGTGACCCTCAGACAAGACACCGTTGTTGCCTTACGCTCGGGGAGATATTGAATCCGTTGTGGGGAATGAGAAATGTCGGATGTATTGAAACTATTCATTTCCCACGCTAAGGTTTATACAAGCTAATAAGCCTGATGTAGTCGTTTTCGATCACCAGAGCGAGACGATATTTGTCCCACAGTCCACTCTGTTGAGATGGTATTTCTGATTATTGGAGTTATTAGTAAAATGTTGTCCTCTCTTCTCTCGAATCCCAAAATCATACCGGCTTGCCGCACTAAGGCAGAAATCTCAGCCAGACAGCTGCAGAAGGTCGTCATTCTTGGCTCACTGCGCTTACCCCTCACGCGGCTGGAAAGGACTAAGGGGTTGAAAACACCATTTGAGCAGGCCGTAATGAACCTTTCAGTTATCGACTTCAACACACTCGAACTTAGGAAAGCATGGTCTTCAATGTTATTTTTTTAACGACCTTTCTGCTGATCAGGCCCTATCCCCGAAGCACCGATTCATTTAGAAAGGCGCGCAAGCATTATCAACCAACGACCACTCCCCAAATCGTGGGTTAAGTGATCATTGAGTCCAAGAATCATGTGCCCTGAGCAACCGCAGTGAAGCAAGAATGACAACCTTCTACATCTGTCCAGCTGAGATTTCTGCCTTAGTGTGGCAAGCCAAAATGATTTTGAGTCACTACTCTCGTAGCAATGCGTAAGACTATCTCTCAGCTCATGCGTCCACTCAAAGCGCCCATTGCCATTGCCAGGGTTATCGTCGGTAGGCAAATCATCGTTATGGGCCCTACCACCTTACCTCTGACCCCTCCGAGCGATTATTGGGGTCTCTTCCTCGATCACCAGGAACTAAGTGTTGGGTTTACCGGGTGGTTGGCTCTGTGGACCCACGACCGGCACTGAAGGGGGAATGGTGTTCTACCTCTTGGGTGGGCCGGTTGTTCACCAGTTGCTCGGGCAAGTGGTGGTGCAACTCATCAAAGACATCAGGTGTTAGTGGTCAACAATCAACCTCCACAGCGTGAGGTAAGTGATCATTGAGTCCGGGTATCATGTGCCTTGAGTAAACGCAGTGAGCCAAAAATGACAGCTTTCTGTCATTTTCATTTTATGGTTATTATAATCAATAATTATTATTATTATGTCATCACAATTAATAGTTCATCCTAGTACCATCGGGGAAATGCAGTAAGTAAAAGCTGTTATTACCGTTCACTTTTCGCAGAACACAAATGAAATATTCACATCGTCATACATTTTCAGACACGAAAAATCGTAAACTTCCTAGGCATGCAAGTTGCAGGAACATATCCTGTATTTTAACATCTAGTAAAGTTATATTTCCGGCTGTAAGTACAGAGTCAAGAATTATGTCACTTTGTATTTTACAACATTATGCCGTGACAAATGGCAATCCAGTAGCGTAATTGGCTTTAATCTCTAGATACATTCCCGTGCCTGTCATTATATAGTTTGATTTAATGAATTATCGAACAATTTCTCATAGTCAGCCTGAATGGTTCTAAAAAACAGCTGAAGGTATTTGAAAAAATGTAACGTACCATCAGGATAATTACGTGACGTCATCAGATAGACGAAATGCGAAGCAGGGTGGGAATGGTCACTAGTTTCAGACATTCCAGTGTCAGTGGCCAGAAGAGGTTGACGCATGTTTTTGTTTATGAAAATCTAAATAAGTATTGGATATATATTTTTCAGGGTGTTGAATCATCCCCAAGAGAAACGTATCTGCATCATGCTTGAATTTTATTATTTGAAAACAATTGCTAGTTTTTCGTGGAGTCTACCTCAATATTTATTTCTTGGTTGAGAATACTATCGGATCCTCGTTACGTCAGCATTTCTTGAGACTGAAGACTAGGAGACTAGGAGCATCAAGAAAACACCGAGTTAGAAAATATGATAGAACTGACCGATGGATGGAAATCGTTTACAACGTGTTAAAAAAATGTGGGATTTCCACCTGACGGTTCACAAAACCTTGACACGTGTTTTGCTATATAATAGCACCTAGAGGCGTCATAATACTGTTCATACAATGATGTTTATTTATTTTCTATGTTCAACTGTTTAGATTATTACCTCATTGAAATATGTGGTGTGAGCTTCTACGTGACGTCATATATTAGAGTATTTTATCTAAAGTTCGAATGTTAATTTCGACTATTGAACGGAGAACCTCACAACAGATGGTATATCGCATTTTTCCTGCTTTATAATTATAGTGAACTCCTGTATCCATTTCGAATAATTTTATTGATTTATGAACATCTAGATATTTTTGACAACAGTCGATTCTTCCAACAAATGGGCAGTTTTTCCGTTTTTATCAGACCAACAAAAATTGGTGGTGTTTTCTTTCTGTTGGAATCATTTTTTTCGAATGATTGCACTTACGATTCAGTTCAACTCACTGACCTGATCAGGCATGTTAGTGGTGTTTTGATAATTGGCAACTATATTATTATCTTGATCAAGAATACCGCATAGCAAAAGGCCTACAACACCAAGAATACCAGAGGTTTCACCTCTGAATGAGAGACAGTAAGCTTGTTCAAACCCTCATTTTGACACCATAAAACGAGTATAATCAACCTATATATCGTAGGGTATTCTAAGTTGAAAGTAAAATAATCAGTTTTTTACATGTTTATTGCAAATATCCCATTCTCTATGGGTTTTATTATATTTGTATACAACACAAATATTGTAGAAATTTTTAAATTATCTACAACTTTTGTTTTTTCCAAATAGGGGGCAGAGCGCGGGCAGTGTTTAACTATTTAGGCTATAATTCGAGGTCAATCTGTAGTCCCGATTGAAAACACGCCGAATAAAGTTTATAACCTATCGATAAATATGTAATTCTAAATAATTTGCATAATTCATCAACTATTACGTTATAATTAATATTTTATCAATAATTCAGTATCGATTAATTCAATAATAAGTTATTGAGGAAAGTATTTCAATTATTTTGCAATTCTAATCTTATTTATACTAATCACTTGCTAAGTGAATGAAAAAACAATTATTGATATATTGGTCGTGGTTTGAAACTGCATCCTAACGTTTCGCCAGCACGAGTGGTTGACTTCTTCAGGTTTGCCTAAGTATTATTCGTCGAAACACCTTGCATCGCTCCTCCAGCATCATGTTGGAAAAATAACCTCGTACGTCAATGATTGGACAGGCTTTGTTTACCAACGTCCCGCTGGAATATTCTTCAAGAGAAATAGCCAACCTGTTTCCTAGTGACATTGTCGGACTACTCTATGAGCAATTAGACGGCGTAGCGATGGAAATTTCATTCAGCCCGGTGATAGCCAACTTCTGCATGGAGCAATTTGAGAAGGAAATCGACGCTTTCGATTTCAAACCAACCATTTAGCTAGGATACGTAGATGACACCTTCGTCATCTGGAGACATGGAAGGGACAAATTGAACCTATTTCTAGACCACATAAATTCTCAATACCCTAGCATCCTGTTCACCATAGAGACTGAACAGAAACAACAGATAGCTCTTCTAGATGTGCTTACCCGTCGTAAGGCGTGGCACACGACTGAACATGCAGTTCATCGACAACCGATACATACGGACATATATCTGCATGAACTTTCGAACCACCAGCTAAGTCAAAAGCGGGGAAATATCAAGACCCTGACGGAACGTGCCCGTAGAATATGCGAAACAGAATACCTACAAGAAGAAGTGGAGCATCTTCAAGTAGCCTCAAGATCGAATGGATACAGTATAATCGAGATTAACAAGGCCATGGAATACTGTTTGAAGATATGAAACTACTTGACCCCGATCATGGATTTCACAATCGACTTGTAACGCTCAACCAGATTTGGAATCCCATACTGAAAGATGCTACAGTAGCAATTCAATGTTACGTCATCAACAGGAAATAACACTTTAGCCAATAGCAACGAATCAACAACCTGAGTCAACATAAATACAACATACGTACTAGAAATCACCAGTCATCGGTGAATCATCTGGATGAATAAAGCTCTGAAGAAGCCAGCCACTCGTGCTAGCGAAACCCTAATTAAGATAGTAACACGAAAAAAAATTTTTTTTCGTGCACCTCACGATTTGATCTTCACAAACTTTATTTTGAAAAATATATCACAACATGTTCCGCTAGCACAGTAGCTTTTTCAAGTGATTTATACTTCAAGTTGTTCTTACATTATTATTTATATACTACAGGTAACCACAATTGAAACTACCTCGAAAAAATTACCTAAACCTCTACCTAAGGTACCTGTTCAATTATTACCTCACATATTATCTCACATCTATATCAATAATAATTCTTTCTCGGTTTTTAAGAAAACAAGTTCAATAATGGTGATCTATTCAAATCCAATTGGTCATTCATTAGAATGTTTAAATTTTCAATTTTATTAATTTCCATTGCTTCCAAATGATTCAGTTTCAAACGTTTATTTTCTATGTGCAAAATTTTCGAACTATTCATTCAAGATATGATTTTCTTGTAGAAGATGATTTGAATATGCTGAATTTGTTTTCTTATTCACACAGCTAGCATAATGTTCCTGGATTCGATTCCTCAAAGTCCTGCCCGTTTGACCAATATATACCTTAGGCCACTCTTTAATTTATATACCCCTGATTTCTTGAATTTGGATGTTTTGTCTTCATTATTTTCAAGTAACTTTCCCAACGTATTACTTTTTTAAATGCAATTTGAATATCTCGTTTCCTGAAAAATGAAGCTGAATGTAGTTTTTGAAATTACTATGGATCTTCATCAAGTAACGGCCAAATCAATCAGAAAAAATGTTTTTTTTTGTGAAAAATATGATTTCATACATTCATGAACGTCTACATTTGAAAAATTTAATAGTAATAAGAACTACAAGTTTTAATTTCAATTTTCTTCATCATCGTCTTCCAGTCCCAATACTGAGGTTCTAAATCATGCTCTAACCAAGTCTGAACACGATAATAAACCCGGTTGAAATGTTGATGAGCTGCTGAGCTCGATAGTGTAGGATTAGACAACTGTACAGGTTTATTCCCTTTTGTTAACTTGATGAACTGTGCAGAGCGATGACGATCGATTCAGTCGTCAGATTTTAGGTTGCCAACCAGGTTCGCACACCATTCTCAACTGATGATGGAACAGGGCAGTTTTATTCGTTGAATACTGCAGCAACTTGATTCAAATTTCTTGAGTGTTTTTACCAAAGTTTTCTTCTTTTCTAAAGAGCGCAGAAGTCGTATCACAGCCTCTCATGCATTTTTTACCGAGGATATTTATCAAAACTTTTGGAAGAGTATATTTCAGTTTTTACATTTCCTTTGCTAACTTTTTTGAAGAAAACTTTTTGTTGACGAGATAGGGTACGCTCAATTAAAATGACAAGTGAATCTATTTCTCCTCCAATTATAACACCAGCTTTTTGGCGCTGTTTCAATAATGAGAACATCCGCATCATATCTGGCCTGTTTTGTTGTTATATTAACAGTTTGTAATATTTCAATACGCATAATAATTAGTTTTTTTTTACTATTTTGATCCAATAAAGATTTATCTTTGGTGATAGATACAACCATGGTCTCGCCGGAACGAACTTTCTATGTTTTTGAAAATGCAGCAGTTCTTCTCCGCTACTCCATTGCTTTTATATTTTTAATATCGTCCGAATACCCTCAAATACAACTACAATTTCTGAATCATAATTGTTTAGAATTCTTTATTATAATTTTATAAACTTTATACGGCATGTTTTTATCAGGACTACAGGTAGACCTCGAATGATACACTAAATGGTTGAATACTGTACGCGCTTTATCGTGTATCTCAAAAATGGTTCAAAATATTAAAAAAAAACATCTGAACAGAAGTTGTAGAAAATTTATTCTTATACAATATTGATAATGAACGCAAATAGCATGAAACCCATAGGGAACGAGATATTTGACAATTGAACTTTGACCTTGGAATATTCGTTGGATTTCCTACGATGAGTAGGTTTCCAGACAAGCTTGAAAGTGCCAAAACAAAAGTTATACAACTGAATTGATGGATGTAGCTGTCATCACATGGAAGGAGAACATCATGAAAAATGAGAAAGGAAACTTTCTATGATTATTATATTAGTTTGAAAATGTCCTCATAGAACCAAACTACAGTGAAGTTACTGAAGTGCTTAAAACTTAGAAAGTATCATTTCTCATTTTTGTATTTCAGTTTTATATATAGTTGTGAACATATTTTTGTACTGATTAATGTTATCAAAAGGCATTATTATTGGTTATGAGCTGATGAGAAGGAGTAGGCATATATACATATACATGTATAATATGTACACTCTACTACCCGTGCGTTGTTGGGAAATATTTTCTATTCATCTCCTAATGATTTCTATTTCAAAAGGATTGAAATTTTATTGATATTTCCATGAATAACATTACTTTCATTTGAAGAAGGTATATATTTACGAAAAATTAATTTTTGGGAAATAAAGGTTTTTGCTACGTCCCTGCGGGTGTTGTCAAACCTGTTAGTGTAGAAGACTCTCCGGCTAACTCAATCTTCCCCAAGGAACGAACATACCTGTATCGAAATATCAATTCAGCAAATCTTTCTATCATGTATGGAGATGTCAGAGTGTCCTACCTCCCCCGGTTAGGGATGGCTATATGGGAGGAAGAAATAAGTATCCCCCAAAACCCAAATGAATAGGGAAATTACCTTATTAGCTAGAAAAACAAAGATCTATTGTATGTGCTGCAAAAAGATCAAACAGGGAAAACAAAAACAAAGCGACTCAGGTGATCAGGAATCTATTTGCTACCTCTGTCAGAATTTGATGGCTTGTTACCTTAAAAAAAATGAAATTAAACGTTTTAATACTGTACACGAAACATAACCCCAGAACTTATCTCTGAAAAATAGGTTGAAACTTGAAAACTACACTATTTGTGTGTCTATACATATATACATTAATCTTGACTAGATCATCAATCCTTTTGTCTGAATTTTGAGATACTTATTCGGTATCTACGTAAATGTAAATGAATGTCTATACTATACTGAGTAGGGACTTCAGCAATTGCTGAAAGCGTACAGTTACTCTTGGGAAAAACTAATATTATAACCCTTTCTTCATATCAACACTTTGATTGTGAATTACGCTCATAATAAACCCCAAATAGTCATATCCAACACTGCGAACAGGTTACCTTGACAATGAATACTTAGCCTAGCATTCTGATGATACCATGCCATTGCTTTGACTTCACTTCAGCTTTCTGCTGTTTTTCCTTTCCCAGGGTGAGTAATACAATCTTTTTCTAGACGAATACCAGTACCAGCAAACAGTGGAGAATACGGTTGATGAAAGAATTCCGCATCTCAAGATTGACTAACCTACTCAAGGGGACAGCCCTTAGATGAACCTCAAATCTACTTTTGATTAATAGGTTGATTCTTACAACCAGAACAAAAATCTGTGAAACAAAAGAGAAAACTCTCATGATTGTGAAATTCATAAAACCGAATTTACTTACCTCGACAGAGTCGAGATTTTTTTTTCTATGTAGAAGATGGCCACGTGAACTAGTTACCGGAATCAGGCATGCAAACAACCTTTCTCAATCCTGCTTCCATTGACTACTTCCAGACACAATGAACGGATTATTTCCACGAAGGGTGAAATCCCGCATCTACTAACGGACACTGACACTCTCTAGTGATATTTCCCTAACATTGGACCAGTTAAACTTTTTTTCCACCGGCGACCTATATCGTCCCCAAAGAAATCTACCCGCAACCTTAAATTCCACCTTCCGGAAGTGATCCTTCACCCTGACGTTTTTCCGTCAGTGCCTACCAAAACAACAAGACTAAAAATGAATATATTCACACTTTACAGGAATGTAATCGGCGACCAATCAAAAAACCTGTTTTCTAAAACAATTCCAAATCATGCCATTCAGCCTATGATTCGATTCCTATTTATAGTATACTAAACAACCTCTTCTTACGACCAATTTCCTATCAAGAAACAACTAATTGAATATGTATTTCATTACATATGAAATAACAAATCACTCCAACAAGAGTTTTGACTTTCTAATTCTTCATCTCCATACAAAAAATATGGAAATCTTTCAAAGGAAGGAAGAGAGCAAATAATTTGGAAATAAACTCTCCAACAAATATGTGTAGATCATGCGAAGAAGTAAGTTTCAGACACAAAGTGGAAGAAAAGACCCTCTCGAAACAACTATTTTCATGTGAACATTGAATTGATTATATGTTATGTAATTGAATCAGATATCATTCTCAGGATTGCTACAAAATATAGTTTATAATGTCTCATTAAAGCCTAGGATGTATATTGGAGACTGATATTTCGTCATCAAGGGGATCCTTGCAGAGCATACCGTTGGATGTAATCTTAAAGATCATCATACACAGATATCTTGAATTTGACCTCATTACAATTGTGTTCAATTCCTTAATTGAACAGAGGTGGTTCTGAAAACATCACTTGAAAGAAGTATATTTCAGTTTGAAATTCATATATTCTTGTTTCATAGAGAATATATGCAATTACAATTACGGTCGTTAGCCAGGCGTTTCGCGTGCTTTATTCACTCACTCAAATTGACTGCCGTGTTGGTCGGTGGTTCAAGCCTTAGTCTGAACGATCGATTTTCACTTGCTATCGTCCAACCCGTGTTGGGAATCACACGTTAAAAGGTAAGACCTCGTTAATCCTTAGCTCGCACAAGTTTTGAGTTGTGAGTACAAAAAAAATCGATAACCAATTCAGTAGTTCTACGGAAGTCAAAATGGGAGTTCCCCAAGGAACAGTACTAGGACCAATTCTGTTTTTTATTTATATAAACAGTTTGAGTACGATACAAAACTTCAAAGGGCATCTCAAATCATATGTAGATGACACTACTATTGTTATTACAGAGGACTCATGGGAAAATGTATACGTATACAAGGATTCACAGAAGGTATTAAGCTATGTAAGGCTATGATTAAATTATAACCTTCTAAGTCTGAATGTTAGTAAAACAAAATATCTAACTTTCTCTTTACTACAAAATGATCAGCCGGAAAAAATACTTTGAGTATACATCAAACAGGGTGTGAAACACAAAAGAGCTCTTGTCCATTGATAGAAAGGTTGATAAATATAAAATATCTAGGTATTATGATAGATCAGCATCTGAGATGGGACGCCCACTCTGATTACGTTGTGAAAATACTCAGAATGCTAATTAAAAGCTTCTGTCAGTCACGAGATATCCTGGATAAATGAAATATTTTTATATTATATAAATCTCTAGCGGAATCTGTCCTGAGATATTGCTTAAATGCTTGGGGTGGAATGTATAATAAAACAATGAAACGATTTCAAATAACACAGAACACTTAAATGAAAATCATATTGAAGAAACCTAGGTTATTCTCAATACACCAGCTATGTAAAGATTCCGAGATCTTGAATGTCTGTTCCAGTGGATGTTCAAAAACAAACAGGACTACGAAAAAAATCTTGCTGAAAAATATACAAGATCTGTTGAGGATCTATCTATCAGAATACTCAAATTCAGAAAGAGTCAAAGATTTATATTCTATTTCGGACCTAAACTATACAATGTTACCTCTAAAAGTTAAGCATATAACAAAAATGGCGAACTACAAACAGAACATTAAAAGTTTCTTTCTCGAAAACAATACACTAAATTTAATTTTCAACTGATACACACTTCTTCCTCTATTACTCTATAACTCATTACTTATTCTTTCTTATTTTCTCTTTCCCATTATCCTAACCAACCTAACAAATATAAAATAATTCTTATGATAAGTTTCAAATTCATCTACTCAATATTATCAACATTATCGAAACTCGCACTGTATAAAAAAGTAAATTAAGGTACCCACATGGAAAAATGGAACATTACGATACAAGCTTTCATTGCTTAGGTATGTTCTATGTTCTTCCGTTAACCAGCGACAGCTGGTTAACGGAAGAACATATTTTGAACAGATATTTTTTAAACAGAAACAATGAGTGTTGGATGAATCCATGCCTGTTTTTTTTTATTTTGATTCCAGAAGGGTGAAAACCTGTGAATGCCAAGAATATCAACAAGCGTTTACCCAATTAAATTAATTCTCGCTTGAAATTCAGCATGTTCCAGCAACATGTAGATACACGTATTCATCGTTCTCAGATCAATGACGGAACAACAATGGCTCTCTTCATCCGTTATTTGGCCATACAAAGCTACGAAGTGATATTGGAAATGGAATATTTCGCCCCAATACACACTTTCATGGCGTTAGATGTAAATAAAGGATTTAACTGATGCATACGGTTGCAGGATTGAAATCTGAAATTATTTGAAAATTCTGAGGTGGTGCGGCGCATATAAAAATAGTCCGGAGAAAGTGATAAAAAATATTCGAAAAACATAAGCAAAATCGAAATACAATTATCTAGTCTGAGATAGCCATGAAAAATGAATATATATGTTGAACCCTATTTTCTGTTCACCAGGTGTCGCCCCTCTACGAACGACCACTCTCAGCAGCACGGGTTGGACGAAAACAAGTGCAGATATTTCGTCCCGCTTCAAACCTTAAACCACCGGTTCACACAGCAGCCGATTGAGTGAGTGGAGCCAATCACCTACGCCAACCCAACCGGCTACGGTTCCAAATATATTTTAGTGTTTGAAGTGGATATCAGGAGTGGAAATACCTAATTGTTGAATGCATGAAACACCTCATTTGAAAATAAAAAGTGAATATGTACCCAATTAGTGCTGCCGCGAAAGAATGAATTGGTGTGTCTACTAATATTGATGATTCATCTCTAGTTTTTCTGAGCTTCTTGATATTTTATTTTTCAAAATATTTCGAAATATTAAGCTTTTCACCATTTTGACGTTCAGTGTCTGAAAGACATACATATTTGAAAACTGGAGGGGTGAGGTAAATTGTTATAGGAGAAAAAAAAGGCTTCCACGTATTTTGTAAATATATGAAAAACTTTATTCATTGGAGCCCATACGTAATTATTGCTTGTAACTAAGTTATGAAGGCAGATCAAACAGTTTGATTTTTCTCTTGAAGATCTTCTTTGATCGACGACTAGTTTATTTTGTGGAAATTCATGTTCACTGAGGATACACTACAAAAACACACTTTTGTCTATTTTCCACCATATTTCTTGACTAGTTTCGGCTATTACACTATTTTCAAAATTAACTGATTACATTTAAATCTGAGTAATTCATACATAAGTTGCCTATACTATCATAAATAATTTGGTACCTACATTTTGTATACCTGTAATATTCATGAATATAACAAAACAAAGCTTTTGATATAATGTACATTTTGGGAACTGGATTATAGATTCAGGGGAGGACAATTATTTAGATCAAGTTGTTCGTTGAGGACAATAGAATTGGGATTTTTCTTTGACTTTTTTATTTCCATAGATGTGTGAAGGATCTTAAAATTATCTTTATCTATTTCATGTTTCGAATTTTGAAGAAATGACATGTTCATGGTACCTTATATCAAAATTTCTACCAGTTTGGCCTGTATATATGGCGGGGCATTCATTACATTTTAGTCGATATATACTAGATCTCTTCCCTTTGTCTAAATTGGGTTTGGCATTGAATAATCTGTTTCCTAAATTTCCGTTGGATGTGACAGATGTTTGTAGATTGAATTTTGAGAGATAATTTTTAATATTTTCGAAAATTCTACCGGCATAATTGATACTAACATATTAGTGTTCTGGTCTTGTGGAAATTGAAGATAATTCTTTCATTATTGTTCTCGTTGATATTTCATTATAATGTTGTTAACTTGAGTGGTGGGTATTTTGTTATTAACTGCTATTTGTTTAATGATTGCGATTTCACTTCGGAGGTTTTGTTCAGAAAGGGGTATTGTGAAAGCTCTATGTATCTTGATCTGAATGTAGACAATTTCTGTGAAATCGGGTTAAATTCCTCAATAGTCTACACGATAAAATCAAATTCACCGTAGAGACAGAAAAGAACAATAAGGTACTTCTACAATGATGAACTCGACTTTAACATTTTCCGAAAAAACACATTCACAGATTGCACAATACCTTTTGACTCCTTTAACCCGATTTCACAGAAATTGTCTGCATTCTGGTCAATGATACATAGGACTCTCACAATACTCCTTTCTGAACAAAAACCTCCGAAGTAAAATCGCAATCATTAAACAAATAGCAGTTAATAACAAAATACCTACCACTTTCGTTAACAACATTATAATGAAATATCAACAAAAAACAATAGTGAAATAACTATATTCAATTTCCCCAAAACCAGAACAAAAATATGTTAGTGTCAATTATGCCGGTAGAATTTTCGAAAATATAAAAAATTATCTCTCAAAATTCAATCTACAAACATCTTTCACATCCAACGGAAATTTAGGAAGCAGATTATTTAATGCCAAACCTAAATTAGACAAAGGGAAGAGATCTGGTATATATCGACTACAATGTGGTACAGGCCAAACTGGTAGACATTCTGATACAAGATACCATGAACATGTCATTTCGGATAAAAAATCGAACGATATACGAACATCTTCAAAATTCGTAACATAAAATAGATAAAGATAATTTGAAGATCCTTCACACATGCGAAAAAGGGAAAATGATGAATCTAAATGATGAATCTGTTGGAATCTATGGAAATAAACAAGTCAAAGAAAATTTTCAATTCTATTGTCCTCAACGAACAAATTGATCTAAATAATAGTCCTCTCGTGAATCTATAATCCAGTTCTCAAAACCTACATTATATCAAAAGCTTTGTTTTGCAATGTTCATGGATATTACAGGTATACAAAATGTAGGTACCAAATTATTTATGATAGGATAGGCAACTTAGGTATAAATTAGTCGGATGTAAATGTAATCAGTTAGTTTTGAAAATGGTATAAGAGCCAAAACTAGTCAACAATAAAGACATATCGTTGAAAATAGACAAAAGTGTGTTTTTGTAGTGTATCCTCCTCTTGAAGATGATCACTTGGTGATCGAAATGCGTATCGAGATGTTAAAATAACAGTTTGGTGTTGGGAAAAAACTCCAGTAGTATTCATTTGTTCTGGTTACACATAAGGCTTTCATGTACCTTCATTTCAAACCTGGAGAAAACTGGATAAAGTGTTTGAGACCAATCAGTCATTGGAAAACACTGAAAAATATATCTAATAGACATACAGGGATATGCCAATACTTGTCATGTCATGTCTTAGAACAATCAGAATATGCTTATCAGAACTAGAAATCCTTTTCAGATGTGTCATGTGATATTGATTCAGGATGTATAAACATCTGGAGGAGCTAGCCCCAGGCACCAGCGAAACGTCAGGAACATAATTTCAGAAACCCTAGTGACACTGAAAGTTCAGGAATTTTGAAAAATTTCATACTCTGCAATATTAACGAAAACCCTTTCGTATATAGCTGAAACACATGAAGAAATTATTTGTGTGTCATCTGAAGGAAGTCTCAATTTTTCCATTTTTATTAATTTGGCAGCTGATAAGAATGGAAGAAGTGAAATATGTTTTCTGTTTCAAATACCTAATTAACATCATAGTCAAAGAATTTAAGAGTCACTGGACGTTTTCTAAGTTAGAGATCCTCTTTATGTCTTCATGTACTGCACTATAATATTAGATCGTTTCAAAAGTTTTACTCATTCAATTCAATCAAAATAAGCGCCTATTGAATTAATTTATTTTTGCCAACGTAACACTAGTAGTCGGTTGGCGAGAGATCTGGTGAGTATGATGGGTGACGCAGACACTCAATTTGTTTAATTTTTAAATGGTTATTCGTTGAACGTACAGACGGGCGTTGTCGTGTATCAGGTACTCTTTTGTTGACCAGTGTTGTCCGCTGTGACTTCCTTAAAAAAGGTTTCTGCTGTGGTGCTTGCAGAAAGCTATAGTACATCACACCAGATACTGACCTCCATACAGAAAAAATGGTATTTTTTTGTGGGTTTTCGCCCTTGGAAAGTGCCTGGCTGCATCGGTAGTCAACCACTGGCATGAATGTCTCCTGTTGTCGTAGAAGACCACACGTATCGAAAATAGGATTATTTTGGTCGCGCAAAAACAAAACAGAACGGACTACGGAACGTAACAATTTCTGTCAATAGTTTCAATCGTGGGGCACCTACGTTTCGAACATTTTGA
Organism: Leptinotarsa decemlineata; assembly: GCF_025532065.1. NCBI lineage: Eukaryota > Metazoa > Arthropoda > Insecta > Coleoptera > Chrysomelidae > Leptinotarsa > Leptinotarsa decemlineata. Next base: position 2,502,894 of record NW_027412551.1, read on the forward strand.
CATTTCCAATAAGTTCTGAACTATCAAAAACCACATGGGAGCTGACGCTGCTCTTTCGTCATCCCACGCTCCATTTGTGATGGGTTAGTCGACACCAGGGTCCTCCTATCATCGTCTTGGATTACTATAGGTTGACCACCTCGAAGCTTATCTCTGAAGTTGAAATCTCCGCGTCAAACGTCAAACGTCAAACAGTGCGTTCATTGACACTACTATTGTCATATGCCTGGTTGATTTATCGAGCTGTTTTGGCAGCACTTTGGTTCAATTTGAATTCATAGAGAAGAATTGGTACAAAATTTTCTGTTAACTAGTTGAGCGATCCAATAATTTTTCTGAAAAAAGGTTGGTTGGGTAACAGGATACATTTTTCCTTAAAAAAACAATTATTTTTTTGCCGACGTTTCAAATTTATTTAAATTTTCAAACTAATTCTGTTACCCAATAAACCTTTATTCAGAAAATTTTCTGTCGATAAATATAAACCACGGCACAGTAGAATAAATATTTACTGAGGTATGCAGCTACAAACACACATGACTTTGAAACCAAGGAAACTTTAGAAACCACTTTAGAGAAATGGTGAAATTGATTCATGAATGTTTAATCAGAATCTACGAGTATGTTCCTACCTTCAACTCTTTCATACCCGACGATTGAGAATCATCGCGGTTTCCGACACGTGTTTCAGAAGCTGCAAGTTCCCACGGAGACATGGAGTGCTTAATTTTCTCTCTATTCTCATTAGTCGCTAAAAAAGTGTTAATGGGGAAAAACTAGTGAAATCGTCGAAGAAGCCTTGGGTTATTTAAACTACAATTCCATTGTTGAATCATGTGTATTCCAGCATTTCCTGTATTAATGGAACTAACATTTGGACCAGGTAAATTCACTTCTGTGTTACAAACAATCCTCGTATTTTGAACGCATTCATTACCTTTTTCCACTTCATTGTCTTCAAAATGGACGTTTTCTAAGGCAGCATCTTGACTTGCAGAAGAAGTTATATTTGAAGCTTCATTGGGTAAATTACATTTTTGCACTAATTTGGCGATTCTCTTCCTATCAGCTATTGATTCCCCAATATATCCTTCAGCCACTGCAGTCGACTTCCACCCACCGTACCGTTTCAGGCTTAGTGCGAGAAGTGTTGCAGAGCTACATCTTAGAGAATGACCAGTATAACACTCATGATTTTCTAATTTGAGATAATCAGCCATGACATATGGTACTTTACTAATAGTATCGTGCCCAATATTTTTACGGTATAAAATAAATAGTTTTGTAATGTCAGTTGGCCTATTAGCTGAGTATTTTTAATAACATCAACCCATTGTAGCTCAACAACAATAAACTTCCTTGATGTTCTGTTCTTTGAATTGAGAATATTTATTATGATAATATCATCGCAAACATCTAAATAGTCTTGGAGCATATTGCATAATTTATCTGTTCTGCAGGCACCGGCAACACAAATTACCATAACAGCCTAAATATCATTCCATTTAGAAATTAAACACAATCTAATAATAAAAAAGTATACCTTTTTTGATAAATATTCGTCATCAGGAGCTTCAACTATAAATTTGTCAATTTCTTCCTTTGTAAATACTGTTGATTTCTAAGGTTTATAATTGATGTTTTTTCGTTTTGGAAATGCTACAAGCTTGAAAAACTTATTAACTTGATATATCAATATTTTTTTTATAGCAAGTATCGATTTTAGCATGGAATAATTTGCCCAAAATGTCGATACCATTTTGCCTTCAGATTTATCTCTGAAATACGTTAATAAAACATTTTCTGTTGCTTTAGCAACTTTCCTTTCTTCACAGCATGTTGTCAGTTGGTTATATGCATTCATGCATTCTAACTTCAAGCGGGGTACACATTGTCTCTAAATCATCGTCACTTGAATTTTCACCTATTTTTCAATTGATTATATTGACGTTTTACTTATATAGATCTTTTAACTTCTTCAACATCTAAATTTGAATTAAAACCGCATTCGGCAAACTGCAGATTTGAGAAATTCTAAGTTCTGAAAATACAGAAGCGATGAGAGAAGTGGAACATTGAAGTATATCAAAAATGCAATGAGATATTTCCTAGATTTCTAATAAAATTTGACACATGCCAAATTTTTACATGAATAGAGCCAGTCTGATTAGGAACACGCTTCACTCTAGTTGATATTCCTATATATTAAACAAATTGTTAGAAACATACTAATGCCAAAATTAAAATTGTTAATATATCAATGTTAGTAGTGAAAAAAATTCTATATATACCTCGGCTTAGAAAGCTATTATTTACCTTGCACATTATATCCTTTGACGCTACGCGCCTCAGGATAAAAAAAATGTTCGGTAAATAATAGCTCACTTCTCACCTTAGGTATATAATATACTATTAAAAAATTAAGAAAATTAATTAAAGGGGTACTTTTGCAAAACGTGTAAAGGAATATTACAATGATTTACTTTGACTCTTAGATGTCTTAGATGACTCTTAGTCCACCTGCCTAGTCCATATAGATTGGCGTCTTGATAGGTCCCTAAAAATTTTATTTCTTCAGCAGTTTTAATATCATAGCTGGAGTGTCGACCAATTGGAATATTTCCTCTGAAGTGAAAGTTAACACTGATCGATTTAGGAGTACTTAGAATGAGCTTTTTTCTTCAGCACCATGTACTGATCTAATCAATAATATGTTCGTATTTGCTGATGAGTTGCTCAGCATTATCGCCTGCTATAGTTATCGTTGTATCATCAGCAAACATTGTGACGTAGCCTCTCTTTATATGTTGAGAAAGATCATTGATATAGAGAATAAACAGAAGAGGTCCTAGAACTGCGCCCTGTGGCACCCCGAGTTTTACCGTCTCTGACTCAGATGTCGGTCCATTGCAGATTACAACCATTTCTCTGTTCGTCATATAGGATTGTATCCAATTAAATACATTTCGTGGAAATCCGAGCATTGACAGTATTTCGATGAGAAATTCCGCGCATACTGTATCAAACGCTTTTGATAAGTCGAAAAATAGTGAGATCACATAATTTTTTTCATCAATCTCTGTGTGAATATGATTCAGAAGAAGATAGATAGCTGTCTATATAGATTTATTTTTCCTGAAACCATGCTGAGACATACATAGCAGCCAGTGCCAGTGTACCATTCATAGTTTGGGGTTGTCCAATTTGCATCACAGCGAATAGTTTACTTTTGCGTCTTCAAAGAGTAGAGTTATATATTCAGTCTCTAAGAAAATTAAGTGAAAGGCAATAGTATTGATAGTAAAGTCATGGAACTTAAACCTGCTATACCTCATTTTAGGCCCGAGGAGACTTGGTGTGTGGGGTTTGTTGGTTTGACTAAGTACATGTTTTAACTAGAATGATTTCAGTTGTGTATCTTCAGTAGAGGAAAGTTAGTGAATAACACATTCTTTTGTATCATTTGTTATCATAATTTTCATTGATAGTATCAATATACCCAGAAGGAAATGGAGTAATACCTGGTACAGGCAGATGCGCCAAGAAACTGAAAACGTAATGAATACTTTTCAGGAAATGCAAGTTGCTCTTCAAGCCATAGAAAGTTGTCAATTTTCATGATTTTTATTTCAACTTTATTGTGCCACTTTCAAATAGTGATAATCAACGTTAATGTACATTTTGTTCCAGCTATCAATATTGAAACACTGACTGATGCATTGTTGAACAAATATCAGGAAAACTCTTCTGGTGAGCAAAGTTTGGATAACTTTAAGTAAGTGAAATTCATTGAAGAATCCATCATACCACTAATTTGAAATACTTCATTTGTGGGTTTATTTTTGGAAGTAAGAAACCAATATCTCGCTCATTTCTTCATGATTTCTTCAATAAAATTATATATTTATTTGAATTGGAGGGGTTATATTTTTAGGAGTGATTAATTTTTGGAAAAGAAAGTTTTTGGCTTTCTACTACTCCATTTTGATACAAAAAAAATGTGGGAATCTTCCAAAGAGAGGAAGAAAGTGATCAATTTGAAAATAAGTAACTCTATACATGGATGTGTGGATCATGCAAAGAAGCAACTTTCAACTGGAAGAAAGCCCTCCTGAAACAGTTACTTTCATATAAACATTGAATCACTAGAAAGAAAAAAATTCTTTCGAAACAAATACTTCAACATGAATACTGAATTATACAGAGGATACTTTTCTCTACTCAGTTTGTATTCCAAACATCCTTTCTTTGGAAGGTTCCCACATTTTTTGTATTAAGATGGAGTAGTAGAAAGCCAAAAACTTTCTTTCCCATATATTTATTATTTCTCAATTAGTACTGATGAATTCACAGATTTGTTATTTTAGTATATTTTTCAGTATAAATTTTGTTTTAAGTAGGAACATCCTAATTCAAATACATTTCTAATATTTGTGAAATGACAATATTCAGAAATATTTCATTCAGTGAATATATATCTCGAATTAGATTTTTTTCAATATTGGTAGAAACGTCAAATATTTCAGTGTGTATTGTTTTTCAAATATATTTGTTTATGAATATTATGTGTTTTATTACTCGTCACATTCTTGGAATATTCCAAATATTTCTAGAATATTCATAAAATATATTTGAAGAATATTCTATGGTGATTCCCTATTTTATATTCCTACAATAAACTATGAATATCCCAAATATTTTATGAATGAGTATTTCTCGTGTTCTATTCCTGGAATATTCTCAATAGAATATACCTTACATATTCTAAGAATATTTCAAGATATTCCAAGAATATTCCCAAGGAATATTCTTAGAATATATCAAAGGTTCGCCAGGAGCACTTCCAGGGAATATTCTCCAGAAGATATGTACATATATCCATGGCATAATCATAGCTTAATACAATATCCTTAAATGTATATTCATGAAATTTTCCTGAAATATCTATTGCTGTATGTGCGAACATTCAAATGTTCACTTACAAATTGTTTTCAAAACAATGAATCAAAAACAATTTTGTGTTTTAATTTTACACTGCTTCTTAATGGAAAAAATATCTTTCAAGCAATGGCTTGAAAAGTGTTATAAGGACTCCGCCTCATCATAAACAACAAAAAACGTTGGTTTGCTGATTTCAAACGTGGTCGTAGAGACACCGATGATGCAGAACGCGGTGGATGTTCAAATGACACAGCTACACCAGAAATATGAAATAAATCCACAAACTCGATATCGAAAGAACGTGTTGGCTTTATATTGTATGGGCATTTGATTATGGAAAAGCCCTGTTCAAAGTGAGTGCCGCGCGAGCTCTCACTATTGACCAAAATCAAGAACGTTTTGATGATTCTGCACAGTGTTTGGCCATGTTTGAACACGAAAAACCGGAATTTCTGCGTAGATATGTGACAATGGATCAAACATGGATCCATCAATTCACTCCGTAATGGAAACGATCGTCATTAGAGTGGAAATCAAAGCACCCGTGATCCCAAATATCGGGTGAAAAGGTTATGGCTTCGGTATTTTGATATATGCGTGGTGTGATATTCATTAACTATCTTGAAAAGGAAAATACCATCAACTGTGAATATTATATAGCATTATTGGAACATGAAAGCCAAAATTGCAAAAAACGACAGCATATGGCAAAGAAAAAAAAAAGTTGTTTCTCAAGACAACACACAGTGTCACAAGTCGAACGAAACAATCGCAAAACCACATGAATTGATTTTCGAATTGCTTCCACTTCCACCGTATTCGCCAGATTTGGCTCCCAGCAACTACTGACTTTTCACATATCTGAACGCTCACTGGTAAGAAATTTTGGTCGACTGGTGAGGTTATTGCTGGAACTGGGGCCTATTTTGAGGCAAAAGATAAATCGTTCTATAAAGTGATATTGATAAATGAAGCCAATTTTGAACAAATAAATCGCGGTTTTTTTCTTAAGCCCGGGACCTTTCAGCCCAGGTGTTGACTTGTAGCGAACAGCGCATTCCAATACAATCCGGGCAAACATTATATCACCAGCAAGAACAAGGCTAGGGTGGTAATTTGAAAATGTACCACCCTCTTTAATTAAACCCTCGTAAAAAATCTGAAAATAAGTAAAAACACGTCTAACCTATGTGATGGAATTGATGATATCTGATGAAAATAAATAACGTATTCAAGTAAAACTTCATTTTGAGATTTTCGCCGGACAGTTAACAAAACCGCAATAGGCGTTTAGATATACATCCATACAATAGCTACCACACATGTTCTGGTTTCGCAAACTGTCCAGTAAGAATCTCAAAATGAAGTGTAACTTGAATACGTCAAATTTATTTTCAAGTAGTGAATTTTGTTGGCCTCTAAAATCCTAAATGAAAAGGGTGATACCTCGTTTTTGAAGTCCTTCAGTTAACTTTTCAAAAGTATAACACACTTGACTTTTTTCAGTTCTTTGTAAAATCATCAAGATATTCAAGTGTCAATTACTTTGCAATGAAACATAAAAAATATTCGAGAGTTATTAATGTTACTTAATCAAATTTAATATCGAATCTTCATTTCAATTTTTCCAGTACCTACAATAAGTAAATTAGGTCATAAACATATATATCAAAACCACTAGGTGCAAATGGGTAAAATACACCTAGGCATCAGAATGCCTGTTTGTGCTGTTGGAATATCATTTTATGATACATGTTTACATAATCTGTTTGAAAAAATCTGTTTGAAATCTGTTTTTTCGTTAATCAGCTGTCGCCCCCATACGAACGACAACTCTCAGAAGTTGAGAAACTTGTGCGAGCTAAGGACTAACGAGGTCGTACCTCTCAACGTGTGATTCCGAACACGGTTGCAGAATCATCCAAGCTTGAACAAGATAAATTCTCTCGAGAAAAATATCTGGTCGAGGCGGGAATCGAACCCACGATAATTCAAACAAATCATTTATTTTCTTTGTCTATTTAGAAGATAAGAGTGTGAAATAAAAGTGAAATTGAATTTAAATTCGGAAAGAAAGTAAACTGGAGGTCACTTCCTGCACTAAGTTATTTGTTATAAACCATTTCAATATATTTTCAGATATGTTGAGTATATTGAAATTATCTAATATATGCTTCCTGATACTATATTTGAATTCTGTAATTTTTGAGATTGTTTCAAGTTTCATATGAATCTGATTACATAATTTTGACCCGAAAAAAATGACAAATCAAGTTATCAGATTTTTTTTTTTTTAGTTTTTGCTGCATATTTTTTCGAATTTAAAAACATCCAAATCAATCACTATCAGCAGTAGTGTACTTGATGAAGTTTTTCGGTCGAAAATCGTCTCCCTTCTTTGATATAATTTTTAATAAGGAATTCTACATGACTTGTAAAGGATTTATCAAAGAATCGATGATTCCCTCTCATACAGTAATACAATATCGTAATATACTTTCTGCTAGTGAGGTTATACCAGGAACAGGTTTTTCTGTGACAGAATAAGTATATCTGAGCATATAAAACTTATACCTGAGAAGCCTCAGTCTTTTCATGAAATTTACAACGTGGTCATCCCATCAGAAGTGTTGGTCGATAATAACTCTCAAATACTAAATCGAAGATGTTTTATCTATTGATGAACAGTTACATGTAGTTTGATCGTTAATAGTGGTTTGTATATTTTTAGGATATCGATCTGATGACTATCCAGAGTACTAAGCGAGAATGTCATGAATTTTCTATTACTGATGTTCAAACTTAGAAGGTTATTATTCAGCCAAATGAGAATTTTTCTATTGTTTCGAATGTCAACCATCATTTCCCAAACGATGATAAAATTAGCCTTCAAAGTTCTCTCTAATATTCCAAAGAATTTCTGCTTAAAATTCTCTACACACAGCTTTTGTTGTCCTCTGCTCTACAGAAATAAAACTAGCAGGGATAAGTCGGGTGATCGTAGTGGCTACTCTATTGCTCGTCGTCGGCCAATATATCTCCCAGTACTATTCGGAACCATTCATCAGAAGAACGCTTATGACAGAACATTTGCGTCAACTTTCTTAGGTATAAGTAGCGGCAGACTCATAAAATCATTTAATTTTGCAAAAATACCCGTCGAGACGAAAATGTTCAATCTCAATAAAAGATGAGTAGTAATGAAGGTAATTTACGCAAAACCGCTTTTGAAAGTGAACTAGAGCCTGCTCCACTTTCAGCAAATAATCCTGGATTTTCAGGATGATATGTGACGACTTACGGTTGAGCTATTTTGATTATCCTTCTAGATGTTCGGGTAATCAGTCCGTTTCGAAACAGACTCCATTCCCGTCAGAGCATTTACATTCACTATTTCTCATTCTACCTCTCGCCACACCATTCAACTATTTCGTATCTTGCAAAACCACACAAGTCACCTTGCATTTGGTGATAATATTTCAAAGAGAGCCTGAAGAGAGTTCTGCAGCGCTGGAAAACCGACATCTGTAATTAGGGATCGCTCCCTTTGGCTCGCTAACGCCCTTTTCTCGCTCTGCTCTCCTCTGATGTGATGATGAACTACCTTCAAATTATCTCATTCCGTTAATTAATCCATTCACATAATTGACAGGCCATTACGAACTAGGAATAATTGTTCGGTATGTTCTCACGGAGAAAATTTCTGAGATTTCTGGAACTTGAACGTGAAATAATGTGACAGAAAAGAGCAAATCATAACAATTTCAACATTTGATTTCAACGGAAATGGGTTCTTGACAAGAAAGGAATTTTTTATTGAGCAGAAGGAGGAGGAGTGTAATTGTTCTATACACATTTCATTCCATTGGTTGTGGATTCGTTTCTAATGGTGGAATGAAATACCTTCATATAAGTGCAGGTAGCCAGATTGTATTGATGATAATTTCCTTTTCCTTTTGTAACATTATTTCCAACTATTTCCAACTAGGAAATTGAACACAACTGAGCAACTATCGGGATATTACTCACATGACATTACTCACGTAATGTATCCGTAATTTTTGAGTAAGGGCTACACCATAAAATATACCTTGATGCATTTGAATTTCATTCAGAAAAAAGGCATCTGCGTGATTATAAAATTATTGAATTGGTTAACTCTCATAACCTGGAGTATTGAATGAAGGTTAGATACTTTTCTTTTTAGACGCTTTATATTAGCTTCACATGTATGCATGTATGTATGTACGTATGTTTGTTTACTTGTAACTCCCAAGCTTGGGATCTGTATTTACAGAATTATCGTCATTATTATTTGTTTGAAGGTGGTTGACAATGTTTCGTGGTGTATTTCATCAGTTCGGACTTCAATTTTCCAATATAATATAAATTGATTTGAAATTCCTGAAAAAATAAAGATATTAACCAGAAATAACAATTTTATAAAACAAAAAACTGAAATTACAAGGATATCACATACAACCAAAAAATAAAAATTGAAATATTAACAAAAGCTGAAAATTAAAAAATATCATTGACAAAAAATGAAAAATAAAAATTAAAAGATTCCAAACCAAGTTACGTCACTACGTTTCGATTGTTAGTATCCACAATCGTCTTCGGGTGATAACTGGCACAATATTATTGCTTGATCTATTCGCGGGCAGATGGCGCTGTACGTAACCTCCTTGATAGGTTGTTCAAAAGAAAATCAAAATAAAAAATAGATTTTGAGAATTATAAGTGTTAGCGAAATTTTGTACTACAGATGATCTATTTAGATATTTAAATATTTTCAATTACCCGTGATTTAGTACAGGAAAAAGTTTGAACTATACATTTCAAAATACATTTTGAAATCTTATTCGATTTGAAAGCGAACCAGAATATGGATTTCAACACTGAAACTTTATCGTAAATTGTACACCTAAATAATTCAGTTACTTTAATATTTCAAAAGATCGAAAAATTGGAATTGGAGTACTTGACATACATATCGAATCAAATGATAGATTGGAAAAATAAAAATTATTCACTGAAAAAACATTCTAAGTCCATGATTGTTTTGAATGGAACTCCAAATCGAAATATCAACACTGAATTGATTTTTGAAATTATCACTCCAATTTTCTCTTTGCTTCGAAACAAATTTTACAACTGTCGGCCAGTGTTAGAGTCTTACTAAACTACCTCTATCTCAGTATTACTATAGAATTTAAGACCTCAAACTTTATTATGTTATTTGAGAGGAATTTTACATTCGTGCACCGTCTGTTGAAGATTTATAATACTAGTGACTAGAACTTAAAAAAATTCGGACTTAAAAGTAAAGAATAAATATAGTTTAAAAAAACGCGCTTTTATAGCATATCAAACTGAAAAGTAAAAAATAAATATAGTTTTAAAAAACTAAAAAACACGCTTTTGAAGAACATCGAACTAAAAAGTTTAAAATAGTTTCATAAGTAAGTTTAAAACAATAGCGAACAAAAAATAATAGTATTATTGTTAAAAACGCGTGGGCGCTTTGTCCATATTTTTGTATATCAAGTGCCTGATGCTTTTTTTCACAATAATACTAGTATTTTCCTATGGAACTTTTCAGTTCGATATTCTTTGAAAGCGTGTATTTTAGTTTTTTAAAGTTATATTCATTTTTAACTTGTTAGCTTCATATGCTTCAAAAGCGTGTTTTTTAGTTTCTCAAACTATATTTATTCAATATATACTTTCACGGAAAGGGTTCGACTTGTTAATTCAGTTGATTCCTTCGATAAAGTTATCTTGACATCATCATTTCTTATAAATATATGGAATTGATTTCGAAATCAAATATCGAAACATTTATCTCTCCCAACTACCTACACTATAAGTTCTGATAAATGTCTGTTGAAAACATCACTGGACATTGAACTATGTCCGACAGACATTTATGCAAGACGCAGATACACAGAGGTTGGTCTCGCAGATTTTTCTCATCTGTTCATCCAACAGAACATTGCTGAAATCATTCGATTAGATCACCTACAGACCTTTTTCAAAATATTACCACTCATCAGTACAGGGAAAAACCGACGCAAACAGCAAAGCGCCTGGGACTCGAATAATTTCAACGCGGCTCAACTGCATGTATGAAACCTTCGTCTACGAGAAAGATTGTTGACTAGTGACAGCCCCATCTCGTGAACGAAGCCTCAAGCGGAGAAGAAAGGTAATAACTCGAAACCGGTCTGCAGGTGATTCACTCGAATAATTTCAGCATGGTCCTGCTGCTGGATGCACGTGGAACATCTGCAAGACTAACCTCTATGAGATATCTTGCATAAATGTTTGTCAGATGTAATTCAATACATAGCGTGTTATTAGCCAGGAAAGTAATTGTTTTTCCGTAGGCCGAACCTACGGTGTGAGTACCCAGTTGAGAAAGATGAATGATTTGAGATTTCATTTGAAAATATTTATTTTTTTGTGAATATTTCATTTCAAGGTATTTTTCAAAAAAATAAATATATTTATTTAACAATATTTTTTGGTGATTATTAGGTTTTTAATTATCTTAAACGGTTCGAAATTTATGAAAAAACAAATGAAATAAAATTGAATTGAATATTTGAATTATTGAAAATACTAGAAATAATCGAATCGAAATATTGTGTTGAGTAGGTTGACTATAAATAAAATGTCAAAAAATATTGAATGTGTAAGAAAATATTCTAAAAACGCTAATTTGTACAGAAACCGAATTATTCTGATGTAAAATTGCAATGTTATTGATGAACAATAAGTAAAATGTCAATTATATAGAAAAAATAAAAGAATGAAATATACAGTGAACAGTATATACAGTAAAATGTAAAACTCAGAATGAATGATATGTTAGAATATTGTGCAAAAGTTACAAAAAAGATTTGAAGCTCCATAACTTCTATTTAATTATCTGCGAGCGCTTTCGACAGCTGGTCGTGCTGTCATCTTCTAGGCCGTACTCCATCTGAACGTGTCATCCTTTTGTGTGTCATTTTATACGGTCCGAACGTCTCAATACAGGTACTTTAGGTAAACTTGCCTGTATTTGTTTATCTAAAGTACCTGTATTGAGGCGTTCGGGCCGTATAAAAGGACACACAACAGGATGACACGTTCAGATAAAGTAGGCCTAGAGGGACTTTCAAAAGCGACTATAACATAGCGTCATTGGAGTGTTTGGAAGACGAAATCGCGAAAAAAATTCACCAATAGGAGGAAAAAAATATGATTCATGAAGACAATAAACCGTGTCACAAATAAATGAAAATGATGGGGAAATTGTATGAATTAGGCTTCGAATTGCTTCTGCATTCTCTACAGACCTCAAGAGAATACTCGTGGCCATTAAAAGGTATTTGTCGAAACTGGGGCCTATTTTGAAGAGGTTAAACACAAATTGTACTATGAAAATGGAATTAAAAAATTGTATTACCGCTATGATCATTGTGTCGCCCTCTAAAGCAAGTATATTGAAGAATAAAATCAAATTTTGTACAAATAAATATTTTTTTGTGTTACCCTAAAAACTTTTCAGCTCAACTCTGTCATTTATGTACTGGCTAAGTTCATTTCTAGACATATGCGGCGTAAAGTTAAAATAATACTTCAGTAAGTCATGTGCTGAATGGGACCGTCCTCATATTGTAACCAAATTTCTCGAAACATTATTGAATTATAAATATAAACCTTCATCTTCAATTACTCCGTTCAATAATGCATATTGGTAGTATTTGAGTTCACCGCGTTCAGATAAACAGACAGACGTGACAAAAAAACGTGACATATTATGTAGTGATGTTTGTTTGAAAGTGGTTGACAATGGTTCATGGTGAGTTTCGTTAGTTCGGACTTGTATTATCTAATATGATTCTAGTGAGATTTGAAATCTATGAAAGGACAAATGAAATAAGAATGAATAGCTTAGATATCAGTGGGCTCATTTACCAATTGGCCTGATTGAGCCCATTATATTAAGTGATAAAACGTGAAACAACAAAACAGTACAATGAATAAAATAACGAGATACAAAATGAAAAAGACTACACAGTAAAAAAATAAAAAATAATAAAAATCAATAAGCCAAAAATCAAAAAATTAAAAAAGATTTCAAACCAAGTTTCTTTGCGACAATTCGATTGTTGGTATCCACAATCGCCTTCGGATGATGACTGTACTATTTCTCCGAGTGATGACTATTTATAGGTCATTCGAGGGAATAGATAAGTGAAAGCGATAGAATAACCTCTAAATAGTTATCTCTCAGAGGAATAGAACAGTCATCATCCAAAGTTCTGAAAATGACCTCTGACTTTATGCCTCTAACTGTCAACTACGAATTGCCTTATAAAGTGCGGTTCCAGAGTAGAGAGAACTGGATCCTCCGGGAGAAGGAGATACTGAGAGCAGATAATTGTTCATTGACAGATAGATCAAAAACACCTTCTGGTTCCGGTGCAGTCGCAGACCCAGGACAGAGATATCAACCTGCCTAGGAACTTATGCGACTGTATTTCAACCGGAAATTTACACATTTGAATGGTTTGCGGAGAGATTGAAAGAATCCAACCTCATACACAAGTCGATAAAAATATTCTCGGACAGTCAAACGACGTTGGAAGCTCTTGGCCCCTACCAAGCAACGTCTAAATCGGTAGCAAATTGTCAAAAATGACTCTTCACACTGGGAAGACTTAACAGATTGTCTCTGTTCTAGATTCCTGGCCACACTGGCCTGAAACGCAATAAGGCTACTGACTACCTTGCGAAGGAGGATGCTGCAAGCAGCTTCATCGGACAAGAACCTGTCATTGGTATCGCTTAAGGCTTTGCCAAACAAATATTGGACATCTGAATGGCAAGAAGATTTATGAACTGGCAGAATCATCTAGAATAGGCTCACTCCAAGGCGTTTATTCACCCTTCGAAGCTTGATACCAAACAGTTGTTGGATTACAGTAGGAATGAACTACGATGTCTAACAGGCCTTCTCACAGGTCACTGTAATTTGAATCATCATATGCAGAGACTCGGACTGTTGGAAGACAGTGCATGTCACCTCTGTTTGGAAAATGATGAAACAGCAGAGCACATACTTTGTGCCTGCCCCGCTGGGGACCGAATTAGGCTTCGTTAAGAAGCTGGGTTCATTTGGTCGAGTGTGAATAGGTATGAGATTCAAAAAACCCTTGCGGGTTGCTGAGGAGACTCGAATGGATCCACTCACTTTGGACCTAACCCAACCTAACCATCACCCGAAGACGATTGTAGATACCAACAATTGAAACGTGAAGTAACTTGGTTTGAAATCTTTTTGAATTTTTCAATTAATTTTGTGATTTTTCTGGTTATTTATTTTCATTCTTTCTAATTTTTTCACTTTGTAATCATTTCATTTTGTACTTTGATTATTTCATTCGTTATTTTTTACTTTCAATTCACGTTTTATCACTTAATATATTTAATATTTCAGATTTTCATTTTAATTTTATTGGTTATTCATAGATTTCAAATTATAGTAGAATCAAATTAGATAATGGAAGCCCGAACTAACAAAATTCATATGTGATGATATTATGCAAATCATTATTTCATTAGTTTCATACAATGTGAAGTTATAATTTCAATAACACAAATAACAACTTCTCTAGAAACCGACAATTTTCTTCGATAGTATGCATTATTCGGAAATTCATTTCCTCTAGGATTCCATTGTCGAAACCATTTCCATAAAAAGAGAGCTACATGTCTATTCGACAACCCAAATGTTATAAACTGCAATGAAGGCACGTTGTGGCGGATATCAGGTGGTTTTGCAGCAGGCAACATCCGAAGCACATGCCAGTTATGTATTCATACATCAAACTTTATGTATTCCGAAAACTCGATTTCATACGAAATCATCAGCTATAAGTAGGGTGGAGTGGGGTCATTAGTAAAAAGTGCATGTAATAGAGAAGACGAGAAAAAGTATCATTAATCGATTTATTCGCCAGTGATCTTTTTCTCTATCAGGGATCTTCATAGGAGGAGTGCGAACTATGGATAACGCATTTCAGCCTACGCTTCAAATACAATCATGAGTTAAGGCATTGGTTACTCTAACAAAGTCTGGTGTAGTTTCAGTAATATTAGATACTTCTTCAATTAGGTCTATTACCTTCTTATCAAATTTTGGAAAATTATTTTTACGCCTGATGCTTTGTTTCAACTTTCCCTAAATCAACTTACTGAATAATGAATTTGTAGGCAAAATTGATGACCACGACAAGTTACGGAGTAATTGAACTCATCAATGGTCTGATATGCTCTATTTGATATGTCCTTTAAATCTCTCAGCGATTCAGTTTTGATTTCTTCAATCGTCGCAAAACGCCATCCTTTCATCATTCTCTTCAATTTTGAGAACATAAAAAGTCGCAGGGTGCTGAGGCACGATTACGGTATTGTTTTTGACGTAAAAATTACGAACAAGCAATGACGAGTGAATTGTCGTGCTTTAAAATCCATGAATTGTTTTTCAACAATACTGGACGTTTTCTTCGTATTGCTTCTCGCAAGCGACCGATAACTTCAAGATAATACTCCTTATTCACTATACGACCATGTGGCAAGAAGTTCTGATGCACAACACCACGATAATGAAGGAAAACACTGAGAAAAACCTAGACATTCGATGGAACTTGGCTTGTATTTATAGTCTTGGCTTTTCTGTGCTCTTCCATTGGGACGATTGGACTTTGGTTTTAATATCATATTCACATATACCAATGATTACTCACCACTTATGACCCTTTGTAACAAATCTGGATAGACACTGACGCCATTCAACAAGTCTTGTGCCAACCGATATGCCGTCATCTCAAGCAACTTCTCTAATGGTTATTCAACGATTCTCCATAACAATTTTCTTCACTTTCGAAACATTTTCATCGGTTGTTGATGTGTTGGGGCGTCCAGGGTGAGCGTCGACATACACATCTTCTCGATCATCTATGAAAAGCGAGACGAGTGTACCCCCCATGCCCCCTCCCGGGTTGAGTGCCTTGTGTTGAAATCTTCCCCACACGGTCAATGTGTGCAGATGGGAACATAAGTGAAATTGACATCTAACCTACTTGGGTCGAAAGTCAGCCTCTAGATGCTTTTACTTTCTAATCTATTGTGTTGTTTCATCGTGACTTTCCTAACTGAATTATTACATGTGGTCCCTAAAAACTAACCGGAGACGAGTGTCTTCAATCGCAAGCAAGTGTTGGTTGTCAGTGAATCTGAAAATGAGTCTGGTTGAGAAATGTATATACTTACCGGAGCCGCCTGACAGCGACTCTAAGGGGGTGTTCTTTGGTTCTGCTTCGTTGGCCTCCTTTGTTTGTCCCTCTCTCGGAATCTGGGGTCATCCCTGTTCAGTGCGTTATGTAAGTCGCTTAGCGCTGGATTGTTGTGCGCTCGAATTCTGTCAAACGTGTCCTCTGCGTGTTTCCTCATGTATGCGTTTACGTATTGTATGTTCATGTCTAGATCCCGGAACATATACCTATTCGGTATATATCATGTAGCGTTTACGGCGGCCCTTACGCACGCGTTCATAAACGACTGGATCTGTCTTCTGTATGTCGCTGCGCACTTGCCCCAGGCAGTGCAGGCATACAGTATTATCGGTAATATTACAGTCTTTTCAGCAGCAGCTTCACTTTCAATCCCATGTTGCTTCTTCGACCTATTATTGGTAATAGGTTTCGTCAGGCAGATCTCGCCATTCCTATTCTCTACCCTACGTGAAACCTGAACGTTAATCTTTTGTTTAGGTTGACCCCCCAAGTATCTAGCTGACGAGTGTACCAACATGAAAAAATCACAAATCGAATGTACGTAACCCGTGAAATTCGAACATTGACTTCATTTTCCTTACATACCTCGTATATGCCAAAGAAATTTGTCGAAGTGAACTTTTCAGTTCGTCCTCCATGACACTTCAGCAGATTCTCTGTTGATAGAGCCCTGTTAATTTTTTATATCGTGGAAATTTATGAACCCAAAAAATTGTCAGAATCAGAGCTGTACCTTTTCAAATTAACTGAAGGATTTGGTGGCCTTGTCCCACTCTACCCTCAAAATTCCAATATAAAAGTCTATTGTGGTAAAATCAACGGGCTTTGGTGAGGTTAACTACGCCAAATTGAACCGTAGGGATGAACGTAGGGGTCCCCTTTTCGAGGGTCAAAATGTCTTTCATTTCGCGCTTTTTTATAACCTCCCTTCAATATAAACTCGCCTTATGTCCATGCACAGTAATCCTTGCTGTTCGCAAAGACATAAGGGATACATAAAGGGGATTCAGTGTAATATTAGTATTACGCGAAAAGAAGATGAAGAAGGAGCATCTTGGTTACAAAATCTTTTATTACTTCACTATTATTTGGAATGAATTACCAATCGTTTTTGTTTAACATGATTCATTTTAAAAAAAGGTAGCTTGCTTCGTTGTAGAAATTTCCATTTTCCAACTATTCGCGTGTAAAATCTCTATATACCGGGTGCCAACGAATCTATAGAGAAGTCATGACTTCTAGACTATTAGGTGTATCAAAATGAGATTTGGAATAGATGGCATGTGAAGTGAAGAGTTTTCGTATACTTTTTACTTTCCGGTCACTTCCGGTTACACCGGAAGTGTACTTCCGGTACATGTTTACTTGATTTTTTCAGAGACACGTTCGAAATTGCATCTATGTGGCCACAACCTAATCTAAGGACATCAGGTGATATCAGAAAATTACAATCGCGCAGTTTAAGTGACTATTGAGTTATATATGAATAAGTTGGCAAAATTACATTTTTGTATCCAACTATTATTTTTCAAATGCCGACCAGTTTGACAAGCACTTTCTGAAAAAAGGATTTTTAGACGAATCTACGATACTAATCTATTTGTGATTGGAATACAAATAGGAATATGAATTAAATCAAGATGCTAATTCATGATACTGATTTATTGACTTTTGTCGAGTGTGTCATGGATAGGCATGATGCATACTATTTGGCAGTTATTTCCATGAAGTTTTCATTAGAGAACAAAACACTTACTTAGGTTATGATAGTGACATAAGTTTTATGAACTAAAGGTAAAAGCTTCTTGATTTTCTTTGAATTTTAGTTTAACTTTTCGTCAAAATAATGTGTACTCGAAGTGAAAAAGTTATTATTTGGAGAATGCCATAGAAATTCAAAGAATGCTGCTAATAGATATCCCAATCGGCAACATCCATCCCATCAGTATTTTCCATAAGTTGGGAATATTTTAGGCAAGAGGAAAGTCGAGAGGCAGAACAGAGGTTTATCATAAATGAGGAGACTGAGAATAACGTTCTTGCTATGATTGAGGTAGACAAAACGGTTTCTTTAAGACAAATTTGTTGAGAAATGCAGATGAGTCAGGAATCAGCAAGAAAAATATTGAAAAAGCACGGATAACGAGCAATTGAAATAAATATCTCTCAGGGACATAAACATTTATTTGCTGGCGAAGGCAATAGACGAGTAGTGTTTTGTGATTGATTGCTTCAAAATCATAGAGATAATTCCAGTTTTATCAACTTTATTCTATTTTCCGACGAATAATGGCTTGTTTATTGAGCAAAATTGTTGGCACGGGGCCCAACAAAATCAACTTGCGATGAGAGAGGGCAATTTTCAAGAAAAGTCTGGCTTCAATGTCGTATCTGGTGTCGTTGAAAACTGAATAATTGGGCCAATATTGTTGCAAGGTCAGGGGTGAGGTAGTTAGGTTTTCTCCAAAATGAAATTGAGGATCATCCTTAAGCAGTTTTACGGAAAATCAACTTTCAACAAGATGAATCACCCCCTCATGATACCAGAAACGTTCTTGATTACATAATAGAGCATTTTAAAAATCAAGTTATTGCAACCAATGGTTCAGTATGGCCTAACCGCTCACTGGTTCTGACTATGCTAGATTTTTCAATTTGAGGATATGTACAAGAGAAGGTCTACAGCCCCAGCCACTCTCGAAATTTCGAAAGAAAGGATTCTACAGACTTCTAGAAGTATAACGCCTCAAATATTATGAAACGTGTTGAGATAAGCAATTGAACAAACTGAAATATGTTTTAAACAAGGAGGAATGCACTTTGAAAATGTAATATACTACAGTATAGTATATTACATAGTATATACTATGCTATAGTATATATAGCTATAAATAAATTATTATCGGTGGCACACTTGACGAAAGTTAACAAATTAACATTATCAAATATTTTCCTCAGTGATATTTAAATTATGTTCTTATTTGTAATCCAATCCCAAATGGATTAATATTGCTAGATTTCGGAAAGTGTTTGTCAAAAAATGGTCGCCGTTTGAAAAATAACAGTAAGACATGAAAATGTAATTTTACCAACTTGTCTTATTCAAATCTAACATACCAGTCTCTAAAACTCCGCGATTGTAATTTTCTGATGTCACCTGAGGCACATTCCTTAGTTTAGGTCCGATCATGGCCACCTAGATGCAATTTCGAAAGTGACTCTGAAAAAATTGTAAAGGCGGTCAGATGACAAGTGTACGGCTCTGCCTAACTCTGAAAACCTAATTCCGTCCCCAGCGGGGCAGGCACAAAGTATATGCTCTGCTGTTTCATCATTTTCCAAACAGAGGTGACATGCACTGTCTTCCAACAGTCCGAGTCCCTGCATATGATGATTCAAATGACAGTGACCTGTAAGAAGGCCTGTTAGACATCGTAGTTCATCCCTACTGTAGTCCAACAACTGTTTGGTATCAAGCTTCGAAGGGTCACTAAACGCCTTGGAGTAAGCCAATCCTGGAAGATTCTGCCAGAAGTCCATAAATCTTTTTGTCATCCAAGTGGTCCATCTTTCTTTGGCAAAGCCTAAAGTGATGCCAATGACATGTTCTGGTCCAATGTATTACTGTGTGTACAGTTTCAATGAATGATATGTGTTTCAAGTCCATCACGAATGTTTTGGATTACAAACTGAATAGATAAACGTAAGTTTCGTTATAGTTCAATGCTTATATATTCAACTGGTTTTTTTCACTTTGAATCTGAAAGAAGTTTTACATTTCCATTATTAACATATACAATGTCACACATGAAGTTTGCGACATATGGAAGCTTTTTCATTAATAGATATAATGAAAATTTGACTCAGAAAGTAGTTTGTGTTTAAAAAGTGTGTGAAAAGCAGCCTTTCACTCCAAACCTGTCAAATTTGATATTTTATCGAAAATCAGTTTTTTTGTAAATTCCGAAAAATGCAATAGTTGCTTAGTTTCCAGTTCAATACCCTTGCTTGGAACTTAGACTTTTCACTGTCACTTCAACTTTTTTCCAATTTTTTTGATTTTTTGAATCGATTCGAATGAAATATTATTCAAATTCTATAATATTGACGAATATGAGACTTCAATGTCATATCTTGCCCAGAAAATACCCTGTTACCAGAAAAAAAATAAGTATATCTCCAGAAATTCGTTTTTGTTTTTGAAAAGTTGACCTAGTTTTTTCATTTCATTGTTGAACTGATTTGGATTCTCAATGTATGAACGTTATTATATCAGTGATCAAATAAACGTTTTTCTTCACTTTTATCACACTCGTATTCCTTTTTTAGCAGATTTGTATCTCATTAGCATTAGCCGCAGATGGGTTCGAAATATTTTGATGCAGTTTAAACCCAACAGTGTGACTTTTGGATGTAAACTGTTAGATGCAGTTATCGAGCAAATAATTGTGCTTCTTGATTGAATTTCATAAATCTTATATTCTTTATTTTCACCATTAGATGTGCAAATATCATGAAACCAAAATAACTATAACCAAATTCACAACAATACATTCATTGATTCATCTCAATTATCCTATTAGGAACCCGAATTCATCATTCAGTATGACTTCCTATCCGTTCTATGAAAATTATAGTCCTCTCAATCACAGACTTTGTGGCTTTTTAATAAATAGGGGGTTTATGCTAGCACAACACTCCTGAATGATATTCTCTAAATGTTCTGTGTTTGCGAATGGTCAGTGTTTATACACTTTTTTTTTCAGATAAAAAGTCCATCAGAGATGAATACGATGATTATGGTGGCCAATAATATTCCCAATCTTGTCCTATCCCTTTGCCCCTAAACATCTGACTAAGACATTGTTTCACTTCTACCATTTCCACACATTTGTTTCGAATGAATATTGATCGAGGCATCTCTATTACAAAATTTGGATTATTGTTGGACCACCAGCGACAATTTTAAAATCTAACTGTTCCGTTCGACGTGAAAGTTCTGTCTGTCCATGAAATCCTGTAGGGAAATTATTATTTTCTCCCTCACCTTGGAACTGAAATGAAAATTCTACTCGAATATCAAAATCTATTTCTTTAAGAGTGTATGAACTTTGGCTTATAGGGATGGAATTTATATAAGTGCCTTATTCCTCTAACAATTTCCCTGCCAACCCCTGTATCTTCACAACCCCTACTCTCCGACACAACCGACTACTCTCGAACAAACATCAAGATGTATTTTACAAGGTATTTTATCAATACAATTTTTTGTTTTTTCTTCAGTGTTGTTGGGTTTTGTATGTGTGAGTATAGATCTCAGTGTATTTTTTGTTCTGAAAGTAGTTCTAACATCATATCTATTTCCAATTCGTCTTATTTTTTCAGATAGTCTTGGGATGTAAGGTATAACGTTAGTTGTAAAAGGTGTCGTTGGATGTTGAAAAAAAATTGTATTTATAAAATACCTTGTTCTTGTGGTAAAAGTTACATTGGTGAAACCTCAAGACCATTGAAAGTGCGTGAGAATGAACATCGAGATTATATAAAAAATAGACGATTGACAGGATCAAAATTATCAGAACACATTTTAAAATCAGACGGTGAACATCGGGTGAAATGGAATAGGACAAGAAATATTACCAATGAGCCTAATTCCAAGAGACGTGAGCTAAAAGAATCAGCATATATTCTCATGTCTGGAGAGAATTGTATCTCGAATAGCTCCTTAGAAATAGACCGTACTTGGCTACCCATCTTGAAGAAAACTTTGGATAGTGGCGAAATGGCAACAAACTGATATCGGAGAGTACTTTGTATTACATCGAATATTTCAGTTGTCAATCAACAACATTGACATAATTTCATATTTCAAAACTTCTTTGACATCTGTCGAAGAAGTAAAGAAATAAGCTCTCAAAAAAGGAATAACTGCGTATATATTCGAATTTTTATCCATTTCTGAAGACGGAGACAGATTTTGGCCTCCGAAACGTAAAAGATAAGTATAATTTATTAATATTTTTTTTTGATAGGCAAAATTGTGAAATACGATAAGTTACTGATAAATAGAAGATTTTTCTCTGTGAAAAATACTTTGATTTTTACGCAGTAACTTATTGGGGTAAACTAAAAAGTTTGCCCTTCTACACTTGTTTAAAGTTCTCCATTATAATTTTTATATTTTTTCAGATTGTGGAAGGTAACAATTACCCAAAAAAAGGTCGATAAAAAACCCTTTTCAGCTTAATCAAATGTATTTTCCCTGTTTTCATTAGTTAACGAAATTGCGTATGAAACAAGATATCCTTGAAATTTTTCCATTTTTGCTATCAAGTTGATATACACAATGAAATGCATTGGGCATGGAACTTTTCCAGCAGTCAACATTCTCTTTTATGTTCTGTACTTAGATCAATCCTCAAACCGAATTGTCTGTAAGATATTATTCGATTGTTCTCAAAACATTTCATAAGCCTAGATTTAAGACGTTTTTCAAAAAGTTTCGCTAAATTATTTATAACTGAAATTGGTCTATAGTTACTAGGATCTCCTCCTAGACAGGTGTTATATTACTTTCCTTCCATTGTTTTGATATTATTCTTTTCGAAAAAGATAGATTGACAAAATATGTCCGCAGTTAAATGATGTACACATGTATTGATCTGATTTTTTTCACGGTCAGGCCGTTAGGATCAATTGAAGCTTCATTTTTCGAGTTAATTATGTGTTTATTGGTTTTATTTTCAGAGAATGGTCTCAGATAATTTGTAGACGGGAGATTTTGTTTTTTTATCAATTCATAGGGTTTTAGTTGACCATCTTTATTTATTTTCTTTGCCATTTATTTGTCTATGATAATAAAGAAAACATTCAGTGTTTACTTCATCTAGATTTTTTAGAGTTTCAATATCTTCCCTATTATAGAACGGAATGTTTTTTAATTCATCTTTATTTGCTGTAGTATTATTTGAAGCTCAGTTTATAATTTCCGAAATTTGTTTGTAGTTCCTTTCTGCAAAGTATATTTTGATTTTAATATGGATTTTTTGTTTTTTTCAAATAGCAAATTTCGATATTGTGAGTACTCTGTTTTATCTTCAATTGAAGAATTTTTTATTAATTTTTTAGACGGTCCCTATATTTGATTGAATGATTGAGGCCTTTTGTGTTTATTATGGGGTTGTTTTATGCAGCATTGGATGGAATGCTTTTCTCAATATAACTTTCAACAAAAACAGTGCCAGGGAAATATTATGAGTGAACTCCCGACCACTTGATACGGGTAACCCTTGTATGTATATTAGGCGGTTATGATGTAACTAAACGAAGGTAGATATGCCCTAGAGATATAATAAAGGGGGTTGTTTTGCTCTGGAGGGTGCACACTACAAACAAGAAAACTTTGAGATTATGATGATGAGAACAAAGGGGTTCACTTGCTGAAACTATTCAAGGAAAGCTATTGTTGCAAATGTCTATTTGAACAGTAGAATTTTCATTATGATCGTAGCAGATAATTGAAATATAAACAAAGTTGGAAAACTTTTGAACTGAACTATACTACATCCTAATTAAACAATATTTTTGATAAAAAAGAGAGTGTGCTTTAAACCACAAAGCTTGAGTAAAACTTCGAATTGAAAACCTGTACCTAGGGATAGGTACCAGAATAGTCCAAAAAGTATTTTGTGTGGTTGCAGACTCTTTGTTATCTGTCAAGATTCCGGTAAATTCATTACCTTTGTCAGGATAACTGAAATAGATTACAAGATACTTATTTTATAAAGATACGGAAAAATAATACAGAAACTGTAACAAAAAAACAGAAATAAAAGGCATAACAGTTTTTAAATATGTCATATTTTGACAGAGTACTAAATACTAGGTGATTTTTTCTTATCCTTCTCGTATTTCAGTAAAAATGTTTGAATTCGGCTAAAATTTTTTAGGTCCGTTTTCTTTTTCACTAAATTCGGAAGAATTAACGTGTCGTCTGCAGTCGCTTCAGTGTTAAATTGAAAGACTGATATGGGGCCTAGAAGTCTGTCCAATATATGTTTTGGTACAGTCGGTACATACTTCATGCGAATGTGGTGAGATATAGATATAGATATAGATATAGATATAGATATAGATATAGATATAGATATAGATATAGATATAGATATAGATATAGATATAGATATAGATATGGATATAGATATAGATATAGATATAGATATAGATATAGATATAGATATAGATATAGATATAGATATAGATATAGATATAGATATAGATATAGATATAGATATAGATATAGATATAGATATAGATATAGATATAGATATAGATATAGATATAGATATAGATATAGATATAGATATAGATATAGATAAAGATACAGATATAGATATAGATATAGATATAGATTTACCACGGTCTCACAATCAACCACAGTAATCAGTGTGCTTGATTGTGAGACCGGGACAGTAGGCTTATGGTATGAGAAATTAGAAACATGTTTTCGAGTGGAAGTGCCACGAAAACCCAGACATCGGTTTTTTCCACAAAGGTGAATGTCTCCAATCCGAACAGACAATTTCGTCTTCTGTTTCGATAACTTTGTTGGGGGTTAAAATAGATACCAATATGTCCTTCAATATGCACCACGAAACATTGTCAACTACCTTCAAACAAACACCAATATGTCTTGGCACAATCATGTCGCTGGAATTGCGAAGGCTGCTTCTCAACAGTTTAGAACGCTGTTCTGAACCAGGAAACTATACACTCTTCAGCAACTTTGATTCCACCAAGATCGGTATATATCAGAAATATGCGACGTACTGTGTGGCAGGTCATCGTTATGATGTTCAACTCAGTACACTTTGAACTTCACTTTTCCATTTAGAGAACTGCGTTGATGTGAAATAAACTTCCTAAGAACGTTTTTCCAAATGGATTTAATCTCCAGCGATTCACAACCAATGTGAATCACTACTGTCGCACATGTACCGCTCTTAGGGTGCTTTGAAGATTTTTCTGTGGTGTTTGTTGTTTGTCCTGATCAAAAGTGAAAGAGATGACATTTGAACATGAATATTTCACTTTCAACTTGATGTGGTATATGGTTATTAATAATAAAACAGCTCCACTTCTTCCTAGTTTCATTATCAAATTGTGATTTTAGACAGATCAGTGAATCATCTCAATTATAAGTTATGGTCCGACTTTGGCAGTTGAAAACTGTTCACTGGAAATATATGTGATGAACATTTTAATTGGTACTCATGAACGTAAACTTTATGCTTGGCCTTTTCCGTGACAACAAGAAAAGACGTACAGTCATCAGTCCTATTACATCGAATATAAAATCACCGTATAGAATAACTATGAATTACTCAACGACTCCAAGAGAAACGAGCAATAATTACAAACCTGAATGCTACCCAATACAGAACCGGAATTTAATGGATTCATAACAACTGGAATTAACCACTATTAGGGATAATAAATAGGGATCAAATAGAACAGATCTGAAGTGCTGAATTTCCAGAGATTATCAAGGATAAAGGACTAAAACAGATACTGGAGATATAATGGAATTGTAGGAATATAATTATATGACATCAAAAGTGTTAATATTAGAAGTTGGATGAGGATGAAGCTGAGGATGAAGGGGTGAGTTGAGGGTACTTCTTGAGAGTGATTACTCGAACAAGGAAGATTATTGTGATTTGCGCTCAATACTTCAGAAAACTGCTCTTTTATATAGAGAAGTATATTTATCCGGTCAAATCAGACCAAAAAATAGAAGTGAAGGTACAAAAATTCGCACCCAGCTCAAAATTCATAGGATTGTTCCAAGCACCAGCATAAATCAAATCTAAAAAAATCGTCATCGATCCGATAATTCCAAAAAAAATTTCTGGGGGGGTCAAAGGCAACAAAAACATGTTTTTTGCGATTTGCAGTAAAACGGTCAGTTTTATCATTGAATTAGTTGAGATAGAAATCATAGATTAGATAATTATCCATAAAAAATATCTTATTTTTTTTTCTAATATCCACCGATTCTGAGATATAACGAGGTAGTGTATTTAGCGCGTAGGCCTGTTTCACGGATCTGTTGTGATTCTTTTCAATTTGAAACTATTGAATAATGAAAGATATTGACAAAAGTTGAAGATGAAAAAAATATGAAAATTCATTCGTCCGATTCGTAATTCTCTTATACTTCTGCTTCCCGTTTTTCTTGCGCTTTTTCTTCTATTTGTTCTGCTTCATCTTAGGTACAAGTGAATTCTCTCAATAGACAGGCTTATTGCACTTGTTTTTCATTTTCAGTATTTTCAACGAAACGTGCATATCGAAACTTTTCTGAGAACATAGTTTTTTCAGAAGTTCCAAACTTAGAGAGGATAACGCGAATTTCGTTGGTGGGAACTTCTTGTGAAGTTGAATTACTCTTTTAAAAATCTTCAGCACATTGCAAATGTAGATAAACTTTTCGACGAATATATCTCCGATTGATGTTAAGCTTTTCCAGGTTTGAAAAAAAATCCATTCGAGTTTGACCAGTGAGGAATACTAGTAAGTCTACATCTTCACCTACAACAATAGTTGTATCCGTTGAATTGAATTTCTCTACAGCTGTAACATTACAACAACATCCTTATTAGCTTGTTTTACCAATATATTTTCAGTAGTAAACTTTTTATCAATATTGAAATGAATCGAGATTCACCGTGAGTATTTCAAAGAAATGTCTGTTGACTGGTGAGAACTGTCATAGATTGATCAAATAAAATATCAGAAGATGGAGATGTTGCTGAAGTTCTACGACTTTGTTCTGCGGCTTCAAAATTTCCCATGAAAACATTAGAGTCAGCAAATACGACAACTGCCAAAAGAGAACTTCTGAATTATTTCAATCAAGGATAATTGTCGAATTTTTCTGAGTGAACAGCTGAATATATTCTTTTTTTATTAATTTCACCTTATTCTACTAATATATTCTATAATACGAGGAATTATTGCTCAACTAGCACATCCAAAACGAGCACTGCTCCCAAATACCAGAACTACAACACTCTCTAGTTTCACGAACCAAGATGACTGAAGATTCACTAGACTGTCTATTTCATCCCCTGATGACGCCAACTTGGCTGATAATACGTGCGTCGAGAAGAATGTGATGGTTTTGGTATTTGGGGGCATAACTTGTTTTGGAATCATTTTACTGATATGTAAGTTCTAGATATGATCCTGACTCATTTCATTTATATTTATATATATATATTTCTTAGGATATTTTTTATGTTGGCTGCGATTCGCGTACTCGAATACGAGATAGAAAATAAAACTAGTTGGCATATAAATGTGTATTATTCAACATCTACAACCTTAGTTTCACTTTTTATCTTTGTTACACTTTGGTAGAAATTGTTAGGAACTTTTTTGTTCGAAGAACGACACTCTACAATTCGTAGATATGAAATATGACTATTGTCCTATGTAAATTGCACTTACTGAGATCCTGGACAATTATCTTGATGTGCTTGTAAGTTCCTTTAAAAAACTAACCTTGATAATCGCTACTAATTTTTGAAAGGGTATTATTTGAAATGAAAATCAAAATTATGAACAATACTTCAATGAGTGACAAGAAACGTTTCATTTTGAATTATTTTGGTGTTATCTACTGCAAATCATCGACGAATTTACTGAATTTCAGAATATTATGATAGTTCGCTAATGGAACAACATTATTTCATCCTGCATATTATAAAGTCTTTAAATAACATAGTTGATCCTCACCATTAGAAACACATGTCCCCATTCATCACGGTGGCATGTTAAATACTCCAAACGTGTTCTCACCCTTGCCCAATGATAACTTTCCAGCTGTACTTCTTCAAATGAGTTTGTTAATCCAATAACATCACCCAACTTAGGTATTCGGTCTCGAGCCGTTTCGGAAATCCTCAAAACCTATAAAAGTGAATGTTTTTACAGCAGATTACCGAAAACAGAAGTCGTCTAAACAGCCGTTAGTGAAAAAGGAAATCGTACATCAAACATTTCATAGCTGCCGAATTGCCCGCGAGACGGGATCTTAATGTATTCTTGGAGACTTTCTGAGGAGTTGTGAAAATATCGTCATTAAATTGCGCGTGTCTACAAAAGTGTCCAGTATTTGCGTCATTTGCTACAACGTAGATAAAACTTCTACATTCTCAGCTGTTCTCACCTGAATCGAGGATTATTATATATAGCACCAACCTAGAAAACGCTGAGGGAAAAAGTGGAACTTGACTTTCAAATCATTTCAAAATAGATTCAAATGAATAAATCAACAATCAACTAAAAAAAAAACATGTTGCTTGCTTCTATAATGCCTACGTTTATTTACCGAATCTTTGTTATATATATATGTGATTAATATATTATTATTATTATTATTTTACCGTAGTATGCGCTTGTCAGGCCCTATCCCCCTAAGCCCCGATACATTTGGAGGGCGCGCCAGCATCATCAATCAACGACCACTCTCCACACCGTGGGGTAAGTGGTCATTGAGTCCGAGAATCATATGCCCTGAGCAAGCGCAGTGAGCCAAGAATGACAGCCTTCTGCATCTGTGCGGCTAATACTTCTGCCTTAGTGCGGCAAGCCAGTATGATTTCAAGATTCGAGAGTAGAGAGGGCATCATTCCACCAAGGACTTCAATAATCAGAACAATCATCTTATTATCATTTTTTTTTTCAACCTTAGTTTGCGCTGGTCAGGTCATATCCCCCGAAGCCCCGATACATTCGGGAGGGCGCGCCAATATCATCAACCAATGACCACTCCCCACACCGTGGGGTAAGAGATCATTGTGTCTGAGAATCATGTGCCCTGAGCAAGCGCAGTGAGGCATCTGTGCGGCTAATATTTCTGCCTTATTGACGCAAAACGGTATGATTTTCAGATTCGAGAGCAGAGAGGGCATCATTCCACCAAGGACTCCAATAACCAAAACAACCATCTTATTTTCATTTTTTTTTTCAACTGTAGTTTGCGCTGGTCAGGCCCTATCCCCCGAAGCCCCCATACATTCGTAAGGCGCGCCAGCATTATCAACCAATGACCACGCCTCACACTGTGGGGTAAATGATCATTGGGTCCGAGAATCTATGCCCTGAGCAAGCGCAGTGAGCCAAGAATGACAGCCTTCTGCATCTGTGCGGCTATAATTTCTGCCTTAGTGCGGCAAGCCGGTATGATTTTAAGATTCGAGAGTAGAAAGGGCATCATTCCACTAAGGACCTCAATAATCAGAACAAATATCTTGACAAAGTGAACTGGATAGAGTCTGCGGAGTTCGAAGAGAAATTCTCCATATTTTATCCGTTTCTCCTCCTCTTTTCGGACGATATTCGTCTCGCCAGGAGCTGAAAACTCCACGACAAATATCGTCTTGCTCTGGTGGAAGGAATACATCAGGGTTATTAGCTTGTGTGAGCCTGAGGGTGGGAAACGAATAGTTCCAATGAATTCGGCACTTCTGGTTCCCCACCAACTTCTAATCGCCTTTCGGGATCACCTGGATGCAATTTTTGAGATATGTGTATTTTGTAACATTTTAAACCGCTTTTTTTGAAATGCCTCCAAGCACTTGTATGACAAATATTCATTTCGAAGGAAATTTGACGTGTAGATTTCTCCGGGTTCATGTTCATCTGCAAATTATCAATTTTTATTGAAGGACACAATATGTAACTTACTTCATAAATACCTAATTTATCAAATTTTCTTCAGTTTCGTGGTCCATTCTGTCTCAGTATTTTTTCCTCGACTTTTCAAATGAACCAAACTCGGTGAGATTTTGATACAATAACTTGAACGTAGTTCGATGTGATTGTCATCTTTCAGGATACAAGTTTAAATACATTTCCGATGTCCTAACACTGTTTCTATCATATTTGTAATAAGTTTGTATCACATCTCATCCTTCTTCATTCGTGAAAGCCATTTTTCGCTAAAACTTCAATGACTTGTATAATAACAAAATGTCAATTGAGTGTAACAAATTGGAAGTCGAATTTGGAAACATCAAAGTCAAAGCCTATCATGATAAGAATAAATTTTTTTCAATATCTCCAATTTTTCGTAAAAGAATAATAACTAATGAAAAATTCATTGAAAAGGTAAAATCTTGTTCTATTCAAAACAGAACGAATCCAATGTAGTGCTCATAAGAAAAAAATAAAGTTGACGATGGTGCCCGGAAGACGAAACGTGATAGCATTTCTGAAAACACCAACATATATCTGGGAAAAAGCCAGAAAAAAATAAAAACCATTTTCCGAAATTTCTGTTTTCTACGGATATCTCCGGATTTACTCGGAATTTCAGATCTTTCTCAACGGCATATTGTTAGTCAGGTAAATGCACAACTTTGCTCAATTTTTACCATTTTCGTATCTCTCATATTTAACGAAATCCAAATATAATATTTGAAACATTGTATTCATACTGTTAATTTTTTCCAGTTTTTAATTTTTGCCTCTGTTGAGCTTATAATCGTTAAGCGAGTTTTGGTCAATTTTTCTCTAAGAAGGCACTGTTCTTCGTTGGTTTGCGACATTTTCTTCCGTAGGTTTTTAGCCTCAAAAATGAGCCCCGAAGTGGTCGACCCACAGTAATCCAGGATGGCGGATGCGTGGGACTGCGTAGTATGGCAGAAGAAGTGGGCTTCAGCTCCCATGTGATTATTATTAGTTTAAAACGTATTGGAAGGGTCAAAAGCTCAAAAAGTGAGTGCCCCACGATTTGAACGATCGACAGAAACCCACCCAGGCAAAAACTCACCCTGTATGGTCAGCGGTTAGTGTAATTCAATATAACTCCCTGTAACCGGATCAAACCATCACAGCAGAGTCCTATTGTGAGAAAATCGACCAAATGTACCATCGTCGTCAGCAGCCGCAGGCACTGGTCAATAGAAGGGTCCGATCCTGCTCCACGTCAATGCACGTTTCACGAATAACCATTCATGAACTGAACGAACTAAGCATCGAAATTCTACCTCACCCACCACCCTCTCCAGACCTCTCAGCAACCAACAACCATCTTTTCAAGCAGTCCGATAACTTTCTCACCGGTAGAAACCAAATCAGGACCAAGCAGAAATGACCTTCGTCGACTTCATCGAATACTAGCCACACAATTTTCATAATGACGGAATAAATCAACTTATATTGCGTTGGCAAAAGTGTACTGATTCGAATAACGATTATTTGGAATAAATTGAATAAGTATTCACTAGTTCAAACTAGTTTAAACTACACTCTAAAAAACCGACAAAACTTTCGAAACAACCTAATAATTCAATTTCAGAATATTATTTTTCAGTAAGAACAGCGGTTGAATGATACATTCCAAGTTTCAACAAGAACCTCAGCCATTCTCACCCGTCGACGGAATATGCTGAATACATACCTAGTATTTCTTGTTGTTTTTCAATCAATTACATTCCATAACTTATAGCTGTATCTTAACGTGCACCTACAGAAACTAGTAAATCAACTCCTAATCCATATTTACAAGACACATGAACTGGGTAACGACTTCTTGCTACTGCGGTACCGGATTTTTCATTTCATAAATAAGGATTAGTTCTTCACGAGAACAGTAAACTAGAAATACACCTTGATATTTAGTATCTCGTGGGTGTCCAAAGTTTGCTTTTAGCTTTCAGAAGGGATTATTTTACGAAATAGGCTCGGAAGAAGCTGAAGTGAAACGTCAGTTTGTAGTATTATCTTGAATAAACGAGTGGGAGGCCGGTAAGTAGAGTACTCTCATCTCCTTTATGCTCTGACAGAGTTGAGTTCTTGAGGTATAATCGACATATACATACTGTGCTTTCCACAAGTAACAGAAGATTTCTAAGGATTTCCTGACAAACATTTTTCTATATATCGTTCTCGTTGATTTTGATTTCTTAACGAAATATCCCACATAGCAATAGATATTCCAGGTATATTTCATGAATATACATTTAAGGATATTGTATTATGCTATGAATATGCCATGGATATATATATCTTCTGGAGAATATAACCTGGAAGTGCTCCTGGCGAACCTTTGATATATTTTAAGAATATTCCTTGGGAATATTCTTGGAATATCTTATAATATTCTTAGAATATGTAAGGTATATTCTATTAAGAATATTCCAGGAATAGAACCCGAGGAATATTCATAAAATATTCAGGATATTCTTAGTTTATTGTAGGAATATACAATAGAGAAACACCATAGAATATTCTTTAAATATATTTTATGAATATTCTAGGAATATTTGAAATATTCCAAGAATGTGACGAGTAACCGCTATTAGGCATGTATATATTGCATTTTGATACAAGATTCACACAAGTAATAAAACACATAATATTCATAAACAAATATATTTTAAAAACAATATACACTGAAATATTTGACATTTCAACCAATATTAAAAATAAAAAATCTAATTCAAAATATTTATTCACTGAATAAAATATTCCTGAATACTGTCATATTACAAATATTAGAAATGTATTCAAATTAGGATGTTCCTACTCTCAAAATACTAAAAAAATACTAAAATAACAACTCTGTGAATTCATCAGCACTAATTAAAAAATAATAAATATATCATTTCATTGAAAAAGAAAAAGTGTATTACATCAAGAAATAGGTTAGGTTAGGTTTCTCACTTCGAAAAATAAACCCACAAATGAAGTATTTAAAATGAGTGGTAAGATGGGTTCTTCAATGAATTTCACTTACTTAAAGTTATTCAAACTTTGCTCACCAGAATAGTTTTCCTTATATTTGTCCAACAATGCATCAGCCAGTGTTTCAATAGTAATACCTGGAACAAAATGTACATTAACGTTCATTATCACTATTTGAAAGTGGCACAATAAAACTGGAATAAAAATCAAATAGATATTTTTCGCATAGGTTACTCATGAACATTCACAACATTTTATGACTTGGAGAGCAACTTGCATTGTCTTGTTAAAAAGTAATCATTACGTTTTCAGTTCCTTGGCGCACCTGCCTGTACCAGGTACCACTCTGTTTCCTTTTGGGCAAATTGATACTATCTTGAAAACGAGTGATAAAAATTATGAAAACAAATGATACAAAAGAATGTGTCATTCACTTACTTTTCTCTATTGAAGATACACAGCTGAAATCACTCTAGTTCAAACATGTACTTAGTCAAACCAACAAATCCCACACACCAACTCTCCTCGAACCTAAAATGAGGTATAGTAAGTTAATCACCATGACTTCACTATCGATACTATTGCATTTTACTTACTTTTCTTGAAGACTGAATAGATGCATTTCTCCTGTTTGAAGATCCAAAATTAAACTATTCGCTGTACTGCAAATTGGACAACCCCAAATTATAAATGGTACACTGAACGTGACAGAATTATACTTTGATAATAACACCAACACATCATGCATTACACACGCGAACCTGCCACGTCAACCGCCATGTTGAATCAAATGTCGTATTTAACGCAAACGCAAATGTACCATGCATTAAGGGATAGCCGCTTTCACAGAGCTTATTCGACTGTCGCGCGCTACACTTCAATTGACCAATGAAAAACGTTTACTCCAATTATTCACTTCCCCATTTCTCTGTTTCCAGGATTTTTCGCTTTGTAATTAAATAATTTCAAATACAAAAAGACAAATAGGATGAGAATTAACCAATTTATTGATGCAATTGGTTCATTTATTGGCCCATTCAATTTTTTTTGTCGTTTCCAACAGTTGCTGTTGGAGCAATTCATCCAGAATCTTTGCGTTGAGTTCAAAAACTGGTTAACACTATCAGGGTTATATACATTAGGTTATGCATTCGATTAAGATCTTCAAATATTTTTGTTTTTAATAATATTGAATTATTTGAATACGTTATTAAAAGATAATTCAAAATTCCATTGTATAGAATATTCCAAAATATACCGTGGGGATATATTCTAAGAATATACCATATGGTATATTCGATCGACAATATTCTTAGAATATTCAAGGGAGAATAATCCATTTATAGACATTCTATGCACATTCTTTCGGGAATAATCCTGCCATATTCATTCAAGCATATTCTATGAATATTCTAAAGGCATGTATATATTCCAAGAATATTCTATGAATATTTGGAATATTTACGTTCGTTTTATGATATACAGGGAATATTCCATGAATATCTAGTGCTGTGTGGGATAATAGGACCCAAAGTATGACTTTGTTAAGTTTCTCTTTCTGACGTTATTTCAAAGAACGAATATTTTTGTAGTGCAGGAGAAAAATCATCTATCCTGCTATTGACACCATTCACAAGTCTCTACACGAGAAACGGACATTCAACAGAACCTACTGGGTAGTTATGTTGACAGATTTTTCGAAATTTCATTCAGAAACATCTGTGCTCTCATACGTAAGTATCTATCATCGATACAGTCTTTACACTAATTTTAATTTCTGTTGGAGTAGTGGTCCGGTCCAGGATGTTTGTTTCCACTTGGGGCTTTGTTCACGAGATGAAGGTGTCACTATTCAACAATCTTTCTCTTAGACGAGGGTTTCATACATACAGTCGAGCCGCGTTGTGTCAGTCGAGGCTTTTGCGTCGAATTTTTCTTGCACTGATAAGAGGTGATACCTCACAACCGTGCTGTATAAGACGTCTCAGGTGTCTCAGGGATGTCCAAGTTGAGGAGAAAATTATTCTCAATACAAGACTCTAATCGAAATATTCGAATTATATGATACCAATCATGATAAAGGTGACCTGCTCAATCCCAAGAATGCCTTTGTTGTGCTATCTGGGATTCATCCAACGAATTATGAACGTTCCAGTAACAATTTATTTCATTGTTTGTATAAGTCTAATCTTAAGTCTATTATTGTTTACAGAAGTATTTCTGTCGAACAAAATCAGAAAAGAATAATTTTAGTACCGAGTGCATTTTGAACCGGTGAAATTTTTGGAAACTAATGTATCGGAATATGAGGCAAATGGCTGTTTCACTGAACAAATCACAATGTTCTGCATGAGTCCGAATTTCATTTTTATATCCATTCGTCTATGTAACCCCATTTCATCCACGCACAGGCGCCGCCTATATTGGTTTTTTCACATATTCATTTACTTCTGACTGCTTATGTTTATGTACCTTCCATTTCATTTCATAAACGTGTATTATTATTATTATTCGTCATTATACTCTTTATTTTCACCTATTTACTATTTCTCTTGGAGAATAACACATGACATTTATGAATGTGTTTTATATAAATAATCAAAACTTTTACTTTTTCACAAGATGTCTATAATAACTTTCATTTAAGTTTTTGCTGATACCATTTTGGTTTAACTGGAAATGAACATGAACACAGTTTCGAATGAATCTCTGTACATTTCCAGGCCACTTGGTAGAATATAAAATTCCCTTTCCAACGATATAATACTGGTGAACATTTGGGAAAGGAAGTTTTTGACTTTTCAATACTCCATCTTGTTACAAAAAATCTGGGAATCTTCCAAAGAAAGGAAGGAAGTAATCAATTTTAAAATAAGTAACTCTATACATGGATGTGTAGATCATGCAACGAAGTAACTTTCAGACACAAACTGGAAGGAAAAGTCCTTCTGAAACAACTACATATAAACATTGAATTATACGAAAGAAAAATTCTTTAGAAACAAATACTTTTACATGAACACTAAATTATACAGAAGAAACTATTCTCTACTCAGTTTGTATCACGTTATGGAATAAATTCAGATATCATTCACAGAAGTTCAACACTAAATGAATGGTGAAAATTTGCATTCATTCAGTGTAGAAATCCTGTGAATGATATCTGAATTTATTCCAAAACGAATGTTTGGAATACAAACTGAGTGGAGAATAGTGTCTTCTGTGTTAATTTAAAAGTATTTATTTCAAAATAATTTTTCTATCGTATAATTCAATGTTTATATGTTTCCGAAGGGCAAAAAACGTCAACGATAACAGGCGGTTCATTTTTCTGTGTCAGAAGAAAGTGTATTCTTTAATTTGGAAAGTAACTGATCTGTAATAAGATGACGTAGAATGCTTTGACACCCTCACGTCTCTATTAGCACAAGTACGGTAGTACAAGAGGTACACTCCAATGTTGTAATTTAAAAAATACTGATAATGTTTAATGAGATTTTCACTGCAGGTTTACAAAACCACGTTTTCAAACGGTATGAAAACTTTTGAGTAAGCATTTGTATAGCGAAACACCTATTACGGATTGGTTGAGTGGAAATCTCACAATGAAGTGTTACTTGGAAAGTGCGTGAATTGGTGGAAAATTTCAATTGTTGAAATTCCATTTGAAAACTGAATTGAATTCCGTCTTTTGTTATTCACTACATTTTTATTTCAAGAGATGACGTCATAGTTCCACTACATTAATTTGGAAAACATGGCTTTTATGCCGTCATAATAATGATAATTAAAATAATATTCATTCAGTTATGTTGCATACAAAATAGGATTACCATCTTGAAGATAATGATGAATGAATTGCAAATCCACTGAGGGTTTAATCCTGTGTGTGTGTCGTTTATATCGTAAAGAAGAGAATTTGATATTTCATCAAATGGTAAGGAAATCGTGCACGGTTCTATAATTATCTACATGGAATCATTTTTTTAATAAAATAGATTCCTCCTTTAGAAATATTGGCCTTGATAAACCTTCGTTTTGAATTCAACCTAAGAAATAATTGAATGAAGCCATGTGATACATGGCTAAATTATTACACATTAGAGTTTCAAAACTTTATATTAAGCTCATTTTGCTTAAAGTATGTATTTATTCGATACAGTATGTACTTTGTGATGGTAAATATATGCTGTCTTTTCAAAAAATAAGGTGAATTTTAATTTTTCTCAAAAAATATTTCAGTCATTCATCAACTTTACAATTCCCAAAGCATTTCTGATATGCACTTTTTGGTATGTCCTTGAGCTCTCTCAGCAATTCTGTTTTTATAATTTCAATCGTCGCGTCGCAAGACCCCGTCTTTTCAACCTTGGGAACAGAAAAAAAACCGCATGATTACGATGTTGTTTTTGACCAAAATATAACGAACAATCCATGAGTGAGCAGGTGTATCACCGTGATGCGAAAATCATGAACTGTTTTTCTACAATACCGAACTTTTCTTTGTTATTGCTTTTCGCAAGCGGCGCGTAACTTCAAGATGATACTTCTTATTGACCGTACAATCACAAGGCAATAACTACGCCTACATTTGATCGAACCTCACGAGCTTTTTTTGGCCTTGGCTGTCCTTGAAGCTATTTGAAATTTCCTGAGCAATGCTGATGCAACGATTTTTTGAGTCAGAATTCAGCAACTTTCAAAACAATTGCATGCCATAATCTAATATAGTCCTGATCACGAATCTGAAGA
Organism: Leptinotarsa decemlineata; assembly: GCF_025532065.1. Taxonomy (NCBI): domain Eukaryota; kingdom Metazoa; phylum Arthropoda; class Insecta; order Coleoptera; family Chrysomelidae; genus Leptinotarsa; species Leptinotarsa decemlineata. The sequence goes on from NW_027412551.1 coordinate 2,540,699, forward strand.
AATTTTGAGCCTATTTTGTCCCCTAATATGTTTTACCGTAGAAAGGGGGGTTTCCATCGCAAGTGGCGGACAGTGTATATCACTTTGGTCAACCCCATTCAGATAGTAGATGAATTTTGAGCATTTCCATCCTGAGAGTTTCATCGTTCCACTTCGAATATTACGGAAGATACGGGGGTGTTTCCATAAGAAGTGAGACAAATTCGGATTTTTCAGGACTGAAATTTTTTTTGGAAAAAAATGTATTCGTAGTAAGTTGGTAGTCCTGATCACGAATCTGAAGGAATTTTGAGCCTATTTTGCCCCCTAATATGTTTTACCGTAAAAATGGGGTGTTCCATCACGAGTGGTGGACAGTGTATATCACTTTAGCCAACCCCATTTACGGGGTAGGTGCATTTTAAGCATTTCCATCAGTCCTGAAAGTTTCATCGTTCTACCTCGAATTTTACGGAAGATACGAGGGTGTTTCCATGAGAAGTGAGATACACTGTATATGCCGATATCCTAAGGAGGTTCTTTAATAGTGATTGGACGATTATCCATAACAAAATTCTTCACTTTCCCAACATTTTCATCGGTTATTGATGTGCTGGGGCGTCCAGGGTGAGTGTCGACATTCACATTTCCTCGACCTTCTGTGGAAAGGGTGTTAGGTTAGGTCCAAAGTGAGTGGATATATTCGACCCTCCACCGCAACCTGCAAGGGTTAATTGTGGCTCACATATATACACACACGACCAAAAAAATTTGCTTTTTTACGAAGCCGATTAGTTTGTATGTTGAGTGGATTTTCAGGTCAGGTGGTAGGTAAGTGTACGGCTCTGCCGAACTCTAAAAACCTGATTTGGTCCCCAGCGGGCCAGACACAAGGTACTGCTGTTTCATCATCTTCCAAACAGAGGCGACATACACTGTCTTCTGACAGTCCGAGTATCTGCATTGATGATTCAAATGAGAGTGACCTGTGAGAAGGCTTGTTAGACATTGTAGTTCATCCCTACTGTAGTTCAACAACTGTTTGGTATCAAGCTTCGAAGGATTAATAAACCCTTGAAGTGAGCCAATCCTGGAAGATTCTGCCAAAAGTCCATACATCTTTTTGCCATCCAGATGTTCAATCTTAGTTTGGCAAAGCCTAAAGCGATGTCAATGACAGGTTCTAGTTCGATGACGCTGCTTTCAGCAACCTTTTTTGCGGGGGAATCAGCAGCCTCATTGCCTTCCAGGCCAGTATGGCCAGGAATCCAGACCAGAGACAATCTGTTGAGTTTATCTATCGAAAAGAGTCGTTTTTGGAAATTTGCTACCAATTTAGACGTTGCTTGGTAGGAGCCAAGAGCTTCCAACGCCACTTGACTGTCCCAGAGTATTTTTATTGGCTTGTGTATGAGGTTGGATTCTTTCAATCTCTCCGCACAAAATTCAATAGCGTAAATTTCCGCTTGAAATACAGTCGCATAGATTCCTAGGCAGGTTGATATCTCTTTCCTGGGTCTGCGACTAAAAACACCTGCACCAGTGTTGTCAAGCTCTTAATTCCATTTTTCACACAAAATTTGCTGCAAATTATTTGATCCATTTTTTTCGGTAGCAGAAAATCAACGAACACGCAAAATACTTTTGAATTTACGTAGTACGCGAACTTTGAACATTCACCTCACGTGTATCATTATGACTTGAAGAATTGTATAAGAGAGTTTTTGCATAGCGTTACGAATTTATTTCCAGAATAATTCACTAACGGAAAAAAATAGCGAGTTCGTTATGTTAGTATGACATCATGACAGTATATCCCACATAGCAATAGATATTCCAGGTATATTTCATGAATATACATTTAAGGATATTGTATTATGCTATGAATATGCCATGGATATATATATATCTTCTGGAGAATATAACCTGGAAGTGCTCCTGGCGAACCTTTGATATATTTTAAGAATATTCCTTGGGAATATTCTTGGAATATCTTATAATATTCTTAGAATATGTAAGGTATATTCTATTAAGAATATTCCAGGAATAGAACCCGAGGAATATTCATAAAATATTCAGGATATTCTTAGTTTATTGTAGGAATATACAATAGGGAAACACCATAGAATATTCTTTATATACATTTTATGAATATTCTAGGAATATTCCAAGAATGTGACGAGTAAACGCTATTAGGCATGATTATATATTGCATTTTGATGCAAGATTCACACAAGTAATAAAACACATAATATTCATAAACAAATATATTTTAAAAACAATATACACTGGAATATTTGACGTTTCAACCAATATTAAAAATAAAAAATCTAATTCAAAATATTTATTCACTGAATAAAATATTCCTGAATACTGTCATATTACAAATATTAGAAATGTATTCAAATTAGGATGTTCCGACTCTCAAACAAATATATACTAAAAAATATACTAAAATAACAACTCTGTGAATTCATCAGCACTAATTAAAAAATAATAAATATATCATTTCATTGAAAAAGAAAAAATGAATTACATCAAGAAATAGGTTAGGTTAGGTTTCTCACTTAAAAAAATAAACCCACAAATGAAGTATTTAAAATGAGTGGTATGATGGGTTCTTCAATGAATTTCACTTACTTAAAGTTATCCAAACTTTGCTCATCAGAATAGTTTTCCTTATATTTGTCCAACAATGCATCAGCCAGTGTTTCAATAGTAATACCTGGAACAAAATGTACATTAACGTTCATTATCACTATTTGAAAGTGGCACAATAAAACTGGAATAAAAATCAAATAGATATTTTTCGCATAGGTTACTCATGAACATTTACAACATTTTATGACTTGGAGAGCAACTTGCATTATCTTGTTGAAAAGTACTCATTACGTTTTCAGTTCCTTGGCGCACCTGCCTGTACCAGGTACCTCTCTATTTCCTTTTGGGCAAATTGATACTATCTTGAAAACGAGTGATAAAAATTATGAAAACAAATGATACAAAAGAATGTGTCAGTCACTTACTTTTCTCTATTGAAGATACACAACTGAAATCACTCTAGTTCAAACATGTACTTAGTCAAACCAACAAATCCCACACACCAACTCTTCTCGAACCTAAAATGAGGTATAGTAGGTTAATCACCATGACTTTACTATCGATACTATTGCATTTTACTTACTTTTCTTGAAGACTGAATATATGCAACTCTCCTGTTTGAAGATCCAAAATCAAACTATTCGCTGTACTGCAAATTGGACAACCCCAAATTATAATTGGTACACTGAACGTGATAGAATTATACTTTGATAATAACACCAACACACCATGCATTACACACGCGAACCTGCCACGTCAATCGCCATGTTGAATCAAATGTCGAATTTAACGCAAAGGTACCAAGCAGTAAGGGACAGCCGCTTTCACAGAGCTTATTCGACTGTCGCGCGCTACACTTCAATTGACCAATGAGAAACGTTCACTCCAATTCTTCACTTCCCCATTTCTCTGTTTCCAGGATTTTTCACTTTGTAATTAAATAATTTCAAATACAAAAAGACAAATAGGATGAGAATGAACCAATTTATTGATGCAATTGGTTCATTTATTGGCCCATTCAAATTTTTTGTCGTTTCCAACAGTTGCTGTTGGAGCAATTCATCCAGAATCTTCACGTTGAGTTCAAAAACTGGTTAACACTATCAGGGTTATATATATATTAGGTTATGCATTCGATTAAGATCTTCAAATATTTTTGTTTTTAATAATATTGAATTATTTGAATACGTTATTATAAGATAATTCAAATTCCATTGTATAGAATATTCCAAAATATACCGTGGGGATATATTCTAAGAATATACCATATGGTATATTCGATCGACAATATTCTTAGAATATTCAAGGGAGAATAATCCATTTATAGACATTCTATGCACATTCTTTCGGGAATAATCCTGCCATATTCATTCAAGCATATTCTATGAATATTCTAAAGGCATGTATATATTCCAAGAATATTCTATGAATATTTGGAATATATACGTTCGTTTTATGATATACAGGGAATATTCCATGAATATCTGGTGCTGTGTGGGATTATTATCAATGATAGAAATTTGAGAATGATGAACGTTATTCGAAGTTTGTAACGAAAATAGTTATATTTATATTAAGTGCCTGACATGAGTGTTTTTTTAATGACACATGAGTGTTTATACACGAAATATAAACAACATTTTTTATACAAGTGTCAATGTGAATTCACATCGTTTAAAATATATTGAGAATAAATACTTTTAATACATCTTGACGTGGTTTTTTGTCCCGATAATTGATCGCTCATAAATGACTGTTGTTTCGAAAGAATTATTCAATGACTTCAGTGAAATCTTATTCATAAATTTTTGTTGTCTGAAAAAAATAAGTTCAAAAGAATTGACTAATACTTCTCTCTTCCACACATTTTGTCCTTAATGTTTGAGTGTTTGACTGTAGTTGCTTCAACTTCAAGTTATTTTCAAAAAGATGAATGTTGAACATAATAGTGGGAAAGATACCCCATTAGATATATCTGAGAAAGCAAATACAATAGTATCCAATATCTTACCGGTCAAATCTAAGTTAGTATAAGATAATACATATGTATGATATATTGTCTCATATTATAATCATATTATGATCAATTTCGTGAACGGTGCGACAAGAAACATGTAAAAAAGTTTTCTGAAAATGTGCGTATATGCTTTTTTAAGGAAAATTAAAGAATTATAAAACCTCCTACGTTATAAAGTGTTCATTCGATGTTGAGAAGTATATTGAATATTAAGGAAAATATTGATATAAGAAAGTTTTCACAATTGGTCCGGCTCATTGAAAACAAAAATGTTGAATACCGAGGAAAGAAATCTAGAGTTCTATCAAGGAATGATATCAATAAATTTATTCAACATGCTAATAATTTACTTCAGACTTCTTGCTTCATACTTCAGATATAATCATCATTTCATAAAGATTACTAGTAATTTCAATATTTTTTATTTGAAGATTTTCCTAATTTTGGGTATCAGCGGTGCTTGTTGCCGTGAAAAATTATTACATATAACTACTAATGATGCCTTTGAATATATTAATTGTTGAAATACCTGCTACGAAGAACTATTACGCAGAAACGTTTACTGTTTCCAATTCTGATTATATTGAGATAAACCGTAAGTATAGAGTACAACGGCCTACTCATACAAACACTAACAGATTTTTTTCGAAATATTCGAGAGAAAAATGTATTAACATGTGGGGATAAATGAAATTTTCAGCTTGATTGCAAAATGGCTTGGAAAAGACATGTATGACAGCTACATAGGTCACTGTTTCAGGAGAAGCTCTGTAACTCTTGCAGTGGGTAACATTAAAAAAAACGTCACGGTGGCTGGAAATCTGCCACCGAAGCAGAAGCATATATAGAAACATAGTTTGAATAACAAAATTGAAATTTCTAACAAGATATTGAATTCTTCATCTTTTCCCAAACAAATTGAAATATCTGATAAAATTGTGGTATCAACTCTTCAAAAAATATGTTACCTTTCTGAACAGCAGCAACATCGATTATCTTAAAAAATTTATATTGAAAGTAATTGTTCAAACTTTACTATCAATTATTATTTCAATGATTGTTCTTTAATAATGAATAATGCATTAATAATTGACTAATGCATTAATAATTGACTGTGTTGAAAATATATTTTTCAAAAAGTAGTATTTCATGTTTATTTCGTGAATTATTTTGAAAATGAAAAAACGAAAACATTTTCGCGTCAATAGAGATGCAGAAATGTCAAGTTTTTTAACAGTTATACAAACAATATTTTTTTGGTTCGTTTAAGGTAATAGCGTTTCAATCAGCTGATTTCAGTAGTTATTGTTACCTTCAATTTGCACTTATTCATTCATTTATTCATTTTATTTATTCATTTACACACTGTTCTACAGATTACCCCTAACTACAGAACAGGGATATAAGTTAAATCACAATACAATATAATTATAATAAATTATAAGATAAAAACCATGCATAAAGAATCAGCTGAAGTAAAAATACCTAAACTCAGAGAGAAAATGTAGAAAATGTCAAGCTGACAACTTGCAACTTGCATTTGACACATGTTGTGCAGAGGTGAACGTTTCAGAATATTTTTATGTGGTGTTTGCAGATAAAAAGGATCAACCACTCTAGAGGTTGGTCCAGGTACATTGAAATTCAGTTTTTGCTGAATATGTGGGTCAATAGTCGAATCAATTATCAGCTTATAAAGGAGAACTGTGGAGTGACAATCACGACGGCAATTCAAGCTATTCGTAGCATGTCTAGCTAACAATCTGATCTATAGGTGAGATATTTCAGGAAACGACGTTGTGCTGATTTAACTTTCCCTGTATACAACTGATGAGATGGATTCCAGATTATCGATGCGTATTCTAATTTTGATCTGACGAAAGATGTAGATGGATCCGAGAAATCTCTGGAGATTCGTGCAATAAATCTATACATTCTGTTTGCAGTGGCTTCAGGAGAGTTTTGTGAGAGAAGGTAACATAGATCCGTGAATGTGAGAGGCCGTTGAAGTGGAATGTCGTTTATGTTTTATTGATTAGAAAATAGACAATTTTTTAGTGTGTACGTCATTACATTACATTTACTCGCGTTTAAAAGAAGGTTGTTGCGGAAACACCATTGCCCAACACATTTCAGATTGAGGAAGAGTTGAAGACAGTCCTCGATTCCATTGATCTCACAATATAATTTCAGGTCATTCGCATATATTAAACAGTTGATGTCAATGACCTCAACTATGTCTTTCATGAAGGCGTTAAAGAGAAATGGACCTAGGTTGCTTCCTTGTGGAACACCCGAGGTAGCTGCATATTTTAACCTTTTTTTTTATCAAAAGGTACACTTGCACGGAGCTCTTAGTCAGGAAGCTTCTTTGGGTTGTGAGTAGGAGGAAAAAAAAAATTGATGTTGAATCGGGGGCCACCGGATTTAAAACAGTAGTATTTCAGAATTTTGCCAACCACGGAAAACAAAATTCATATTATATGACGTAAAAAAAAATTCCAGTGACTACATAAAATATTCGACTATCTCTGTTGAAAAACGATAACAACATTGAAATAAAATATCATTTAATTCCTGTTCATAGTACTATGTTCAGCGTAACAAATGTGAGTCTTCTAATGACTCGCTGTAAAAAAAATTAAGATTGATTCTTCAAAGTAATTATTTTAAATGAATTGCACGTGATGAATATATGAATAATTTTTCATTATCAGTTACGAAGGAAAAAATGATAATATCATCTAATAATCGGTAATCAAATGAAAAAATAATGAATCAGAAAATATCGAAAATCTGGCCTTAATTTCCCTCGATGTATGATGGTGCTTGGAGTTTTTGGTAATGTCCTAAAGAGATGACGACAACTTGTAGCAGTGCTCTTATAAAAAAATGTTCCACTGTTACATGAATATGGAGTAGAGGAGTCCTCAGGAAATGTAGAAATATGATTCTGCCAATTAGTACCAATACTTCGGATTCGGCTGACGAAGGTGATTCGGATACTGTAGTCGATCAAACTTATTATATAGCAAATTCTGAAGTCAGAAGCTTTTCTCAGCTGGCTGAGTTGGTACTCTCCAGAAGAAACCCTACGATAGAATTAGGAATAAATTTTCACGTGATTGGAAAATAGGCCAATTCTCCTTTATTTTAAAGCAAATGAAATTATAAAAAAACTATGGACTAAAAGAACTTACCCCAGTAAAGGAAGGTTTCTATTCCAAATAGGTATAAAACCTACTATTAAGTGGTCTACAAAGTGATGAAAAATCAATAGCCATACAGCATAACAAATCCAATTAAGAAATAATGCATAAACGCAATTTGCTGAGGCAGAGAGAGGCAAAACCGCTTATCATATCACCTCACTTTGGTAACTATCCACAATATTCAAAAATATTTTCAGAGGACAGAGATGGAGTTTGGGATTCGGAAGAGTGAAGTCGTGTGCCATCTAATAGAGACAGGTAGAACTTGGAATGTTCTAGGTATAGACAACATTATAAATGATAAATATTAGGTTCGAATTCATTGTTGGCTGGTGGCACCTATCAGTAAAGAGCATCACTAGGACAGTACGAAATGAATTGATCGTGATCGAATATGACATGTATACAGGTAATTTCATAAAATAGTTCGCGTTATACTCTGAACAAAAAAAAACGTTACAATATTCCACACATTTGAAGCCATACTGACGCCTGTCAGTGAAGTATGATATGAAAAGTTGGATCAGGATCAGAAAAAAGACGTACCTGTACAATTTCGATAGCAGTAATCCGTGATCAATTCTATCGAACGCTTCAGAGAATTCCGTATATATGAGATGAGTTTGGGATCTCCTATCAATGGTTTCAGAAATATATTGGGTAACATTGAAATGGTTTGTGATTGTCGAGCAACCTTTCATTAAACCATGTTGAAGTGGATGTAATTTGGTTGCTCAACTGAGGATATAACCTGCTATAGATAAGGATTTCAAACATTTTGGAGAAATTGCATATTATTGATATGGGTCTATAATTACTTGTCCCTTTTTCCATAAATTGACCAAACTTCAGAAAATATCCATATATCTAGGATGGTACTAGTTTTGATGCAGATATTTATTGATATTGTCAATGGACGAGCCAAATATCCTAATATCATGCATGAAACTTATCAAACATGAGCACTAATTATAATTGTTATTCTTGAGATCACCAGAGATAATTTATTCGTATAGTCTTCCACATTCACATGCAGAATTAATTCCACGCAGACACTATCAATCTGATTCCTATCGAAATAATTATGCAAATCGAAAACATACATTTCGTCTGTAACTCGCTCTCGAGTCATCATAATTTGTACAGTCTGCAGACTTCATTGACAGCAGAAATTAAATACAACACAAGTTCATGCCGTGATGAACATCGGACCAACCTTGTTTAGCTGGACAGAAATTATGTAATTTAATAATTTGCATACACTTGATTTCAAGAACAACATTTTTGTTGTGGTTCAAGTGGTTTTATTTTTTCCTGATTGATGGCGGTCGTGATGCTGATGTGCCTTCTTTTTCATCTGCTTCAGATTATGGACATGAATACATGAATAGACTTATCAGATTATGGGCAGAACTGAATATGTAATGATAATGTTGATTCCCAGTGCATTTTTACTCAAACGAATAAAAAATCACTTCGTTAGGTTTTCTGGAGATAGGAAACAACTCTTGTATGAGATTTGGTATCGGATTCTTGCTAAGAAAATAAGAAGTGTTGCACTTCTCATATATCCATCCTCTAACCCGACTGTTGAAATTATTTTTCTAGCAGACTTGAAACTTCAGTAAGCACCCACCCAGGGTGCTTACTTCTACTCAACTGATTAAAATATTTTTTAAAGATTTTTTTTGTGAAGAACTCAATGATTTTCCCAGTTTTTTGAATACATGATGTTCCACTATCTGGAAAGTAAACTTGGCTGAAGAAATAGAGAATCTTTTGAAGTGTGATAAAAGGTAAACTTTCACTCCTAAGAGTAACTGCGTACCTAATATAAACCACTGAATAGTGGTTTATATTTTCTATTGGGCTATTACAGACTGCTCATGAAAAACATTCTGTCAGATAATTCCTGACAAGTCGAAAATTGTTTACAGGAGCACCGTCTTCACATTAAATTCAGTTTTGTTGAACCATTACGTCATGTTATAAATGCATCTTTCGAACAGAAAACAATTTTTTTCCATTGAAATATTCAATTACATATATCACAAATTCGAAAACAGTACACAGTCTGTTGAAATTCAGTATTGCAGACAAAATTATTTCACTGTTTACAAACCATTAGATGATTTCATTGGTGTTCCTCAAGGATCGGTGTTAGGGCTGATCCTATTTCTATCATATATCAATGAGGTACCATTCGTTCTACATGACTGTGGCCTCGGCATATATGCAGATCTAGGCAAACTTCAGAAAGGAATTCATGATCGTTTGCATAATTGGTTTTCTGGCAATCCCTACTAATATTATAAATGCGAATGTGAGTTTGTTTGTTACGGTTTCTACCCAAACTACCCAAAGGATCATCATGAAATTTTGTACACATTTTCGTGGAGGTATTAGAAGTAACATAGGATACTTTTAATTTAAAAAAAATATTATTTTTCATGTAAGATAAAAGAATTGTTTGTCAAAAAAATCTCAAAATCTAGCTACCTTAACGTCACCTAGCATTCCACTAATGAAGTTCCAACCCTTAGTAACGTAATACCGTCGCACTGTAGTATTCACAGTCACGAAAATATCCAATCTAATCCAATCTAATTGACTATACTTTCAGCTGTTTGGAATTTTTCTATATTTATTGTTATTTTCTTCTGTTATTTTTATTTTAAGGTTAGGTTAGGAGAGGTAATTTTTGTTGCATCGAAATATATTTTAACATTTGTTGTTGCAAGTGAATAAAACATATTTTAAATTTACGAAATTTCATCATATGTAATAATTTTTAAAAATTGATTATCCCAGCCAATCATTAAAATATAGTTCTCATAATTAATTTTTATTGTACTGACACTCATTTAATGGCATAAATGCGAGCGAAGACACTAGTAAAAGCTAGTTTTTCATATTTTGAAACTTGTGAAACAAAATCAGTTATCCTTAGAACTGATTAGAATGTGAAAACTATCAACATAGATATAAATATTGGCAATGAGGTGGTAAAACCCTTGAATTTCAGGTATTTAGGTTGACAGCGATCTTGAATTTGATATTCATTATGATACACTTAATAATGAAATAAATAGGTAGTGTTATTTGTTGGCACACTTGAAGCGCGTTTTGAATGAATTTGCAATGAAAATATTTTATTACATAGAAATCCAATCAAAATTGACTTATGGCCTCTGTATATGAGGTGATTCTATTGCTGCTCAGAGAGGAATTATAATGTGAGAGAGAATCGTGAGAATATTCGCAAATATATTGTCTCTTGTCGTTCTTTGTTGAAAACCCCAAACTACTGCTCCTTGCTTTTCTTTACAAATTCGAAGTTTTAACATATAGGTACACGCTGTCTGTTCGAAAAAATATTTATTCATTCAATAATTTTCAGGATTTCCTCAGAAGTAGTCGCCCTCCGATTCAATACACTTGTGCTAGCGTTTTTTCCAATTTTCCAAGCTATTCTGATATGCACTTTTTGGTGTGTTCTTCAACCCTCTCAGCGATTCGTTTTTGATATCCTCGAACGTCGCAAAATGCCGTCCTATAAGTATCTTTTCAATCTTGTGAACAGGAAAAAGTAGCAGGAAGGCAAATCTGGTGATTACGATGACTGAGGCATGCCAAAGGTATTATTTTTGGCCAAAAAGTTTTGAACAAGCACTGACGAGTGAGCAGGTGCATACTTGTCATGCAAAAGCCATTAATTGTTTTTCCACAATACCGGATGTTTTCTTTGTATTGCTTGTCACAAGCGGCGCATAACTTCGAAATAATACTCCTTAATGGAAATAGTGGGCAAAATTTCGACAGTTGATCAAACTCGGCTCCCCTGGACTGTTCCATTGGGACAATTGAACTTCAGACAATTGAAACATTGGTACAATTGAACTTTGGTTTTGATGTCATAATCATATACACATAATCATATACATTGTTTTGAAATTTTTATCTCTATTGGAGAAACTATTACTTCATGCCAACAGCGCCATGTTCCACAAGAGAATCACCCTTTTTTTAAGGAAGGAATCAAATTTCTTGGTCTTTCAACGACATCATTCTTTTGATTATATCATTGCGAAGATGAACTATTTTGAATCAAGGAAATATAATATCATCTCAAAATCTACCACTTATTTGAAGAGAAAAATAAACTGTTTCAAATGGAGAGCAATATCGGTTTGATCTGAACACATATTGTTTGTTTGAATATAGAACTGCATCCCTTCAAATAACTCAATTCGTTTATAACAAGAGTTTTGTGAATCTATATACAAAACTATATTATGATCGACTGAAGATAACAGGAATTTTGCATAGAATGAACAGGGTTTCTGTCAAAGAAGTACATCATTCAGTTCAGTTAGAAAAAAAACGGTTTTATTTGAACATAGATATTATTGAAGAGAATTTATATTCACTATTATGAGAAACTAACAATGTAAAACAGTGTTCGCGTACGCGCCAGTATGTATTGGAAAGTGTGTTGTGATTTTAGGAGGAAGTGTTTTATGTGTATGTAGTTAGTGCAATTCTGTTCCGATTATTTTGTATTTATCTTAATGGAACATATTTTACAACACTGGGGTCTTACACAGTTGGAAGATATTTTCATAGGTAAGTATTATAATTGGATGAAATTGAGGTGTTTGGGTAACTTGAGAAAGAAACTCCGCTATATCAGTAAGTACTGCGTTGTATACCTAGTACCGATGAGAAAGCGGTAAACTTTGACAGCAACCCTTGATTTTGCCCTCATTTTGCGAAAATTATATCGTAATTTCGTAATTTTTCACACATGCATTATTACATTTGCCTAGCTCTGCTTGGCCACGTTGATTCAAATTCGCCAATCTCTTGTTTTGAACATATCTTTTATCTTGTTTTGAATAAGTGCATTTTTTTCTCTAAATAAAATTTGATTTTCTCTTATACCGAATTCATTTTTTATTGAACGAGAGAGGTACTTATAGTTTCGACAATGATACAAAAAATACCAAAATAGGCACCAGTAGGTATAAACAGCACCTACATATGACAGCCACTTTCTGATTTCAACATGCTTCTGTAATAACGTCTTTGCTTTCTGTAATAACTTCAGAAATGTTTTTATGTTATTCATTGAGAAAAAATTGAATATACCCTACTAAACTTGAAATTATTTGATATATTTCCTTTGGGAATGTAAGAAATAGGTAGAAATATTACTAAACCCACTAGAGGAGAAATCAGAATTTCCAAAAACGTGAAAACAGTGAATGTTTTTATCTGAATAGCGAATCACATACTTTTAAGTATGTTTGTATGATCATGAGTTGAATTTTCTAAATGAAACATTTTATATTTTCCATTAATCCTCTAATAATACTCACACAACATTTTGAATTCCTATAACGGTTTTGAAAGGCAATTTTTCTGTAAAGACATCTGTCCACTTCAAAGGGATTTGAGGTACGTCTTTTGAATTGATTATTTATTTTTGATCAAGGAATGTTTAAGCACCTTTTAACTTGTTAGGAATCGTATGATAAACGATAAGACCTCAGTAAAGTTTGAAATTTTCAGGATTGTTGTTCGTATGCGGACAACAATTGGGTTGGTTAACGGAATAAACGCACTCAAGCAGTTTTTTATAAAAAAAAAGATTATTTTTTATTAAGTGACAGCTTTTTTCATAGTTCTACCTTTCTAGATATCTGAAATAGTGTCTAAGGATGATGTGCTGATTTCTTTTATCGTTTCAGAATCCAAGTGATGTTTCGGCAATTGTGGATGAATAAAAGCAGAATGCAAAACTTGATAGACGATAGTGATTTTTTAATGTTATTTACCAGAAAGACATCTAGTTTCAAATACTTCATTTGTGTAAAATTACTAATAAATTAATTCGTTCTCTTGTCTGAGTTGTAATGTTGTTTATAGGCTTCGAATTTATATTATTTGTAAATTTGCAATTTGTCAGGAATATGTCACTTCTTTCAATATATGTTTTCTGATTGAATATTTATTTGTTATTTATATAACTATATGATTTCTCAATAGTGTGCGGTTAGAATATGACATTTAAGCAAAGATTAGCAAAGACAATTTGGTTTTCTATCACGTTTTGTTTTTTATATGCTTTTTCAGGATAAAATTCATGAGTTGCTTCAAGTATATCGATCATGATACATCATGTTTTATTTAATTATATAGCTGTTCATATTACAGATTATATACTTTGGATTCAAGTAACTAAAGACATTCATATGAGAGGGACAGTTTATAAACAGAAGCATAAGTTCATCTTTGATGAAGAAAATGAGTTTATTTGATTCATACAAATGAAAGCGTTTGAATAAAAAATGCTTCTCTTCAAAGGAAAATAATTAATTTCTCCTACGGAGATATTTAAATAGTTTTCCAAGTTAACATATCATTCTTTCAAAACCCAAAAAAGATTTGGTTCGAGATTAATTTTACTCAGACTGAAGAATGCATACTTACTTCTCTTGAGCTAATGTGATGATTTCTATTGAAATGTATGCACAATCTTGGTGGATTTTTTTTACTTGAAAGAAGCGTTTATTCAGTCCCATTGAATTAATGATTCAAATTAAACTTGAGAGAATATATTTCTCAGTTCATAAAAATATTTCTTCATGAATATAGGAGAGCAAGGTTTCTTTAAATCGAGATAATGTTCTTCACTTTGAGATTTTTATTTTTACTGTGTGGTCACCAGTTATGACTCGGGCAAATATGATTCGCCGTTGGCTTCATTAAACAATCTCTGAGCGATGTTCATGCGACGGTTGTTTTGGTCAAAATTCAGTAATTTTGGAAGGAACTTCGCTGCCACACACTTCGTGTCAAAAATTTCCGAAAAAATTGTATGGCATGAGCCAATCGATATGCTGACATCCCCAGCAACTTCTGTGATAGTGGTTCAAGGATTCTCTATACACCTTCCTTCACTTTCTCAACATTCTCATCGGTTGTTGATGTGCTGCGACGACGTCATTCACATCTTCTATACATACATGTCTAGATCATGCAGAAATGTAACTTTCAGACACAAACTGGTAAAAAAGTCCTCCTGAAACAGTTACTTTTATATAAACATTGAATTACATGAATTAAAAATTCTTTCGAAAGAAGTACTTTTATATAAACACTGAATTATATAGTCCAGTCATTATAGTAAGTTCACCTCGGAATTCGAGATACCCAGCTGTAAGTGTGTAAATACTTGTATATTGACACCCTAAAAGTTGTCTCAAAACCTACATATGGTAGGGTGTAAGCAACTATTAAATTTCAAGGTCAAAGGTCACAAAAATCGGTTTTTTGCGCTTTTTTTGGAAATATCTCATTTCCTATGGGTTTTTTGTTATTTGTATTCATTATCAATATTGTAGAATACAAAATTTTCTATAAATTTTGTTTGAAAAAATTTTTTATACGGTGAACCGTTTTCGAGATAGAGGGCGGAGAGCACGCGGTCACAGCATCACTTCAGGTCAACCGTTGCCTCCGGTCGAAAACGCGCCATATATAGTTGATGAACTATCGATAAATCGATGATTATAAATATTTGTCAATTTTTATCAACTATTATGTTATATTTTATCATTTTTTTCCTAACTTATCCACTTTTTATTCAGTATTAATTTATTTAACAACACTTACCTGCCCATGTAATTGCAGAATTGTTAATGAAAATATAGGAATTATATTTGAATTTCAACCTAATTAATATTTATAACTTCTTACATGATGAAAACAAAAACAAATAAATTATGAATTAATCTTTTTATTAAAAAATATCATTGAATACATTTATTTTTATTGAAAGTAAAGAAATGGAATGAAGGGTACAAAAACTACAATTTATAATTTTAATCATCTCATGATTTCGGGGTCAAAGGTTCCATCTTCGTTAAAGTCGCTCTGATATGGTAGAGCATTGAGACAAGCTTGCCCATTACATTGGCCACAAGCTAAAGAGCATTGCAAGCCCACTTTCCTGCATCCGCATCGCGAACCACAACCACTCTTGCAGTTGCAGAAAATTGTATTTATCAAATCTTCTGGGGCAGGTGGTAAAATTGTCATGATAGGCTCCAGAAAATCGTTTCGCATTGCCCAACCCCATACCTGGGGTTTCAAATCATGTCCTAACCAAGTTTGAACTTGATAATATACACGGTTGAAATGTTGATGAGCAGCTGCACTTGTTGGTGGAATATTTGAAAGCTGCACAGGTTTATTAAGTTTTATAGACTTGACGTAATGCATATAACGAAGATGATCGAGACTTTTCACAGATTTCGGAGCATTATAGACTGTCAATAAGGTTTGACTTCCACTCTCTAATAATCTCTGGGCCGAACAATTTTCTTCCTCAAATGCTGCAGCTAGTTCATCCAAATTTGTCAGTTTCTCAAAAACTTTCAAAAATGATTTCATTTCTGACCGGAATATTATAAGCTTATATCGTCATAGTTACGCTATCAATAAAGAGGGTCATAACTCCCTTGGGACATTATAGATTTTATAATTCCCTCTACCTTTCACAAGTAAAAATAAATAGAAATGAAAACTGAACCATATTTTATTTATTCACGTCATTATAAATAATAAATGTACAATTTTGAAATGTTCCCTGAAAATTACTTCCGCCACTGGAAACAATTTCTTCTTTTGTATGGCTGGAGCTTCTGTTCACTACAGTCGAGGTACCTGCCTCTTCTGATGACAAAGTAGACAACATACGCGCCGTTTTATTTCTCAATTCGATGCTATCCTCCAAATACCCCTCCGCCACCGTGGAACTTTTCCAACCTCCGTGTCTTTTTAAGTTAGTCATAGTTGCTCCTGCATTGGCTAGAGCAGTAGCAGAAGTGCGACGAAGGCAATGTCCCGTATAGGAAGATGAGTTTGGCAATCCTAAATACATTGCGATTTTGCTGGGGATTTTCCCAAACATGTTTTTTCCAATTGGCTGAGATGTACATTTATTTTGTCGGAAGCTCAAAAAAAATCGTTCAATACCTTTAGGACGCAAAGACATATAAAGTCTTAATAAAGGCAAAGCGGAGAACTCTTTTTCATCCACAACTGTAAATTTCTTCGATACACCAGTTTTACTTTCCGGTACGTTCACTACCATAACGGAATCCCGGTCCTTTATATCCGATATCTTCATATTCAAAAGTTCCTGACTTCTGCATCCTCCAAAATAACCCATAATCAAAACAAGCTATAACAAAAAAAAGGAAATAAATACACACAAAAAGGAAAATAAGAAAAAAATTACCTTATGCAATAAATGAATATCATTAGGAGCGTCCTTTAGGAATCTGATAACATCTTTAGGAGATAAAGCAGCAGACTTTTTCGGCTTATAACTCTTACTCTTCCGTTTCAAAAAAGCCTGTAGTTCATTGAACTTGGTGATATCTCGTTTCTCATGTATAGTCACCATCGATTTTAGCATTGACCATTTAGTCCATAAAGAATTCAGACTATACGTTTCTGACTGAAACGAATAAACACAATTACTACCAAATCTGCTGAAAAACATAGAAAATTCCTTACCAGTTCTTGAAAATATGCCAGAAATACAGTTTCAGTGACATCTTTTGGCATAACATTTTTCCGTGTCAGCCAGTCCAGATATATCTTGTATTCTTTTTGGTATACGGCTTCACTTTTCGATGGAATTAATGATTCTCTTGCTTGTTCAGCTTTTTTCAAAATATCCTCCATTATATTTGGGGTAGAAAACACGTTTTCACCGCAAACACAGCTTGATAACAAAGTTCTGTTTATAAACAAGTAACATAGCAACAACCTAGCAACAAGAAAACTCTACTATAATCAACGGTACCTGATTCAAATATACCGGGAAGGTAATGAATTGGTACATTTTTCCGTTTCAAAAATGAACAAAATTTTATTGAAATCGGTCAGAAATAAAATTATCTATGTACCACGGGAATTAATGAGCCTTAATAACCTCAGGCAATTGCTGTCCCTCGGGCCAGAGGCCCTCGGGACGCAAACTTTGCCATCGGTAATTGAGGCCCTCCTAATTCCCTTAATACATAAATAACTATTTTTCCCTTCTTAAAAAGCACAGTAGTTGTGTCACAGCCACTTAATGCGTGCAGAAATAAAATATGTTTTTTAGAATGAGGATAATTATCAAAACTTTTAGTCGAGTATATCTCCGTTTTTACATTACCTTTCCCAACTTTTTTAAAGAAAATTTCTTGTTTTTTTTTCTCTTAATTATTTTTTAATTTTATTAAACGGTTATCAGTATTATTGAATAGATATAGATTTAATGCATGAAGAAAATGATAAAATATAATATAATAGTTAATAAAAATTGACAAATATTTATAATCATTGATTTATCGATAGTTCATCAACTATATATGGCGCGTTTTCGACCGGAGGCACCGGTTGACCTGAAGTGATGCTGTGACCGCGCGCTCTCCGCCCTCTATCTCGAAAACGGTTTACCGTATAAAAAATTTTTTTAAACAAAATCTGTAGAGAATTTTGTATTCTACAATATTGATAATTTAATAGTTGCTTACACCCTACCATATGTAGATTTTGAGACAACTTTTAGGGTGTCAATATACAAGTATTTACAGACTTACAGCTGGGTATCTCGAATTCCAAGATTCTTACCTATTTTAAGCTTAAATGACTGGAATAATACGAAAAAAACATTTCTCTACTTAGTTTGTATTTCAAAAATTTCACTTACATGGAACAATGTCATCCTCACTGGTAGATATCGAAGTTTCGCCGTAAGACACTTACCTTAGTGGTCTTCAGTACCAATCTGAATAATATAGGAAAAACACACAATTCATTCATAAGTTACAAATTTATATCATGGAATGAATTTGATCTATTGTTACCATCGATGACATTGTCATGACATTCATTCGCCTATTTGAATAAATCCCAGCCTTAGGAACCTTGTTTAAATAGGAAGGGATATATTGCAAGATCTAGAGTTGACCCTTTTGAAATTGATTGCTTCCTTCCTTTCTTTGGAATATTCCCACATTTTTCTGTATCAGGATGGAGTGATAGAAAACCAAAAACTTTTTTTCCAAAAATTAGTGACTCCTAAAAATATATCCCTTTCAATTTCAATAAGATTCCTTTGGCTGAGATTCAATCAAATAAGCAAATGATTTTCATTACGGTGTCATCGATGACATGAATAGATCAAATTCATTTCGTGACATAAAGTCATATTTGTGTGTTTTTTCTTGAAATGTTATCCATATTGTTACTGCGGAGAGCCCAAAGGCAAGTGTCTTACGGCGAAACATATTTGTCTACCAGTGAGGATGACAGTGTTTTACCTTTCATTTACTATATTGTGAAGGAATCCTGTAAATGATGTCTGATTCAATTCCATAACGAATATTTGGAATACAACCTGAGTAAAGAAAAGTGTTTTTTGTAAAATTCAGTGTTTGTGTCTGAAAGTTACTTCTTTGCATGAGTATTTTTTTTATATTGTTCGCTTCTTTCTTTCCTTTGGAAGATTCCCACTTTCTTTCCCAACAATGAAGTATAGTTGAGCTTCGATGAAACATAAAAAACAACAAACAACTGTTTTCTTTTCACTCAGGTGTGGCGAATGGAGACACCTTTCTTCCAACCATTTTCACTGAAACTTGAACCGATACAATTCATGTTTGAATAATGACTTGCCTAAAAAATTATAAATCACAGTAATATTGGAAAAAATAAAGTCCCTTGAAATGATGCACCACTTCATTTATTTTTTCATTCAAATTAATATCTAACCTTATAGGGCGATAAATCACGAATACTGAAAAAATTGAGGAGTTTTTTCGTATACATTTCTCGAAAAAAAATATAGAGCGTGAGAAGTTTCCAAAGTGACACCCTGAATTACGTAGCACGACAGAAATGTCACGAAATGCAAATCCATCTTTGACAACATACACCCCATCCATCAGCGCGTACCATCAATAAAAATGATGATGCTTTTCTCAAAGCAGACCCCGATCGTGTGGTCCTGCTGAGCAATCATTAATCAGCAGATCGACAGCACCTCGTGTATTCCGACTCAGTCGATAATCAAGCATACCGACGGTCCGGTTGAAACATCGATGGGCTACACGATGCGAAATTATATATTCAACATGTGTGTTTGCTTGTGCAAATCATATCGAGACTCAAAGCTATCATTATCTGTTATACCTACATCGATGCTCATCGTATGTTTACTTTGAATGCTAAGTATCTTTAACTGTGTGTAATTTGCCTCTTGTTTACTTACCGAATATGCCCGCTCTTCATGCAAACGAAAATTGATTGTAAGTTACGGATGGAAGCGTACATCAGGTTGGGGATGCAATCTGTTGGAAAACCATGCTGGTGAGATTTCGAGTTGATCACGATTATAGGTATTGAAATGTTAATGTGAATTCACAAATAATAAGCACAACTTAATTGAAAATTCAAAATAAAAACTAGGAATTACTTCGGATACACTTGTTCAGTCATTAATTTCTCTCGGAACTGGACTAATTTTCAAAGTGGATTCATTTCAAAACTCTCAAGGATTCTTCTGTTGGAAAATAATACCGTCTACTATTTTGATGACATAACTTGACGATATACTGTCAAACCTCTGTACCTAGTCAGAGACGATGATCAACGACATTGCTCCATACTCAAATTACCCCAGAACGTTTATTATCCTGGTCACCAAATAAGAGCTTCTGCATCTCTTTCCTAGTTTTGGATGAACTGCCTTATCATCAGGAGTAAGTATAAGCACTAACATCTGTCTACTCATTGTATTTTCCCCCTAGTTCCTTTCCTAGCATTCCTTCTTTTTCCAAATGTTCGTGTCATTGTTGTAGCGTGGCCTCCAATCCAGGGTCTAAGTGTTCTCTTTAGGATCATCCTGTTTTTTTTCTTCAGATAAAGAATCCCTTTTTTGTATATTACAGTAGGTACTATGTGCCCTAGATTGGTAGCTGTCTAAATGTATCCTTCAAAATTCTTTCTTTACTACATTTTTGTTCTACTAAAAGCGGTTTTCGGAGCCTCAAGATTTTGAACCACTATCAATACAGCAAATATCGGCAGTTGTTTACCTGGCCCCGAGACTTGCAGAAATTCACCGTCCTTCAAATCTGCACTTCGAGTTTTTTTGAGGTAGGGGCAAAATACCAGTGAGTTGGTCTAGAATTTTGAAAGAGTGAACATGAAAATAATTTGCAGACCTGTTAAAAATCTGTTGAAATCTATTTGTCTGTTAACCAGCCCCTTTACTAACGGTATTTTGTGCGAACTAAGGATTCATGACAATTAAAATAATAATAATAGTAATAATAGTCATTTATTTCCTTAAAACAGTTACAAAACATATGGAAAAAGCCAGTTGTTTACATTTAATATACAATAATACTAATACTAATACCAAATCATTGATTTCACCGTAAATTGCCACGACAGATATTCATCCAGTTTATAAAAACACTATTCTGTCAAAAAGGATTTGAAATTATATTTGAATAATTGTTTTGTCATACGGTTTCTCACATTTCAAGGAAGAGCATTGTATATTCTAGAAGCCATACGACTGGGAGATTGGTTAGTTATTTTGAATTTTCCGAATGGAATTGAAAAATCATACTTTTGTCTGGTTTGAAACTATGACTTTGTTTGTTCCTCACATAAATTTCATCATTATTTTCGAATACTAGCATACTCAACTCTGATATGACTAGACATGGTAATGTTAATATTTTAATATTTTCAGTCTCTTGAATATATCTTTGCATGAATCAGTCTGTGAAAGCCCCGTCATTGATCGTAAAATTCGGTTTTGTGTCACGAAGATATCTTCTGCTAGGGTAGATGAACCCCAAAATATCACACCGTATCGTAGCCTACTCTCAACTTTTGCATAGTAGAGCTGTATCAATTGAAAATTGCCGAAAATTTCTGAATTGAAAGGCGATCGAATTCAACTTTGAGATTAGGTTATAGAAGTGAGCCTTCCAATTGAGATTTTTATCTATTCGTGATCCTAAAAAAATTGTTTGGTCCGAACTAGTTGAGATCGATGGACCCGATTCGTTTGATTGGAATGGCAACTCATTACTTTTTTTTGTATATGGTGAAACCTCAGTGCTTGCGTTTTCGAAGTATTTTAAAACAAGTAATTTGCTGAAAACCATTCATTCAAGGAAGTCAACAATTCATTGCATTTTTCACGCAAGGAAGGGTCCATTTTTTCAGATATGATTAACGACGTATCATCAGCGTACATTGTGAAGGATGCAGGTACAGAAAGTTCATCTAAATCATTAATATAGAACAGGAACAGAATTGGCCCCAATATGGACTCTTGAGGGACACCAATGTCTGTTTCAGTTTGCTGTGAGAAATGAGTGTTGATGGCTACATATTGTGTACGTTTGAGTATAAATGATTTTATACAATCTAGAGGACAGCCTCTAATACTTATACAGCTTTTCCAGTAGTATGTCGTGATTGATACAGTCAAATGCCTTGCTGAGGTCACGAAAGATTCCAACAGGTCATTCTCCTGCCTCAATATATTGCAATTTTTTGATAATAAGAAAACACCGCAGTCTTCGTAGAATTTTTGTTCAAATATCCATATTGGTTTCTCGAAATTATATCATATTCATGACAAAATGACATTAATCTATCTAGAAAACAATACTCGAATACTTTGGAAAAAGTTGAAGGTACTGTGACTGGTCTGTAATTTTCAAGGCTCTGACGACAGTTCTTTTTATATACAGGTGTTATTTTACCACATTTCAGCAATTCTGAAAAACCGCCAAAAGACAATGAGAGATTTACTATAAAAGTAAGTGGTACAATAAGTTTTGATAGGCACTTTTTCAATAGAATTGTAGGTACCTCATCCGATCCCAGAAAAAAATAATTTTTTAATTTTGATTTAAGTAACTGAAATAATTCTAGCTCCTGACATGGCATGAGAAAAGAAGAATTTGGAAGTGACGTAATGTTACGCAGAAAATGATTGAAGTCCTTGTCACAGGAGATTATATTGCTCAATATCTTTTTAGGCGCATCTGTATAGAATTTATTGAAAAGTTCAGCAACGTCTTTCGGATCGTCAACAATGGTGTTATTATCGTCTATAGTTATGTCTGATTTGATAGCCTTCGATTTATTAGATAGCTCTGATACTAGTTGCCATGCAGATCTTGAAGAATTGTCTGAATTCTTCATTTTATTTTGAAAATATTCCTTTTTTGTTTCAGTTATCAATTTATTGTGACTATATTTTCTGACTTTATAGATGTTTTTCAGTTCGGGACAAAATTCATTAGATTGAAACGTTCTTTCAAATTTTGACTAGATTGTTTAATTTCATTCAGATTTTTTGAACGAGTAGGTAATTTTGTCTCAAAATAATACGAGAATGTTCACAAAAATGCCTGAAACGCAAGATTAATATCAGTTTTATTCAAAACTTCAACCCAATTTCCATTGCCGATGTTTATTTTGAATTGATTTATACTATCATTCGTAAAACGTCTTCTATATTCTGTTTTTGTTGCTTTTGACATTTCGCTCAACTCCATATCGCAAAATACTAGACTGTGATCGGATATATCATTATCAATGACACATGTTGTTTCGTCATATAAGTTAGTGAATATTTGATCAATTGTAGTGGCACCAGTAGTGGTAACTCGTGTAGGCCACGATACTGTATATTTCAGATTATAACATTCTAAAACATCACAGATATTGTTAAATACTGGAGTGAACCTATTATAACCTAGGTATCATTATTTGAATGATAAGAAGTGAAAATCAATTGTACATCCTTTGTATGGACTGCCGGTTCATACAGCGGTCGATTAGACTGGACAACAGTTGGGCACTAGTCCAGTCATTATAGTAAGTTCACCTCGGAATTCGAGATACCCAGCTGTAAGTCTGTAAATACTTGTATATTGACACCCTAAAAGTTGTCTCAAAATCTACATATGGTAGGGTGTAAGCAACTATTAAATTTCAAGGTCAAAGGTCACAAAAATCGGTTTTTGCGCTTTTTTTGGAAATATCTCATTTCCTATGGGTTTTTTGCTATTGTGCATCTTCTGAACTGACCTCAAGCTTATTACCCCATATTATGTGGTTGAATGTCAGTGTATTCAGTTGTGGAATTGGCCACGGTGGTAGTGCGCCCGACTCACGATCGGAAGACCGTGGGTTCGATTCCTGCCTCGATCAGATATTTTTCTCGAGATAATTTATCTGGTTGAAGCTGGGATGATTCTGCAACCGTGTTAGGAATCACACGTTAAAAGGTAAGACCTCGTTAGTCCTTAGCTCGCACAAGTTCCTCAACTTCTGAGAGTTGTCGTTCGTATGGGGGCGAAAGTTGATTAACGGAAAAACAGATTTTAAACAGATTTTAAACAGAATGTGTCGCTATTTCGAAAGTTTCATATGTCAATTTCATTTCAAAACAAAGTATTCATGCATTAATTTCATTATCTTAAATTTCAATAATTTCAGTTGACCCGTTCAAAAAATTAAAGGGGAGGCATTTGAGAAATGCACTGTATGTATAACAATAATATACCCTTTGAATACTCATCAAGAAATGTCTCTTGATTTTTCAGATTATGTTCGAACGGTGTAATACGCTGAATACTGACTACCAAATTAGGCAAAGTAAGCACTTCCTTGTTAGAAAATGTAAATTCCTCTTGCCTTCCCTGTAATAGTTTCTCTCATATTCCGTTTGTCAAGCGATATTTAAAGACGTAATATTGTTAGAACAATAGCCCATTCCGCAAGTCCAGAGCTAATTAAGTGGGGCTTCCTGCATGATAACTTGTTAATTCTTTCGAATCGTGCACGATGAAACGTGATGTCGAAATACCTGGCGAAATATTATTGAACACATCATTATATACCACTTTCAACTACTTCACTATGTTTGTCTGGCGTGCTTGGAATATGTAACGAATTGGAATTTCAAAGCCTCAAATTGTCAGGTATATACAGTGGTGTGAATTACCTGATACCAGTATAGACACTGTCAACTTCTACAATCATTCATAGGACAACAATTCTCCGAATGCTGAATCTCATATAACCTCTGAGATGTTGCAAATTGAGAGTGTAGAATACACATTTATTGCCATATATCAAATTATTTTATATTTTTTCCGCTCAGTACTCATTTGCTCATTAATCAAAACTCTAGACAAAAGTATCATGTTTATTTTCCAACAACAACATAAAATAATCCGTAGCTCTTCGAGCATTCTGTATAGTCGAAGTAAATGATATTGTGCACATTTAAAGTTTGCGGTACTCTCAAAGGAAAAAAAAAACCATACAAAAAATGAACCGGCAGCGAAATGGTCCACGTGGACTGTAGACTTGGCGGTTCGTATTGCATAATTTTTACTAACTGAGTTTTATGATTGGTTGAAGAGTCATAAAATCAAATTTGAAGTCATGTTACAGTGAAGAATAGAATTCTGGTAATGCGGGGATGGTTATCGCCATCGTGTTCAGTTCAGGCAGTGATCGCGATTTGAGTATTGAAATTCGATATTGGTGCAGTTATAATCACTAAAAAAAATTATGTTCAAAATGTAGCTTCCTTGGACGAGTACTGATGGTAATAACGAGTGTGATAACAACGCAGACTTTCACCAGTGTAATCATTCCAATAGCGAAGATGAACAAAGCGAAAAAGAGATACCAGTGAATAAAATTCGGATGTATTCGAATATTGAAACATAGAGAGTATGTTTCAATGTAGATAAAAATCTACATCTCAATTTTGGTTTCGAAGGAAACAAACTATTAAAAGCAACATCAGATTCGACCAAAATTCCTTTCTCAACTGTATGTAAAATAATTGAGAACAAACCTTATGTTTTACCAAACGATTTGAAAAGTATAACAAGTCTGGCCAGATTCAAACATAGTCTTAAGTCGTTTTTGATCACGAGAACATTTTATAACATTCAGGAATTTTCCTCTCTCAGCAATATGAACTGAGATGAGCTGATAAACTCTTTTTATTCTATCAAAATTCATGCACTTTGAACATGTACTTTTTATTATAATGCTAACCTGCACTTCTATGTTGTCCTATATGACATATTATTACTGTTGCAATGTTGTTATTTTCCAATTGTATTTTTGAGTTCTATGACCTGTCAACCCGATGTAAATTGGTGATTTTATGATCAACAAAAATGTCTGTCTGTCTCTCTGTCAAGATGCCATGTGATATGGGATTACCAAAACCTTTAGACGTTCATTTAATAAAATCATTGAAAAAAAATATACGACTGTTACAAAAGCAACGAGATTCTTACAACTGAAATCATAAGTTAGATATTGAATAATTCCGGCCATAACGACAGCTGCTGTGACAAAACTTACAATTGGATAAAGAAACTAGAAATAAGATTTGAAATAATAAGCACACTTCAAGCAGTTATGTGAGAATAGTGGAATTGCCTAACAAATACTTAGAACAAATAACTAAATATAGACAAGAACAACAGAAAATTTTCTATTTGGACGAAACTTGTTATGAGCCTCACGACGCAGTTACAAAATGATGAACTGATGGTTCGAGAATGTGTACGCCTAACATGTCTGCAAACGAAGGATCACAACTCATCATTATGCATTGCGTAGGAACTAAAGGATGGGTTTCGAATTCATTGAAATTATGTGGAAATAAACCTGAGGCTTGATGGAGAGACAGAACTTGGAAGATACGGTAGCTGGCTTCGATATCTAAATTTATTTCAAAGCTTGTTGAAGTGATATTTTTTCTCTAAAATGAAATATAAATTTGAGTATCATCTGTATATTGGTGGCAGCAACTGAATTTGTCACAATTTTGGAACACTTGTGTATAGATAATGAATAGCACAGGTCCAAAGATAGAGCCCTGTGGGACTCCATACTACGTATGCAGAGAGTTTGAGTAATTCACTTTCATCAAAACAGCCTGCATCCGATTTTTCAAATAAGCCCAATGTATTCTGACTTATAACGTTAAATTAAACAAAAATTGCTTTTACACTATGTCAAAATCATGAAGTATCGCCGTTTTTGATTTTCAGTAATCGTATTAATCATGTATTGTAATGTTTTCTTGCAGTCGTTGTACTTTATTCGATTCTCAATATATTCAAGGCGGTTTTTCAACTTCATGTTGATGTTAACCGAAATCGTGAGGGAATCCACAAACTCGACGATTATTCATTTTCCTTAGATGAACCCAGCCCGTCAGTCATAATCCTGTTGAGCACCGAATCTTTTTTAGGATGCACCAGGCTGAAAACATCATACTGCAAGTGGATTATGGCAAAGAATAATACCAGCACGTGTTTTAACTCAGTAGGGGTGCTTTCAAAGCAGAAACATGTGTTGTTCTTGTGGATTTATTACAGGATGGTGATGATGGCAGTGATGGTAATTTTCTCCTAATATATATTCCAATATTTCACATCGTATATCTACTGAACTTTAATGAACACTCACAATTTCATTGTGAAGTATGATTACATTACAATAACAGTGATGGAATTGGTCCATACTCAACTTTTTCAATTTTCAATTCATTTTTTCAATTTTATTCAACTCAATTCTGAAGTTCAATTATACATACAAAATAATTCATATTTTATGAATGAGTAAATAACACCTAGGCATACAAATGTCTGTATTGTGCTTGTGCTTATTTACTCATTCATGAACAAAATTCAAAGTGTACAAATAAATATTAATTTGACATTTAGTGATTAGTACCTACACACTAGTAGAAAATAGATGAATACATAGAATACATAGAAAACATAGAAAGAGGGGGTGTCGAGAAAAAAAGCAATGGTTTTTCGAAGCAGTGTTAACATCTGTATTGATTTCTTCTTAAAAAAATATACATTATTACTGGATTTTCGATAAGATATTGTTTTACGACAGTTTTGAATTTACTTATATTATTGATATTCTTCAGGTTTGTTGGAAGCATGTTGAATAGTTTTGGACCAAAGAAGAAGACAAATATCTGCGTATGGCTTTTTCTGTGAATTGGTATTTGAATATTTGAGTTTTCTGAGAATCTTGTGGGTCTGGGTATATCAGTTTTATATCTGTTAATGTTTGAAAACATCCAAGTTTTTCCGTTGAGAAGCGCCAATTTTTTTCCAATATTATTTTCAGTAGGTAGCAATTTTTGTACCGATTTTAAGTACCATCCCATACTGTTTAAAAAAAAATCTGTTTTTCTGTTAACCAGCTGTCGCACTCCTACGAACAACCACCCTCAGAAGTCGAAACTTGTGCGAGCTAAGGAATAAACAGGTCTTACCTTTCAACGTGTGATTCCTAACACGGGTTGGACGATAGTAAGTGAAGATCGATCGTTCAGACTAGGGCTTGAACCACCGACCAATACGGCAGTCAATATCAATATAATACAATATCGAATTATGGATTCTGCTAGAGAGTTATATACTGTAAGCAAGTTTATTCTTGAGAGCATGTCTCGAAGGATGTTAAATTTATGCATGAGAAGTCTCATTCTTTTAATGACATGTGACACTTGTTCATCCCATCTCAACTGGTGATCAATAACTACATCCAAATATTTCATGAATGTTGCTTTTTCAATACTGGGACAATTACAGAATAACTGGTTTGCGCAACTAGGTTTATGTAGATACAATTCGATATTGCTTGGCTGAGTACTCGAATTCAGTGAGAAAGTCATGAATTTGGTTTTTTTGATATTCAAACTGAGTGAATTATCATTTAACCACATCAGTACTTTCTGCAGTTCTATTTATGATGTATGTAAAACGTCATGCCATGCCACCTTTTAATATTGAGGCGGTGTCATCAGCATAGCAAACTATGTGCCCATGAAAATATCTGATCTGTGTAATCTGTGATCTGTTTATGTAAGCAACGAACAGAATTGGTTCCAAAATTGTTCCCTGGGGCACTCCAACAGATATATCCAACTGCTTACTGATTTCATTACCGATTTTCACTTTCTTTGTCCGCTGTGATGAATAACTTTGCTGCTATGAAGTGTTATTTTATCAATTATCGTTAGTTGTTTTGTCATTCATCACCTAAACACACAAATTTTTGTACAGCTCGCACATAACACAAGACAAGTTACTTGAGAAGACCAGTCATATTGGATGTTAGTATATCTTTTGTATTATTGCGTCATTTCCAGAGATTAAAAAACTCAAATTTATTTTGCATTAACAAATTACAAATATCCTGATTCTTGCGGTGACAGCATTTGTCATACTTATGTGTATTTTTATGTGTGCAGAGTATAGTGTGAACGGTTCGAGAATTAAGAGTGATCCAATGAATATCGTGTGTTTTTTTTATTTTATAGTTTTATAGCAATGAATTAATATCCTTGCTCTCGAAGTTTCGTAAATATTCCTGATTGATTTTCATAGATTTGAGCAACTTCAAAATTTTCAAATCGAAATAAATAGGGGTTCTGGAATCAATTAAATGAAATCTGAATCATTTTTTGGAATGGAAAATTAGGCATCAGAAGGAACGGCTTCTATAATCTTCTTTTATTATATTATATTCAAGTATGCGTCATCCACAGGTTTCATTTCAAAATTCATCCAGAAACGAAAAAAAAATCGA
Source organism: Leptinotarsa decemlineata (assembly GCF_025532065.1). Classification (NCBI taxonomy): domain Eukaryota; kingdom Metazoa; phylum Arthropoda; class Insecta; order Coleoptera; family Chrysomelidae; genus Leptinotarsa; species Leptinotarsa decemlineata. The sequence goes on from NW_027412551.1 coordinate 2,570,276, forward strand.
AAAAGTGTCTTTCAAAATCATTGAGTACAATATGTAGAAATCTGGTCGTGAATTTTCTTTATAATTATGAGGCATCTTATATGTAGAAAATCCAAAACAGTTAATGGAAAAATATGGTAGTGATTTTATTAAAAGCAGTATAGATACGTTATCATAATTTCCAGAACTTCAGATATTTTATCGTTTTTTTTTAATTATTGGGTATTTCCACTTCAGAGGGTAGATACTGAAAAATATTGTGATGACTCGAATTATTGTCATTCATGAAATTGTGAACATATTTAATATCTGATTATATTTTTCAAGTAAATAATTACTGAAATACTCTAGACAGCACTGTAATGATTGTATCATGATTCGATAAGTTTTCATTTTCTCGAGGAAATATTCTGAATTTCGCTATTTTCACTTCTCATTATTATTCAAATGAAATTATATGATCTGCTGAAATACTGAATTCATTCCATATAACATTCGAATTTGTAAGAAGCTCATTGATTCAATGAATTCACAAAATTGAATACGTGCAGTTACATGAAAATTGAAAGTATCATCATAAAACTTGTCTGGGAAATTAGTCAAATTTCCATAGAAATACTAGAATTCCACAGTATTCCACAGTAGAAATTACTTTCGCATATGGACTACTATACTCATATACGAAATGATGTCAAAAATGATAGCTGATTGTTGTATCATCAAAATTCCACATTATTTTTGATATAAATGAAAGACACACCCTTTTTCCCCAGCGATTCTATTTTCTACGGTTCCTTTCAGATTTATTATACAAAGTACAAGAGACTGACTTATTATTATGGAATCAATGAAGTCGCCCCGGAGCGCCAATTAATTTTTATTGTTGTTTTTATTTTATTTTTATCGTTGTTTTATTAATAAAAAATACGAAATTTATTTTTACATATGATTTTATTATCAAGTTGTTTTCTTTCGATTTCCACTTTGTAGAGAGTTGACTCAATTCTGAAGTTTCTAGAAGACTGGCGTGGCCTTTTATAAATCCATTGAAATCTCCAGAAGTGGGCATTTTCATCTCATTCAAATGACTGCCATTCTCGGGAACATGTTTCATCAACTGGAAGGCTAACCAGAATACTTGTATAATCAAACCATCACAGTGCGCTGTTGGTTGTTTCAAACTTCCTAGAGCCCGCAAATGTTTATTAAAGGTATCCAAATATTATCTCAGTTCACGGGACGATTCACGTGACATAACTGACATATTGCAGAAAATGATAAAAGAATGTAAACTTTTGAGGCCGAAGATAAACCTATGTGAAAGCTATTTTCTGGGTTTAGTTGTTCTTTCCGTTCACGCATCAACTCAATATAATCATTAATGAACGAATTAACTCAATTAAATAATTAACGAATAGTACAATTTTTGGATATCTACAAAGGCAGAATTTTGCAGAATCGAATGTATCTTTACGTAAACTCACATGCTTGAGATATAATTTGAATTTTATATTTTTCATCTACCTGTATCACTAATATGTGGAAATATATTTCAGAAAAATGTATTATGTATATTTATTTACAGTTCAAGTAAACAATATAGTGCAACCTACCTTCCGAAAGCTCCCATTTATTAATATAGTTAGGAGAATGTTATTCATGTTATTCATTTCTTATTATATAAATATCACAATAACTATATTTGGAAGTGTTCAATCTCCATATTGTCTTTTTCAACTGAAATTTTTTTTAATCCTTTTCTACCAGTCTTCTTCATTAATATTAGAAATTAGATGCTTCAAATAGCTCTATAACCTTCTTATCAAATTTAAAAAATTATTCTTACGCCTGATACTTTGTTTCATGTTTTCCCCAAATCAATGGGATTAAAGACACAAAAATAGGGGAAAGTCTCAGTATGGTGTGTTCACACTTTCGGTCGGTAGCCAGGCGGTTCGACGTGGGTGCTTTGTTAACTCACTCAAATTTACTGCCGTGTTGGTCGGTGGTTCTAGCCCCAGTCTGAACGATCAATTTTCACTTGCTATTGTCCAATCCGTGTTAGGAATCACACGTTAGAAGGTGAGAGCCCGTTAATCTTTGGTCCGCACAAGTTTCGACTTCTGAGGGTTGTCGTTCGTAGGGGTGCGACAGCTGGTTAAAGGAAAAACAGATTTCGAACAGATTTTTTCAGCAATACTCTCAAGGGCATAAACTTCTTTAAATGTTTTTGTCTATAAAACTTGAAGTAGTTTGATTGTGGTATAGTAATCTTCAAAATACAAATTAATATCCATTGAAAAACTTTGTATTTCATCTTTCCTCGAATTTTTATTCGGTAATTGATGAGCTGTCGCGAATGATAGGAAGCGTTCTCAGGAACTATTACACTATTCGCATCCAAATTTGGGATCAATGTGTTTTCAAAGCATTCATCGAAAGTATCAGCTTCCATGTTTTTATGATAGTCAACATTGCAGTCCTTGAGTTTTTTCACATAATTTTAAAGAATTCGGAACCCATTCTTCACTTCCTCCGCAATGCACAATAATTATTCGCGATCCTTTGTTTGCAGGTATGTTAGGCGTACATATTCTCGAACCATTAGTCCACCCTTTCGTAACTGTGTCGTGAGTGTTATACCAAGTTCCTTCCAAATAGGAAATTTGCCGTTGTTCTTGTCTATATTTAGTTATTTGTTCTAAATATTTATTACACAATTCCACTATTCTTCTGCTTTCCATAAATGCATGACGATTGTCCATTATTTCAAATCTAAATACGATTCTGAAGAGTTTTGTCACAGCAGCTCACGTTATGGCCGGAAGTATTCAATTACTTCCTTATGATTTCAGTTGTAGGAATCTCATTGCTTTTGTTACAATCGTATTCTGTATTTTTTTCAATGATTTTATTAGATGAACATCTAAAAGTTTCATCACATCGCTTTTTGTGTTCAAACGGTTTGTTTTTGACTATTTTACGTACAGTTGAGAAAGACAGTTGTATTGCCAACAGCAATATGCAGGAATTACTTCTATGAAGAATCCTGCACGGACATCTGTCGCGGATAATCCAACGCCTTCAGTGATATCAGCCAGGGGAATAGTTATTCTGTGATAGGTGTCAGTTAATTAACAAACCTACCTTTTAGATAATTTGGTTTTCAAAATACCTATAGTAACAACAATCAACTGAAAAGAAGGGTTTCTTATTAGTCAGTGGGCTACGCAGGCAGCAAAAAATCTAAAGAAATGAACTTTAAATGTTCAAGCTCGTCTCGGATATACCTACACAGTAGGATGAATGGACTGACGCCTATCAGAAAACAACTACTCCACTGGATAATACCACGAACGGCGTTGGATTATATCCGACAGGCTTCAGTGCAGGAATTTCCACAGGAAATTTCCTGCATTTGCAATTGGCAATACAACTGATAGAGTCGACCTTCAATTTTGAAACGGGCACACTTGCAGACCGGTTTCGGGCTCATTAGCCACTCCTCAGTGCAAGATAGTGGCCATCATCGACCTAAAGTCAGTGACATTACATAATTGAAAATCGAAATTCTTTCAGAGTATTTCATTCCTCGTCTTAAGTTGGAGCGAACAACAAAAATATCACTCCATGTATTGGACAAGGTACTAACCAACTGCATATCCGAAATTTGCCCGATTCATCAAAATGAGGAAGAAAATCTTTCTCATTTGTCAGTGGGCTATGCATGAAAACAGGCAGTAAACAAATCTAAAGAAATGAACTTTAAATGTTCAAGCCCGTCTCGGATAGACCTACACAGTAGGTGTAGGATATAATCCAACGCCGCGCCGTTCATGGTATTAGCCAGTGGAGTAGTTGTTTTTTGATAGGCGTCAGTCCATTCAACCTACTGTGTAGGTATATCCGAGACGGGCTTGAACATTTAAAGTTAATTTTTTAGATAGAACAGAAGAGACTGAGGGCGAGGATTTTTTCAATTTTTTTCACATTTTCTTGACAAATATCCATAAGTTTACATCATTTGTGACAATTAAAGTCATTCATAACAATCAGCAATTGATATTTCTAAAGAAAAAGCATGGAAAAGTTGGAATATATTTAATCTCTTCTGATATAGTTTGTGTCGAACTCAATAAAAATCAGATGGAAAAAATCATTCGATAAAATAATAACGCAAAAGCTAGAAAACCAAATTTAGGTTGAACGAATTCATCATCTCGAGTTAGAAAAATTCAATACGCAATTTAATTGAATAACGTATCAGATGAAGAATAAGTAGTCAGGCAGAAGTTTGAATCCAGTAACTATATGAAAGTTATAATCGTAATCAATTTAATCAAATCAGGACTATAACTCTTCATTACCAACATAAAAAATTAATTTGCACATGGTAAATTCTACGTCATTCAACGAGACTCGAAAGAGTGGCAAAATTGAAACTTTGTACTAACTCGGTGTTACAATCTTCATTCGGGTTTGAAGGCCGTTGTGGTTTGAAACTGTATTCTAACTGAAGGATTATCACTGATCGTTTCATAATAATGGATATTTCCGAATGATTCTGATCTTCTAGATCATTTTCGAACATTCCAGAATATTCTGTTCTAGGATGATACTGTCCCTTGTATTTTCAAAACCACCCCTTTCACCTGAAAATTGATACATTTTTCAAGTATGTGAAATTACATATAACTTCTTCGAATGTTCCAAAATGATACTAGTACATTCTAAAATATACACAGAGGCTCTTTTCTTGAATGTTTTGAAATATATTGGAATACTCCTGAGTTCCCTGGACTGTTTTCCAGAGGGAAAAACTTCCAGCTCGTATATTATCAAAAGTAAGCCTTACAGGAGAGAATGAGAACCTTCTTTTCACAAATGGGGCAATGGAACTACTACAATTACTTTCTTGATAGTTTCAAAATGATATGGGATGTCCCGGGATTTTCCCGGGAATATTGAGGAAAACTCACGAATACTCACGAATGTTGTGGACTCTTCTAGAAATGGAACGTCGAATAATAAAATTAACTTCGATTATTTTATGAATTCACCGTTGATGTGGAATCAAAGACCACTTAAAATTGAATCAAATCTATTGTACCTAATTACTAATATCTCAATTGATTGTTGTTATTCTGGAAATATCAAGTGAAGAACGGAATGATTCGCTGCAATTATTTTATTATTATTGGCAGCTTCAGAGTCTTTCGAAGCATATTATTTTCAATATTCACTACTTCGTCTTTCCTAGAACGCTCTCAGAGAAGCTTTCACAATTGAGCAGAGCATTATTGAATTCGTTTCGAGATCAATTTCTCATGCCAACCCTATTTTCAATTAACATAAATGGTAGTTTCCACAAATTCTGGGAAATTACGATCTGTTATTAGTAGTCCTCCTGAAACTGAATCTTGAACGTCAATTACTTCTACAAAATCTCAGCCGTTACATAAAATTACTGTTGTTTATTTATTGATTTCAAGAAACACAAAGTTCATCGACAAGTTTATATATGGACCATGAGAAGAATAGATCAACGATTATTTGTTGATTGAAATGTAGACATGATTTTCTGGAAACCCCATTTAGACCAGGTTTCCTACCACGATATCAACAAAAATCCTATAACCTGACGTGCAATCAGGTTTTTGCTACACAACTGTACCATTTCGAACCATGTGTTGAAAGAAAATTCACTTGTTTCTTCACGTTTGATTACAGTTACGCTTCTGTTACAATTCCTAAATAGGTTAAATTCAAAACTCAAGAATCACACATTTGGGATTATACAGTGTGTGAAAGCCAAATGGAATGAATTCATTATTTCGGTTACTGTACATAATTGAAAGGAATACCGACACACGTCCCAACTAGCAATTTCGTATTTAATAATAGTTGCGGAAACGTTTTGGAGAAACAAATTATAAAACTGCATTTCTCCCAGAAATGTTTTCAATATGTTTATAAAACTGCTGTAAATAGGAAATTGGCACCGTTTTATGAAACATTATAGTTATTATCAATATTTTGTAGGGCCTTTTACAAACACTACAAAACAGTTTTATAAACATTTTGGCAGTTACTATAAAATTTGTCTAACGCTCTTAAAAAGTAGTTTTGTAAAGACGTCCCTTACTGCACTTCTGCAAAATATTTAAGCGATACTTATAAAATAATCAGAAGACAATTTTATAGGAGTTTTTTAGTAATTCCAAGTAGGCGTTATAAAATAAAATACAGCCGAAAACGATAACAATAAAATAAAAAAGTGTTAAAAATGTTTTCTTGAAGACGCAAGAAGTAATTTTGTATTGGACACTAGAAAAATATAATAGATATATCACCAACTGAAAACTAACAAATAGAAAGGTTGAAGCCATTTTAAAATTTCACTTCTGCACTCATAAAACTGTTAAAAATATTGTTTATGTTTCGAAGATTGATATTTTTACTGCAAATGAAATTTTATTGACAAATATATAGCCTATTATTAGCAAAATTTAAGGGCGCCACTCATTTATAAATGTTTTCGGTAAAATTATTAATTATACAAAAATTCACTCTATCGACGTATTAATTTTCTAGTCGCAAACTTAACTCACTTTATTATAAATAATATAATGTTATAAAATGTATGTACTTTTCAGCTGTAAATATCACTATATGTGGGGTATTTCATATTTTCAACTCATCTAATTTCAGTATCCCGGATCATTACAAATGGCGTTGTTCTATAAAATGAATTGGTATCAGTAGCAAGCATTTCAACGTAAGTAGTTGTTTACAGCTGATTCTCGGCCTCCCCCCACCACTATGACGTATTAATTGCTTTTTTTATTGGTTGTTGTTTGGTGAAGTTTTTTTGTTGTGCAGTGAAGTCAAGGCATTGTGACCTTGAAGTGTCTGGTGCATGGATCGTTCAGATTTTTTTTTCATATGAGATTTTGTGTGTTTATGTGTGTGTGTAGGAGAATGCACGGTACAGGGTTTCATCATGTGCTTGTTTGTCTATGTACAAACATACGTCTGCATACTTCGAAGATCCTCCAAGTAATAAATGCTCCATCGGTGTTAGGGCACCAAGTTAGTAGTGGAGTGACGTCACAGCAATAACCGTTCAACGGCTAGAGAGCGACATGTTCACTCCACGACGTGTGGCAGAGTAATGCGTATTCATCGGTCTGCCCTCACCTCTCCTGAAGCGATGAAGGTTCGCTCTAGCCCCGCTATCGATGGTGACACAACGGCAGCCGAGGACCGTTTGCCTAGCGTCTACCCTCTCCGAGACCGCAACGACCACTGCTTGCTCGTACCGGCAACTGTTATCGCATCAAGTTGGGAGATGGGCTTGGCTGTGACGTCAGGCATCTCTAGTGGATAGCAACTAGCAATGTGAATCTTTCACGGTTTCATGGTGGGGGTGACTCACACTGTTTAATATAAAAGAAATGCCTGGCACACTATGAAATCAGTAGACGAATATATCTGCAGCAGTTAGCAATTGGTAGAGTGTTATTCAGTTCGTAATAGAAGGAAGACGGTGAGTGTATTTGTCTGTTGGAAATTGTTTATATTTTCATATATATTATCATCATGTCCGTTTCAAAAGTAGACTTGAATAAAATTAATAATTTGATTGTACAGGAGGTTGAAATACTAGAGCAAAAGGCCTTATCATCATTGCCAATTGATGAAGTGTACATAATTAAAAATATGTCAACTTATTCTACACGATTTGGTAAATCAATTTTATTAACTTTGCAAGATGTGAGCAATGATAAATTATTTAAAACATGGCTACCAAAACGTATTTCGTTGCAATTCAGTGATGACGATATATCTTGTATCAACTCATCAGGTGGTAAATATACGATGATGTATTTAGGACAGAGCCAACAAAGTTTTGCTGGCATGAAAACGCGATCTCTATTCAAATTCAATATGATTGAATAATAGTAATAATTTATAGTGAATTTCTTTAGGTCATAGCTTACAAAGTTTTTTTTGGTGTGAAAACGATAACTCTAGTCAAATTCAATATGATTGAATAATAATAGTAATTATAATGAATTTCTTATTGTTTTATTAATATTCATATATTAGATGATAATTATATGGAAATATAAACATTACTAACTTAGTTGAATACACTCACTTTGTAACTACAAGTAAAATGGGAATGTGAGTATTATATCAATGAAAAATTGGAGGTTGCTTATTGTTTTTTTTTGTTCGATTTCAGTTCCACCATTTAAAGATGTGGATGCAGTACGCAAGTCAAGATTGGGTCGATATTGTAGATCTCAAATCATCGGTTCAACATTTGTCGTCTAAATTGAAGGTGTTGGGTGATGGAGCCGAACATGCAAGCGTTTATGATATGAGTGTATGCTATGATGAAAAACAAATCGAATTATGCCTTCGTGATGCTGAGAACTATTGGAGTGGTGCAGAAGTTTGCAACAAATTTTTGGATAATGAATTGGAATTGTGGCAACTTTGTGAGGTTATGATTGAACTGAACCTAAGAAGATTCCTGTATAGCCTCCAACCATACTTGCCAGAATGGATTATTCATCACTTTGAATTGAATGATGAAAATCGAGAGGAAATTGAAGATGGTCGCGAAAATGATGATTATGAGGAAGAAGTTATTTTAGATAGTCTGTATGTTCCTGTGAATCATAAATAATGTCAAATAAAAAACTTTGTATTATTTTCATGTTTTATTTATTTAAATCTGATGAAATACAATAGAAAATGATTACAAAACAATAAATATGATATAAAATACAATACATGATATAAGTCAGTTACAAATAAAAAAAAAAGATCATAAAACAGTACATGATAGAGTGAAAAAAAGTGTCAATATCTGCTATGAACTGAACCATCCAATGCATTGTATGTTAAAACTGTATCATGCAAAATTAATGCATATACTTTAGTGTTGTCTGGAAACTTGGTCTTCCTCGTCTCAAACTCAATCTTTATATCAATAGTTGATGATTTTGTTGCATTCGGTTGATGGGAACAATCGATGACGAATAGTGGATTCTCTCTAAATTGTCCAATGTCCATCAGAGGTTCACTCATATCTTTATCATAATAACTTCGCTGGAAACTCTCAAAAGCATAATAAGCAGGAGCATCAAGTTTTTTATCGAAATTCAAATTCCAACGCTCATATGGATAAACTTCAGAATTCAAGTATACTCGAATACTATTGATATCAGCAGTTGTGAATTTTGTAATATCTTGTGTTCTATCTTCAGATGTGGTAGTACTTTGGAATGCGATGATGACAAAACGAGGAGTTTCCAATGCGTTAGTTGTTTTGATGGCCCATATGTCTGAAGAAGTCCCACGTAATGATGGTAGTTCATAGAGGTCCCACATACGATACGCCAACTTGATTTTGGCATTCAGACCGCTTTTGTTTATTCTACTCAAAAGTTTGAGCTTGTGTTTATCATCTGGTACAATATGCCTTATTTTCCATTCGATTTTATTTATTTCCAAATCAGCATCAACCTCACCTATATATGAGTTTTTGAATGATCGAGCGATAATCAAAATCAATTCCTGTTTGGCATTCAAGATACTTTTGTTGTAATCTTCAGCAAAACCCATCAAATATTTCAGTGGTAGTTTTCCACTAAAAACATGACTGTTTGTATCCAAGATATCTTGCTTCAATTGTGAAAGTCCCCAACCAGATGTCAATAATGTGTTAGCATGAGATTGTCCAAATGATATCATGGTTTTCATTGTAGATGTTATCCCAGGTTTTCTAACAACAGCCACTTGTTCACCTCCCATTTCATAACGAATTTCGTCAAAGAGAAATGCAATTGCATTATTCGAGAGATAGCATGTTTTCGCTACATCTTTGGGGGTGAATTTACCTTCTATGTAAATGAAGCTCTCGGCAATATCTAGTATAACATCTTGATTATTGATTGCAATTCTGATTTCATCCGAATTCCTGAATAGCGGTGATCCATAGGGCTTATATGTGTGCTCATGTAAACTTATGAGAGAATGATCGAGCACTGGTTCATTGAATATATTCAACTTTTCATTGTTTGTTTCGAGCACCATTGTTATTTTCTCACTTTCAATCCAATCGATTTCAAAAATTTAAGATCACTCACAGACAGAGCGTTATGTGCTAACTGTTTAGCATACACTTGTGGAATGAGCTTCTTTTTATGCACACCTTTCTTTTTGATAGTGCAACTCGTTTGGGATTGTTCAATGCGATTTTGTCTATTATAAATGAAACCCATAACAACAGTTATTCGATTTTCTTCAATTCCAAAATAATGAAAATCTCTTCTTCACTTCCAAAATCGATAAGGTTATTTTTTTCATCCAAAATACGCACTGTAATGTTGTGAATCAATTGACGACCTTCTGGACTGACAGGCATATATATAATACTGTGTGGTTCTTTAGTGAGATTGTAGCCAGGTTCAACATCAATATCGAATGAGAAAAGAATGTGGGATTCTTCACCATTTATATATGAACCAGATATTATATTGCAATCTAAGCGGATAAGTCTCACAGTTGTAATGTTTATTGGTAATGATGATTCATGTATCTGATTTGGTGGAAATATTTCATGAGCGAACCCCATCATTTCTGCTATTGAATTTGGATGTGTCAGATCAATTTCATATTTGGATCGCATTTCACATTTGAATGTATTATTATTGGCGTGTAGATAGAAAATATCATCTGCAACGACATCATTTGGTTTTTTATCATGAAACAATCTGAACATGATATGTTTCTGTATGACGGCATTGATCTCTTCTATTTCATAAGCACCACATGGAATTTCAATTGTCAACTTTTGGGGTATCGATGAGTTGTCATTACTGATTCTAAAACTAACTAAGTTATTAGCTTCAGTTATATTATTGATTGTATTGCACCCATAGAATCCCAAAAGTCCTAATCCATAACGACTGTTCCTATCCAATTCAATTGGTGGAAAAAAATCCGCGCTCAAGACACTTGTCCCGACAGCTTGTAGCTCGAACTTTCGTGACATGACTGATGAATATTTTGAAACACATTTCAATTTATTATTGTACACAGCAACAGCACATTTGAGACAATTTACACTTTTTGGAAGGTGTTGTATTGTAATAAGTATCATTTTTATTGATACCAATATTCACATCCTCTATATTACAAATACAACACATAGATTTCCGAGGTATAGGACCGTCATTAACATCCGATTCTGAATTTTGATCGTGGTGGTGGTGCTCATAACAATATCTATGTTTCATTATATCGATGTCATCTTGCAGATGCTTAGGCAACTTTTCCCAAACATATGCAATCTCATGTGCAACACATGCAAGTATCACTTCCTTAGGCATATTTGCAAGCATCACTTTATCCATTTTTTTCAAGGTACCATATTTTGAAAACATTCTAAGTGAAAACCCCATTCCCTTGATAGCCTCCCGATCCAGTTTTGGTGTTGAATCCATTTTTATTTGGAAAATTATTTAGAGAGAAACTGCAAGCACAAGTGACCACAGAGAACTGTATTAAATTTCTGTTGTCGATCATAGTTATATTTGATTTTTACATTCGAACATTTTCGAAAGAATCGAGTCAATTCCAATGGTGGGGGTAGATCTCCAAAACTATCGAAATATGTGACTTCTTTCCCACATTTTTTATATGCCACCCAATGTGTTCCTGGTCCACTTATTCCATCTAAATTAACAACAGCTGTCTCGTTTTGTTTTGGACCTGAAGATGGTAATCTATCACGCATAAAAACACCACGAAAATGTGGAATTTTGATTTTTTGTGCATAATAACTGAGATCGAGATCAGTAAGAGGCCTCTGAGGTAGGGGTTCAATTAGTTTTTTGTTTTGTTTGTGGCTTTGTATGGTTTTAAATATAGTCCTAAACCTTTACGGTATGGTTTGAGATATATTCCACTTCCGCGTTTGCCTAATGCTACAGCCTCCATGGTTTTATTGTGACGATTGGCTTCCATTAAAGCCGCTCTGCTGGCTTTTGCCGAATTCACGGCCTTGGTAATACCAGCAGCAGCTCCCGCCAAACTTCCTAGTGCGGATAGTCCAGCAAAAATTGGTATCAATGGTAAAAGTCCACCGATCTTGGGAACAGGAATTATGCGTGGTGTGCGGATTTTCTTCTTTCCACCGGCAGCTTTAAGGTATTTACGTGCCGCCTGCAATGCCACAGTGATAGCTTTTTTGCTATTATTCGTCACAAATTGATTCCCACCAGCTTTCTTCAATACATTTCGCACTTTATGGACTATCCCAGCACCAAATGCAACTTTTTTAATTTTATTTTTCTTCGTTTGTTTCCTCTTACATTTTTTCTTATTGGTACTACAACCCATGCCCATATGTCTTTTCGCTTTCATAATGTTGGTGACAAGTAATGCAGCTGCTCTTTCCCCAATACTCGCGTCCTTCGATTTAACCCTATCCCAAGCGCTGTATTCAAGTTCTTTGTCGGCTAAATGTCTTGCTGCAAGATCGGATGGATGCTTAGAATATTGAATATCGTGTTTTTTGCATTCAATATCTAATTTATTGATTCCAGGGTCGTTACGAGCTAAACGTTGTTTCAATTTTGTACCCGGTCCACAGTATTGATAACCTCCGGTAGATGTAATTCGAAAGGAAGTTTGTTTATTAAATCATTAACAAAACCACAACCTCTTTTAATTTTACGATCACTTTCAATACGTCCGTATCGTTTGATGGTACACATTGAAATGAATAAGCTAATAACATTTATATAGTCTCCAACCACGGCACGATGCGCATTGTAAAACAGAAAGAAAAGTTTGCTGTAGATAATCTAGATGAGAAATTTGGTTGTGGATTGAATGGACAAAGGGTATTCAGACATGGTCCACTACTTCCATCATCAGTTCGAGGACTCATTATAGGACCTTCAAATTGTGGAAAGACGAATGCAATGATATCACTATTAACACATCCACAAGGACTGAGATTTAGAAATGTGTATCTCTATTCGAAATCACTCAATCAACCTAAATATCAGTACTTGCGAAGTGTTTTGGAACCTATAAAAGGATTAGGTTTTTATACATTCAGCAATAATGCAGAAATAGTGGAACCCTCCGACGCTAAGCCTAATTCTGTTTTCATTTTCGATGATGTGATATGTGAAAAGCAAGATATTATTAGATCATATTTCTGTATGGGACGTCATAAGGATGTTGATTGTTTTTATCTAGCACAGACATATTCACGGGTACCCAAACAGTTAGTGCGTGACAATACCAATTTCATTATAATGTTCAAACAAGATGAGACGAATTTACATCACATTTATTCAGATCATGTTTCACCCGATGTAACATTCAAACAATTCCAATTGATGTGTGTTAAATGCTGGGAGGACCAATATGGATTTCTAGTCATTGATAAGGATAGAAAAATAGATGAAGGTAGATATCGCAAAGGATTCGATAGTTTTATATACCCATGATCTTGTTTTTGGAACTTATTCGATCACTGAATATTGTAGTGGTCACTTCACCAACGAATTAAGCTTTAATTCAAAAAAAAAGGGCATTATGAATACAAAAAAAGATCCTGAAAATAAAAACAATGAAATAAATTTGAAACGTCAACTAGTAGAGACAACAGAAGCTGTCAGGCAGAAATTCAACTCTATCAAGAATGATAATATTGAAAATCGTACGACACTTGAAAGATTGTATGAGCCCATAATGAAACCATTGAATGTTTTATCATCAAACGCTACTTCTAAATCACCAGTGTTATCACCAAATCATGGAACTGTTCAATCTACTTCAAATTATCCCATGAGTACTCCAATAGGAAGAAAACAATCTTTTGGTAGTGTATCATCTGTGAATAGTGACACGAGCACACTTCAAGACGATATGAGAACAACTCTATTCGAAACACCATCATCGTCCCACATCGATTCCTCGGATCCTGACATCTCACCTGTTATGAATGAAAGTGGTGAAGATGTTTTGATGAAACATTTGAATAATATAAAATCTAGAAATCCAGCATATGATGGAACATTTGGCGTACGTATGGATCCAATTACACAAAAGCTGAAAATGGGAAGTCTAGTGGTAAATTTCAAAGATGGAAACATTTCATTTTGGGATGCTAATAAAGTGAAAAAATATGAATGCGCAGGTAGTCCAGAATTGTATGATATGATTTTTTTGAAGAATCCACAAGATGTTGATAATGAAGAAACTCGTCAAGTATATTCCAAAATATTGAAAATAACGAATGCTCCATATAAACAATATCATCTGAAGAATGGTTTTAAAAATACAAATTCTAAAAAATTTCGTGAAGTTATCAAACCTCTATTAGACTCACGACAATATCCAATAAGAAGTAGAAGTAAAATTGGTGGAGCACTCAAACGAGTGAAAATGGAGAAAATATATAATTCTAAACCTGTGAATTATGTGTACTGGAATTCACCGAAAGAGTTAGTTGCTCGCCTACGACTATTGGTAGCTTCAAAGTCAGCCGGACATACCGGACATGATAATGAAATAATTTCAATAATTGAAGAATTACGTGAAGAAGGTATAATATATTAACATATTCACATGTAATGATCACTGTCACATCATCATTCAATGCAGTAACATTATCACCTTTTCTCTTTAATCATATTGAAATAGAATGACTAATGAAATAAGTGATGTCAAACGACAAGTTGTTAATGAATTACATAAACCTGCAAGACGTAATTTTCGTAGAAGAATAACCACCATCAAAGGTTTTGCAGATCTATGGCAAATAGATTTAGCTGAACTGCAACCTTATGCAAAAAGTAATGAAGGATACCGATATATACTTGTAGTGATAGATTGTTACTCCAAATATCTGTGGACTGTAGCAGTTAAAGATAAAACAGGTAGTACAGTAACTAATGCAATGAAACATGTACTGAAAGAAGCCAAATACTCCCCCAAACACATACAAAGCGATCAAGGGAAAGAATTTTTCAATAAAAGCTTCTCATCTCTCATGCGAGAATATAATATCAATCATTATTCAACATTTAGCACAAAGAAGGCAGCTATAGCAGAAAGAGTGATTCGTACAATAAAGGCATGGCTCTACAAGGAATTTTCGATGAGAGGTCACCACAAATGGCTTGATATTCTTCCAATTATAACTAGTAGATATAATAATAAAGTTCATCGTACAATAGGTATGGCACCCATCAATGTTGATTCAACAACAAAATTAAAATTCAAGGGTATCAATGGAATTGGAGGAAGACAAAGTAAACCCAAATTCCAATTAAATGATATTGTACGTATAAGTAAATACAAACATATTTTTGAAAAGTCTTACACTGCGAATTTTACCACGGAGCTATTCAAGATTGTTAAAATTAATAAAACCATCCCAACGACTTATAATCTTGAAGATATGAATGAACAGCCGATTAGAGGATGTTTTTACGAAGAAGAGTTATTACGAACCGAGAATCCTGACGTATATCTGATTGAGAAGGTGTTGAAGAGAAGAAAAAATAAAGTATATGTAAAGTGGTTAGGCCTTCCTAGCGAACAAAATTCTTGGATTGATGAATCAAATATGGTTTAAATGTATATAATAGTGACTTTTATGAATAAAGTAATATTAAAGTTCATTATTGTTTTCATTTCAATTATAAGTATGTGAACTGAAAAATATTGCAGCGGTAAACATTGCCCCAGCCATTCGCAATGTTCTGTGTATACCAAACCAAATTAATTGTATACTCCATTCCCGCTTATGTTTTTCAACTCACGATATTGAAAACACATTATCATTCCCAAAACTAATCGCCGTCACTTTGAAATGCAGTATCCAACTCTTTTTGCCAATTATCTCTCACTGATAATGCTGTCTCATAAAGCTTAGTCGACTCCTCAAGCTCAGCCTGAGCTTGCATTCTCGAACGTTGATGGAATTGCTTATCTTTACCAATTTTTGAACGGAGTTCATCAGCATCTTTAGACATTCTAGCCAATTCAACCTTCGCTAATGCAATCTTGGCATCTAATGCTTCAAGAGTTTCATTATTAGCATTAATAGCTCGCTCACTCTTTTCAAGTTCAGCAATAGTCATCTGTGCCTTTACAAGACGGCATTTTGCTTTCCTTTTCATTTCCCCAAACCGATGGAGGGGGCTGAAAGAAGATAGCGGTTCAGCTTTCAAATCACTCTTCATTTCTTTAGGAGTACCTTTTGGCTTCCTCTTCGATCTGTCACTTTTCGTTGCGGGTTTTTTCTGTCGCACAACACTTTTGGATTCTTTCTTTTCTTTAAAGTCAGTGACAATCGATGAAGATGCCTTAGTAACCTTCCTCTTGATTGTTCTAGATTTCTTATCAACACCAAGAGGAAGGGTAGATGAAGAGTGTTTGAGTGATGATAATTGCGAAACGATCGGATTTTCAATAATAATTTGCTCATTTGGTTCTGGCACATCTGCAAAGTTAACGAAGTCGTTAATATCAAAATCATTTATCGAATCTTGACTCGATAAATGTAATACTGGAATATTTTCAAAATCAGTCTGATCGATATCAACAAGTGGTGAACCATCTTCAGCAATCAATAGCGGCATAGAGCTCATGATTATTAAGGTCTGAGGAATGATATGTGATAGCAATAGAATGTGGATAGGAAAGGTGATGATGTTACTGAGACCTCACCATTTATAGAAGAAAATAAACTAGCGCATGCGCTCTTTCATCAACTGGCACATGCGCTCTCTCACTAAACTATTCACGCATGTAACAATCTTTGTCATTTAAGAGGAAAACTTTGTGTTGCATGCATGTATTTTTAAATGTTAGAAAATAATACAAATAAATTCAAAATATATATATTTATTAATAATAGAGGACAATAACGATAATAAAAAATGAAAAATGTTAATATGTCTCTGTGGATGTGGAACGTTCTTTGACTCTATTCCTCAATAGTTGTTGCTCGTGCGTCAAACACCAACATTGAAAAAAATGGATTCTCCTATTGGGGTAGAGTTGACCAACCTTCTCACACAGATCCCAAGTACTTCTACATGCATTGCATACATGATTCCAACAATTCATGGAATATGTATCACAACGCAAACAACGTTGCAGTGGAGTTGGAACGGCAGCACAGGTACCACAAATATTTCTACAGATACCTATATTGTTAAATATTATAGGTTCGGAACACTTCAGACACTGTAACTGTTGTTGACGATAATCCGATTTTGTTCGCTTCGGTGGATGAGAAGGAGGCGATAGTTGAATCCGCAACACGCAATCACTACACATACCAGTACATGGATTGATTGAATCCTTAGGTCTACTTATTTGACAAAAGTAGCACACAATAGCCCCTGCAATCATCATTGGGTAGACACACACTTTTGGTTTTTCATTCCACTCTTTTGGAAACGGCATTTTACTAATTCGATTAGAAATATTAAGAGATGACTTACAGAAACTCTGAATGCTCTCTCCTATACCTACGATCTCTATTTATACGAATCAACATCATGTGGAAGTATAGTGGGATAACTTCTCCTACTATTCCACTCTAAACGAGTCAAGTGGGAGTCGCATCACCTCCTATATAAGTTGACTTGCAAACCTAGAGTTCATTCATTCACTCTCTACAACTGTGAGCAAACAACAACAAGATGAATTCTGCAAAAATAAATGCTGCATTAAATAGAATAGCTGCTGTTGATGAAAACAATTGGATAGACGAATCAGATGATGAGGATGTCAATGTTCCGCTAGAGGAAGTGATAGTTGAAGCAGAAGATGTTGGAGTCGATGAAGATGAGATAGACGAAGTTGAAAACGAGGCCAACCAAAGCGACGAAGATGATGACGTGATGGAGTTTGAGAGGGTCATGGATGAAGAAGGAGATGATGAAGGGATAGAAGCTGACACAACTGAAGGTGATGGTGCTATGAGGATCGGTATGCGAACACTCAATGTCAGTGAGACACTGGAAGATCCCTTGGATTTGTATTGTGCATTGGATGCATACGTATTGATCAGCACAATAGATGGAGAGAACAAAAAACTATGTTGGTGCTGCTTTCGGTTTTATTCGCATAGAAACAATAATGGAGGGTGGTATGCCCATGTCAACACCCACAACACTGTCTCAATTATGGAAATGGGACAGAATTGGTGTGAAGCTTGCGAGAGGCCACTAACAAACTTCACCCGAGTATCTACATGTATTATATGTAATAATGTCCAACCTGTGGCACAATAACCGTGGACCTACTGGTCAAAAAAAAAACAACAGCCCTTTTCAGGGCTACATTATTCACACAAACAGTAGTTAGTTGTATTAGTATTCATAGATTATGTGACAAATGAATACTTTGACTAATAAAAGTCTAAGTTGGAAATTTGTTAGTCTTTGAATATCTATACATTATATGACAAATAAATTACTACTTTGACTGAAAAGTCGAAATTTGGAATTTGATAGTCATTGAATATCTATGCATATGATGAGTACTACTTTAAATGAAAGTTGAAGTTGGCATTTGTCAATCATTCATATGCATATAATGATGAATACTTTCACATACATATATTTCGTTTGAGATTATAATGTTAACATAATGTTAACAATGGTATGAATCTGTTTCTGTTTGAAAGTATAATGGTAGCTCTGAAAAGAGCTATTTTTTTATTGTTTCAGTCTTTAATTGTAGCCCTGAAAAGGGCTGTTATTTTTTTATTAATCCATGCAATGATATGGACTAACGCTCCTCATCATCAGAAACAATAATTATGGTATCGTCATCTGAATCAGATGATATACTAATGATATCATCCTCATAGTAGTCATCTGAATCAGATGATATACTCATGATGTCGTCGTCGTCATAATCAGCTGAATCAGATGATATACTAATCACATCATCCGCATTATTATCGTCAACAGCATCTATGTCGTCCTGAATACCTTGTTCCACTCGTTCTGCGAAATCATCAGGAAGATCATAGATTCGCTGCAGAAATTGAGCGAAGGTTGTACTCAAATGATCAGACGTTGAATCTATTTCATGTACTTGGATGGGTCCTGTACTCGACATTGTGGAAGAATGATATAGAACTGGGATTGTTGCTATATTTATATTGGAAGAAATGAAATGGAGGGGGTGAAATGTAGAACAGTGTTTGAGATTCGAAAACATCAAGAATGAAACTCTGAGCGATTATTAGGAGAAATTCTAGTGATTATTATGGAAAAAAAACTAATAAGAGGGAGAGGAAGGGAGGAAGACACTGCCCCAGCCTCGCAGTGCCTCGTGTACACCAACCAAAAAGTGTGTACTCCGTGGAAGGAAAGGAAAGGAAATGATGGACGAGTAGATGATTATATGTCATCATCGGAATTGAGGACATCATCATCGATTAGGATTGGGGATGGCGGAGGACTATCCTCGATGAGGATAGGGGATGGTGGAGGACGTCTAACGTCAAGCTCGTCATCAGCATCATCACCAGAGTCGTCGTCGTCATCATCATCGTCGTCGCTACTCATTGGGACAATGTCATCATAAGCAGGGTCCCACCATCCGTCAGGATCTGGATATTCCGAGTCATCCAAGTGTCCTTCGTCACTGCCAGTGACATGTTGAACTTGCATCCTGATGTCGTGATCCCGGTATTCGTATGGCGGACTGTGGGGTTCCGTGGTGGAAGAGACTACCTGTACCTGGCTGTTATCCCAGTAATTGAAGTTGTACCCCTGATCCGGGCAGCTATAGGGTTCGGAGGTTGAATCGGGTTCCATCTCGATGCTAGCTGATCAACTGAATGTTTCATCAGATGATTTCTACTTTTATACTTTCGAGAGGGAGTGGGAGAGGAGTGGAACATTGAGTAGGGGTAAATTGTAGTGTGACATAAGACATATTCAATGAGTAGGGGTAAATTGCAAAGTGACATAAGACATATTCAATGAAAGAGATACTTGAATGGATAAAATACAAATGAAATATACTTGTCGATTTCACTATGAAACATGTCTATTTTTTATTTTTTAAATTTTCTTCACATGAAATTATTTACAAGTGATTAGAGGACACAAAAATTGATGTGAGGTATTTGTCTAGAAGAACTTGGAATTGAAATAAAAAAAATAATAATAATAATAAGAGGAAGTGAAGAAAAATGCTCCAACCATCGCATTGTTCAATGTGTACCAAACCAAAAAACAGTGTACACCCTTTATTTCACTTCCTTTTCCTTTATTCAATATAAACTTAACAAATATAAACTTAAAACTATCATAATTAAATACTCCTAACTAACCTAAAACTAATCTTACATTTACACTTCATCTACAAAAAGAGTGTCCATAACTGTCACTATTTTTTTGTACAGCTTTATCGAAGAGGTCTCTGCTTTACACCTTTCCTGCAGAGATGCATAATTCCGATCTATTTCGGCCATTTCCTTTTGGATTTCCCTCCGTCGGTTATCCATTTCAGCCATTTGTCGCTTCATGGTAACCAACGCGGCCTCGCTAGATCGGGCAGCTCGTTCTGCTTTCTTGCATCTCTGCAGAAAAACACTCATCTTTTCACTAACCTCTCCGATAAGCTGTGGCACCAACACCTCAGGATCCGCCGGTGTCGCTGGCAGCGGTGGTAGTCGCGTCACCAACGGCGACAATATCACCAACTCCGGAGAAGGACTCCTCGGAATTTCCACTGCTGCTGGTGCTGCTGCTGGTGTGGAGGCCCTCTTACGAGAGGTCGAAAAACTACCTGCATAAGGATTAGTCCTATTGCAAGTAGCTCGGTACTTTGAAATAGGACCAACCTTTGCTGCAGGTCGTTGGCAAACCTTCTTCACAGCCCTGACTTCCTCCTCCTCCTCGAATAAGTCAGGGCTAGAAGATCTGCACCTAACTCGCGAACGCGAAGTGGTTGGCTGGTCAACCGTCACCGCTTTCGAAGATGCTGCCTCCTCCTGGTCAGCGGACACCGGCAGAATAGACGCCACAGCATTATTCACCTCCTGTGTATTGGTTGCCATTCTGAAAAAGAAGAAATAATACAAAGTTAGTTGATATAAAAAATAACATTCCTAATTTACTTACTCAAATATCAAGTTGGTCGTTGGAACGTACTGCCTTGTTGTGGAGTGGACTGCTCTCGATGAGATGACTTCTCGAACTGAATGTTGTGGAGTGCTCTCCGGAGGGTATCGACTTCGATGCGTGAGCGGTGGGAAAATGGTGGGAGCGCACATGCGCGATGAGGGTAGGGGTGTACATGCGCAAATGTTGGGAGTCGGGGGGCGGGGCTTCGGGGAGGGGAGGGGCGGGGCTTCGGAAAGGGGGCGGGGCTTCGGAAAGGGGCAGGGTATCCGAAAAGTTGGTGGCGACGGGGGGGGGGGGGCGTGGCCCTAACGGGCCCCGCCCACTGCCTGGGCTCCGCCCAGGTGGGTGGGGCCTCCGGCCCCAGGTAGGCGGGACATCTGGAGAGACATCTACGCCCTCTTCGCGCGCGCGTTCGTAACATAATATGCAACCGAACACCTAACCTAACGTATTAACGTAACCTAACCTAGTACGCTAACCTACCGCTATGCAACCGAACACCTAACCTATCGTATGTATTAACGTAACCTAACCTAGTACGCTAACCTACCGCTATGCAACCGAACACCTAACCTAACCTAACCTAACCTAACCTAACCTAACCTAACCTAACCTAACCTACAGTAACTATTAACCTAACCTAACGAGGGAATACTAACCTAACACCTAACCTAACGTAAGTATGCAGCTAACCTAACGTAGCTATTAACCTAACCTAACGAGGGAATACATTCACCATGTTGGTTCCATTAATACATCATCAGTTGGTTTTGGTTTTGGTTGTATTATTCTATGATTTGGATTAATGTTCAGTCCTGGATATCCCAGTCCACCTGATGATGATGGCCTGACTTTATAGTTTCTCTCCAAAACTTCTTTATGGTTTTTCTCCAATACTTCAACTCTCTGTTCCAGTACATCATACTTTTTCATTGTAGTCCCTGTTATGTTTGACATAGCATCAAATTTTTTATTTGTAGACGCTGTTATGTCAGACATTTTTATGTCTACATCACTTGTAAGTTTGTCAAATTTACGAGTGAAAGTTATCCGAGCCTCTGCAATTTTATCGTCAAATGCTTGCCGGGCGTCCCGAGCAATATTGCCTATTGTGGATTGTATTGCAGCTTGTAGGGCTAGAAGTATAACTTCCTTTGCTCCATTAATTTCCCCCTCAAGATATGATACAGTTACACAATCACTCTTGTCAATTGGTTCACTTGTATTTTTCAATATTTTCCTTTGCATGTCATAATGACCATCTTTTGTTAATTTAAAACCATTCCCAGGAGGACCTCGAATGACATTACCACCCCATTTTCTTTTTCTACCAAACTTATCGATTGTTTTAGACATTGTGCACTCTACGATGATTCTCTTCAAACTGATATTTCTGTCATTTACATTATACTATATATTGCAGTAATTGATTAGGGAAATAGAAATAATACAAATAAAATTTTAATCATTTTATATTCATTACAGTAATACATATATATATACATACATAATACATTAATATCACATTACTTCTATCATATATTATTAATTATAAATGGCTACATAAATATCAATATTGAATTTTCCGGTTTTGAAGATATTGAATGATATTTCAATCATTGATCTCGGCAGATAATAAATTAATCAATTGATCCAATGGAGTCTCCTGAGATTGTGATTGTTGAATAATATTACTTATCCAACGAATGTTCTCATTTGGATCGTTTTCATAAAATTCAATATCATTATGACCCCAAGGAAGAGTGTGGGTAGTATTCGGAATGATAAATCGTTTATCATCGTGATATGATAATGCAACTTTATTTTTTAATTCAGTATACATATCATGTAACACGCTTCTAAATGAATTCATCTTTCTGAATATCATACCACCTTGTTCGACGATTTTTTGATAATCTTCGCATGTCAATTCATTCTTTATTACAGATCGTTTAACCCCTTTGGCTTTCTTAAATTCACCATCAACAGATTTCACATAATATGCTTTAGCACCTGTACCATAAAAACTCATGATTGGATCATTTGGAAATTCATCTTTGAAGTTACCCAAGACTGAACTTGTTACTGGAATATTGAATTGGTTAACTATACTGTAATTGGATGTATCAAATCTACTTATGTTAGTTTTTATGAATTCATAAAAATTTTCTGTGTTTACTTTAAGAATGAGCGAGTCGGTATCTGTGTAAAGTAAAGAGACATTTTCATCAAAGTGTTGTTTGATGCATCCATAGAAAAAGTCATACATGACTGTTTTAGATAATTCTAATATGGAAAATCCCAAATATAATGGTTTATCGTAATGAACCTTCACTCTACCCAATTGAATGGCAACGAAATTATCAGTGAAAATTGAACAATTTTTGAAATTTGGTTTGGCTGTGAGAGTGCTGGCACCTATATTTTTCTTTATATTTTCCCAATGTGTAACGAGTCTAACATCAATTCGATTATCTACATTCTCCATTGTCTTTCCATACACCGCATTATTCATTAGTTTATAGAAATCTTTAACAGATTTGTTGTTAGACCTATTACGCATTTCAGTATTAAGATCTATATAGGGTTTCATCCAGCATGATTGTTTGAATTTCAATACTCTATGTGTATTCATTACAATCAATCCATTTTTGACAGCTTGCTGTAGATTCCTATAATGAACAATATATTTTCTTTTATCATTCAAATTTGGAATTAATTTGGGAATTTTCGATTGTGTACGAGGTGGTATTATTTTTTCGACTAAAAATGGAAGGTCAGAATGTTTATCATGCAACTCTTGTGGATAATGAATGTCCACTTCAAATACATACCCATACGGACTATCAGTACTCACATCCATCACATCGAGATTAAGAATTTCATTTGGTGTCAACCATGTAAATTCACTTGTTGGTAGAGGTTGTGACATACTGTGACCGTATAGATTTGTTGCATCTAAATATGTAATGAATGTGGAAGGTTCGTTGGGATTATAATTGGGTAAAAATCTATTATTTGCTATATGTTTCCTCTCGCTACATTGACTAATTCCACCTCGTATACCTTTTTGAAAAAAGTGAATCATATCAATGTCAGTTAGTAATTCCAATTCAACATTAGTGAACTTCAACATGGCATCCCATGATAATCCAGGTGCAGTGTAATATTGTGCCGGATCTAAGTTATATATCTCTAAACTTGTGGTGCGGAAGTTTTCAAAAATATCACATAGTAGCAATACATCCGACTTCAAATACAAATCAGAGTATTCCCCCAAATTCTGACACTCGAATAAATTCCAAACTTTTCTAGCCCTATCATAATCAGTTTCCGATATATGTTCACAATTGAGTGTGTCATAAAACTGATTTTTTGTCGGAAGTAATGGATAATTCAATTTGTCAATGTCATCAACAAAACTATATGGAAATACACCTTTCTGTCTCATCAAATTGAATTTCTCAATTTGTGGGAAATGTTTGTGCATCTCCAAACATTGATCGGAGGTCAAGTTTGCACCCAACTTCTCCAACGAATTAGTCATAAATTTATAACTATCGATAAATCTCATTTTGAGATAATTCTTCCTAACCACACCATCTTTATCGGTATAGCTGTGTGTAAAGAGATGCTTCGTGAAAGATATATATTTCTCTTTAGTTTGCGGGATAACATCAACTTTCTCTTTATTCCTATACAATTCTTTTATGAATAAATGACAATCATAACCACTTAAATTATGAAAAATGATAGGTATGAAGTTTGGTATTTTGAAATTTAAATTACATTTCGAGTGAGCGGCATGTGATCTTTTCTTTCCTGTGACATGACAATGATCTCTTACTTTGACGTCACCATCAGTAAATGCTTTATTACATATACCACAAGTTCTGGCTGCAACAAACTGTTCTTCTTCTTCGACAGTTTGTGTATCCATTGGTTTAGGGTTTCTGAGATGATTTTCATGTATCTCTTTCAAATCATCTTCAATGCTACTCACAAATTTCTGAGCTGCATCTACACCCCTATATGTAACAAATTTTGTCAAATCATCATTATATGAACACTTTATCAAATAAGCAAATGAATATGGGGCATGTTTGAATGTTTTAATCGTGTATGAACTTCCAGGATTTGGCTCATTCACATGAATCGGTTTAAGCACTGATTCAAAATCAGCATACACTACAAATGGCACCCTCATTTGCCTCTCAAAGTTTTCAAACATTAGTTTATTTTCCGCAACCATTCTACCATATTTATTGATCTTTAAATTAGTAGTTGGTGTTGTGGTACTAATGTGATTACAATCATACATATTATGACGTAAAAGCAATCTCTCATCAGAAAAATATATCAAACATCCGTCACAAAAATATTTTTTCTGTCTATGAGCTGATAGTTGATTAGAAACTAATCTTGAAAGATCTTTGATCCAACAATAGTGACCATTACCGGAGTCATCAGTTATAAACAACAAATTGACATGTCTCCGGAGTCTTCTCTGTGAGTATCGCAATGGACCAATCACTTCATACTTCATTTTACCCTTCTCAAATGTACTCTCTAAACCGTAAACATTAATTGAAATATCATTCCTATCTTCGAATATTTCGATACTCTTATTATTAACTTTAACCGGAAAATCCATACCTGTGACATCTAAAACAGTGGAAAAATTTGGATATGACGTAAGTTCGGACACTCGACTATCTGCAGGATATAATGCTGATGTTATAGCCCAAGCAAAACAATATTGATCTTCATTACGAACATTCACAACAGCTTTCTTCCATTGAATACATTGAGGCAGCTTCACATATGAACGTCCTTCCAGTGGACTGTATTTATTAATGTTGACCTCGAGAAACAATATTTTTTCACAAGTCCAACCTGAATTATAAAAAAAAATATTACCATTCAATCTTATTGAAATTTTTAAAAAATAAATACCTGAGTCACGATCCTGGAACTCAGTCGTTTGAGCCACAATTACATCACGGAATCCATCAAAAACAGCATTCAAATCTGAAGATTGGTCCACTATTTTATTTTGGGAATTAAATGACTTCGTGTCCCTCGAATCATCAGTCTGAAGAATATAATTCCCAAAAACTTCCATATTCACCTTGATGCTTTTATGGATCCTGATGGCTGATTCCAGTAATTCAATGACCTTCTGCCTAATCTTATTGAAAAATGACATGTAGTCACTGGTTACAATCGAACTCTCCACCCTGTATGTAGCAATGCGGCAATTGAATGCATTCGTTATAATTTGAACACCGTCAGACAATTGAACACATGCATTATTTTTATGACTCATGGTTCTTCGGTGAGAATTCACTTGGCTCATAGGAATTGTCACATTACAACAATTGCACGTATACATAGGTGTTGCATTATCCACTCTCACCCGTTTCACTGCAGGCCCTCCTTGGCAACTCTGGAGCTGATGCCGACGAAGATTATCACTACGAGTGAAAGATTTACCACAGTCACAGGAATACATTTTATATAATAGTTCTCACTAACTCACTTGATGTAAACTGACATAGCCAACACTCGTACGCTTCTTAAATACACTCTGATAGGACCCGTCAAGACGTCATAGCCAACCCCACTTCTCAACTACATGCGCCAAGATTACCTCCCAACTGAATGCGATAACAGATGTCGATATACGAGCAAGCAGTGGTCGTTGCGGTCTCGGAGAGGGTAGACGCTAGGCAAACAGTCCTCGGCTGCCGTTGTGTCACCATCGATAGCGGGGCTAGAGCGAACCTTCATCGCTTCGGGAGAGGTGAGGGCAGACCGATGAATACGCATTACTCTGCCACACGTCGTGGAGTGAACATGTCGCTCTCTAGCCGTTGAACGGTTATTGCTGTGACGTCACTCCACTACTAACTTGGTGCCCTAACACCGATGGAGCATTTATTACTTGGAGGATCTTCGAAGTATGCAGACGTATGTTTGTACATAGACAAACAAGCACATGATGAAACCCTGTACCATGCATTCTCCTACACACACACACACACACATAAACACACAAAATCTCATATGAAAAAAAAAATCTGAACGATCCATGCACCAGACACTTCAAGGTCACAACGCCTTGACTTCACTGCACAACAAAAAAACTTCACCAAACAACAACCAATAAAAAAAGCAATTAATACGTCATAGTGGTGGGGGGAGACCGAGAATCAGCTGTAAACAACTACTAACGTATTTTAGCTACTATGCTCCCCTATAAAACTGTTAAGAAACACTTAGTTCTGGGAGTGATGGTATTGCGGCAGAGTCGGACTACTTTTAAAGCTTTAGGTTTCTACAAAAGTGCTAGTATGAATAAAATATTTCTCACATATAGTTTGGATAAATATTATCTGACTTTGATGTTTTGGCTTGAAAGTTTCTTTTATCGATTATAAAGGCTAAACGACGGGTTTTAACCATTATCATAACCTTTTCTTGATTTTCGCAAGAAAAAATTGAAGCACTAGGTTAGGTGGGATAATTTAAAGTGTTTTTTTAGTATTTCCAATATACAGGGCGACTCAAAAAGCTTCCAGAAAGTTTTTTTTATGGAACATCAAGTCATTTCTTCGTCTATTTGAAGCACCTTGAACTGAATCTAAAACTATTATATACCCCCAATAAATGTTCAAAATGGCCGCCAGTGAGTTATTATTCATTTTTATTTATATATTCGGGATACGAACAGAAAAATCCACTACAGTATCCACACAATGGAATTATTATCAAATTGAAAGTATAAATTAATACACTAATATATGCATATCATAGTGTCTAAAATTAAGGATGAATTAGAAATGAATACAGTAACAATAGAAACTGATTATTAGTTATTGACAAAATGTATCAATTGATTATAATTTATAAAAATGAGTTTTCAATATTTTTTTGTCCGTAAGCTACAATGTATTGAAAATATGGAAGTATTTTGCAAAAGTGTTACCTCATATTACTGGAGTTTTCCCCCAACACCAAACCGTTCTAGACCCACTATTAAGATTTCCGACCGTATATTTTTTAATAGATAGATTTTCTGAAATAACTCAAATAAAACCAAACTAACCCAAACCAACCATAATCCCTTCTTTCACTAAACAAAAAATTATAAAAAAATATTTGTTACAAATACAGTATTCGAACCCACCACAAAAATTAATCATACGTCAATTAGTCAACATCCCAACATCAAAGCCATTCACACTAACGAATACCTATGGATACGAACACTGTCACGAATTGATTATAGAAAGCAGGTAGCGAACCTATACAATACGCTCAAATCACAAAATTTTCGGAAACCTAGATACTCCCAAATGAATTAAATTCCGTGAATCACCTTGTATGGTTTAGCTACTAAAACTGAACTCCGATCCAACCCTAACAACTCATTTCTATATGAAATATTTTTTCGAAACACAACTAAGCATCCCATTATTTTGATGTTTTTTTTACACAGAATACTGAGAATTCGGCCCTATTAATATTTGTTTGCCTTTCTGCTCCGCTGTGGCTCTGCTGTCGGTACACAACTATTGTGATTGTTTATAAGTTAGTTGGCAACATTTTTGCTAATTAATGACACTTTGGTGACTCTCATAATATAAATTACTTATATGCATCACATATTACCTTTTTTTATGATAAATATTCGTTGTCTAATGCTAAATACATGTTATATTAGACATAACCTATATGAACGCGGATTAAATATTGTTGGTATTTAATTTGTCGTGCGTTTAGTGGAAATGACGGGTAAGTTTTTGATGTCAGAATATATCTTTTAATTAGCTTCAATAATTGACCAGATATTTGATAATTCAGGCCTATATTTTCAGTTGATAGTTTTGTCTTTTTGAAGCTGGATTAGACTCATTTTATCTACGTTTCATCTACGCGGATTAAATATTGTTGGTATTTAATTTGTCGTGCGTTTAGTGGAAATGACGGGTAAGTTTTTGATGTCAGAATATATCTTTTAATTAGCTTCAATAATTGACCAGATATTTGATAATTCAGGCCTATATTTTCAGTTGATCGTTTTGTCTTTTTGAAGCTGGATTTGACTCATTTTATCTACGTTTTAGGTATATATGGTCACCATAGTTCCGTCGTCATGGGTAAATAATAACCAACTCTCATGGCCAAAAATTGATGCTGATAAGCTAATACGAAACCACAATTCTATGCCCGAAGCCAGTTAGTTTACAATGATGTATAAACTTAAACAAAGTCATTTGATGACCTACCAAATTGTTGAAGAAACTATTAGAACGAATTCTGAAGAATGACGATACAGAACAAGAAAAAATTATCAATTCTAGTCAACCCAAAAAGCAAGCAGGGTTATTTTCATTCAAACAAGTTGTCACAAAAAGTGTGAAAAAGCCAGAGTTATGTATCTTTCATGGGGCACCGTCTATATGACAGTAGTTATTAGTTATTCGAGGAGTTACTTCTGAATACTGTCTGTGAAGCATACTTTGCTGTACCTGAATGTGTCATCATTTAAAGAGTTGTAACACGAAACTGCTTCACTCAGAACAAAATATCCAGGTTTCCTAAATAGATAACTTAAAACTGAAACTTGGAAGTGCAAACCTTTTGTATTTTACAGTCTTCCAAATTGTGAATAATAAGGTTGAGTTACTAAACCCAATGCCTTGAAAATATTGAATTTACTTATGGGGTTCCTATATTCAATAAGAATCAAATATTTAGAAGTTGCTGAAGAACTAATTTCCTCCACGACATCGATGGTGCCCCACTTGAATAACTTAACAAAAATATTCTTACTAAATACAACTAAAATTTTGAAGAATTTTCCAAAGGTGTGATTAGGAATCGATGTCAGCTGGTTGTTCTTAAATGCAGCATTTTATTCTTGGTGGCAGCAAATATATATTAGCAAAAGCAATTTGATTTTATAACAGTTATGTTAGTGTTTTGGAATTGTAGTAAATATACCATACTCTAAAATGATTGGGAAATTATCATTGAAGTGACAATATGATAATGAAAATAAAATTGTGTCTGAAAGCATTTTAATAAAATGATTTCATTAAAGCTACAGGAAACAGGTATGAAATGAGCTTGAAATAGTTTTATAACTATCATAAAAATCTCGCAGAAAAGTGTTATGAAACTGCTATATAACAATTCACTTTTATAGGAAAATAAGTTCAATAAGTTAGTTGTAAAAACGTTTGTGTGATAATTTCCTGACTATTTTATAATGGTTTTTTAATTTTATTTCGTGAACGTTCCTATGACAAATTTATAAAACACTTTTATTGCCTACAACTGTATTGTGTTCACCGATCATCTAATACAATCAATTAGCATTTTGGAAATAATTATAAAATACTAATAAAATAAAACTGTTGCAACACCATGGAATTATAAAACAACTTTGCTGGTTGGGGTAAAATGTAAATTATGATTTGAAATTCTTCAACGTGAAAATGACACCTCTACCTTCAACCCCCTTCGAATGACAGGTACAACCTCCAATTTTTCAAATGGGAAGTACAGGTTTGTGATATACCGTTTCGAAAGTCTCTTTACTCCCTATTCATTTCAGGATTATTGCAACAATTAAGATAAAATGAATTGAAATGTGGTTAACAAAATTCGATAAAATACTGAAAAAACTGAAAAGTAATGCAAAACTTAATGAAATGTAGAAAACGAAAAAGCATTATGGATCTTGACGAAGTAAATGTTCAAAATGTTCACCGCGAACGTTTCAGCAATATCCTAATCTCAAACAAAACTGTCTTCTAAAATTATTTAACATATCAGGCGTGACCGACCTAATCGCAAGCGTTATTCGTTCTTTTAAGTCATTCAAATCTGAAGGTTTAGTTTTGTACACATTGCTCTTCACATATCCTCATAAAAAGAAATCTAGTGATGAAAGATCAAATGATCGAGCTGGCCATTCAATCGACCCTCGCTTCCCTATCCACCGATTGAAAAATGTTATATCGAGGTATTGCCGGACATAACTTGGTATTGTGGGGGTGCTCCATCCTGCTGAAATCATATCATATTCACTGGAATTGAGGGTTTCCTGGATCAGAATATAAATCAAATAAACTTGGAATGAAGTAGTACTAAATAATTATTGCCATTAAAGTTGCCCTCAATGAAAAAGGGACCAATGATACGGTTTCCTACAATCCCTGCCCTGAGGATTTTCCGTTAACTAGTAGCGGCAATTAGCCGATTAGCACGACCGTTAAGAGACAAACTACACTCATCAGAAAACATAACGTCTTCTAATTGGATGATAATGTTATTCAACGTGTCCATCATATGCTCACAAAAATTAGTTCTTCAATCAAAATGGTCTTCCATGAACTCCTGCGTAGGCATTATTTTATAGGGCTGTATTTTATTTTCTTTAAATATTTCCTATTAGTCAGTGGGCTATGCTTGAAGACTGGCAGTAAACAAATCTGAAGAAATGAACTTCAAACGTTCAAGCCAGTCTCGAATATACCTACACAGTAGGTTGAATGGACTGACGCCTATCAGAAAACAAGTACTCTCCTGGCTAATACCACGAAGGGCGTTGCAGGGCAGGAATCTTCACAGAAAATTTCTTGCATATACAATTGACAATACAACTGACACAGTCGACCTTCAATTTTGGAACGGTCACACTTGCATACCGGTTTCGGGCTCATTAGTCACTCATCAGTGCAAGATAGTGGCCATCATCGACCAGAAGTCAATGATATTCCATAATTGAAAACCGGAATTCTTTCAGAGTATTTCGTTTCTCTTCCCAAGTTGGAGCGAACAACAAAATGTCACTCCATCTAGTGGACGAGGTACTAACCAACTGCATATCCGAAATGTGTCCGATTCTTCTGAATAAGGAAGAAAAACTTTCTTATTAGCCGGTGGGCTATGCTTGAAGACTGCCAGTAAACAAATGTAAAGAAATCAACTTTAAACATTCAAGCCAGTCTTGCACTGCCAGTCTTGCACAAGCCAGTCTTGCACTTGCACCATCTTGCACTGATCAGTGGCTAATAAGCCCGAAACCGGTCTGCAAGTGTGCCCGTTTCAAAATTGAAGGTCGACTCTTTCAGTTGTATTGCCAATTGCATATGCAGGAAATTTTCTGTGAAGATTCCTGCACTGACGCCTGTCGGATATAATCCAACGACCTTCGTTGTATTAGCCAGGGGAGTAGTTGTTTTCTGATAGGCATCAGTTCATTCAACCTACTGTGTAGGTATATCCGAGACTGGCTTGAACGTTCAAAGTTCATTTCTTCACATTTCTTCAAATATGTTTACTATCGATGTATTGCTAACATTGAATATAGTGGAAGCCGGTTACTCGATGTCTGTGGGTTGTTCTGGAAATCAAGCATCACATCTAATTTGAGTTCATCACTCATTGCATTGTCAGCTGCTTTTTTTATCCGCCCTACATGACCTATCTCGCGAAACTGCTTCACTATTTGCTTATTGTTCCTTGAGATATGGGAGGTAGGAAATTTCTCATGAAATAGGCGAGCTACTTCCTGGTGTGTTTGGGTTTTATCTCCGTAACCAATCTTTTGTAAAACTGCTATTTCATGCATTTCCGTTGAGCTAACCATTCATCAGACTTGAAGTTAACGAACTTAAAACTTCAATTAAAATACTGACAGATAATGTTGTAAGATATCAAGCAAGTTGATAAGACGTTTCAAACTAACGGTTTCACGAAAATTATTTACAGTTTTTTGAAGGATACCACCTAAAAAAAAACATCGCTATGGTTTTTGCTTCCTTTCTCATTATCAATACCCCAACATGAAATGAGGTTTGAGTATATTTCAATAATTTTTGAGTGCATTTTATCGAATTTCGGTAACCACAAGATTTTAATTTATTTTATCTTAATTGTTGTAATAAACTCGAAAGCGACAAAAAATTTCAATGGAAAATGAAGAGATATTTCAAACGATATATCACAAGCCTATACTTCCTTTTAAAAAAAATTGGTTCCTACCAAAAATATATCTACCTTTAACCCTCTGTCATTTCACGGAGGTTAAAGGTAGGGATAGCATTATTCCGTTGAAGTATGTCAAATAATTGTTTCGGGATTTTGTTAAAACATGTTCCCCAATCGAAATTATGAATTTATTCCATTCGGCTTTCACACACTTGTAAATGAATTTTTGAATCAATGCTCGTTCATAAATCAGGTTATGAAGTGTTTCAATTCCATGACGAAACTGTGGTACAAAAACCTGAATGAGAATAAGTGACAATATTCATATGAAAGTAGTTGTTTCGAAAGGACTTTTTTTAGAGTGTATCCGAAAGAAACTTATATGTGTGTTCAAAAAATCTTTGTGAAAAGTTTATATTGACCTAAATTACTTTCCTTCTTCCTTCGAAAGTTTCCCACATTTTGTATGGGTAGAAGAAAGTCAAAGAGCTTTTTTCTTAAAAAATATATTGTTGTTTGCCTATATATCCCTTTGTATGACGTAATTGAAAGAGAATTACTCACCCTTCTGAATATTCCTATTTGCTTCCCTGTGCTTGCATTTATCAAATCGAGAGATAACTTTCCAATATTGTTAACCGACGACTCAGAAGAAATACGTATTGGCAATTGGCATCACTGAGATAAGGATAAGCGTCTGCATGCACGTGACAAACACGTGTACGTATAAATTCGTGCTCAGACACGGCTTTTGAGACTTCTTTTCGTTTACGCAACCCTCAGGCAGTTTATCTTTCGGACTTAACATCTTAAAACTGACAAATTGCTCGAGGAATTGGAGGGACGTCTATTTGTAGAATTGTTCATCGTGTTTGGGGTAGTTTCGTGAATGTGCTCCATGAGTGGTACGCTATTTATATTACTAGTCACTTCAATTTTTTTCATTTGAACGTAATAGTGGATTTTAAAGCAACTCTCAAACGCAACAAAAACTTCTGGGTAAATGAAAACTACTCATATACATAATTTCTCAAAAAAAACTTCAATCACCCCCCCTTGTCTACACAATTCATAGTGAGTATTCTCTAAAGTGATCAATCTGGACTGATTAATTAATGAATCACTCCCGTTGAGTATTATTCGTAATGAATGTCTTCAAACATAGCTTTCTTTGTAAGTTTGATATACTGAATGAATCACAATATGGATTCAGAGAGGATCATTCCATTGAAACGGCAACAATATAGTTCATACAAATAATAAACGAAAAACTAGAGAGAAAAGAACCTTTTATTGGACTTTCCTTCGACCTGTCACGTGCATTCGACACGCTAAATTTTCATTTCATCGTAACAAAAATGGATCCGTTCATTTCTAGAAGGTCGTAAGCTCATGGTGAAAATTAGTGAACAAACTTCCGATGATTACTTAATCGTCACTGGTATTCCCCAGGGAAGCGTTCTGATTACATAAATGACGGAGAGGTCTATATGTTCGCAGACGATACATCTATAACAGTATCCAGCCCAGATACAAATGAGTTTTTGTTTGAATTGGTCGGAATATCACGTTAGTGTTTCCCTACGCACCAAGGAAGCATTCACCGAAAAGGTTGCTAAACTCTTTGAGATATAATGAAAATAATACTCTAACTTTTATTCTTTTTTCATAGGCCTACGTTGATTGTACCATGTACCATGTGACATTAAAATACGTTCTTATATAAGAATCTTAATGATACTGGTTTTTGCGCTCGAGAAAGCTATTGTATAGCGAAACAAGTGTCGCGGTTTTTGTAAAACCCTTTACAGTGAAAATCTTACAGTAAAGTATATTAGTTGGTTTCAAGTATCGGCGAGTTCTTTTCCTTGAAATCCTCGAAAATTCCAGAAAGTCTAGGTGTAGCATCAGTAATAGATGATAAAGAAGTGAACAATATGGGAATTTGGGGTAGATTAGTCTCATTTGTATAAAAATGTTTGATTGTTGTATAATATTACATATTACATTACATTACATTATATAGTATTGTATAGTATACAAGGAACCTATTTATAGGTTCAGTGTGTCCCTTCCACCCTAGCACCAAGTTCACCATGAAGATTGAACAAGAACAACGGATAGCTTTTGTAGATGTACTCGTCGGAAGGCGTGAAATATATCAACGTACACGCAAAGTCACTTTTTAAAAAATATATTTTTAATTACAAACTGTGAAAATTCGAAATTACAGAGATGTTTACTGTATGAAATCTAGCAACTGACTAATTTATAAATGGAGTTCAGTCTTCAGGTCGATTCAGCAACATCAGCATAAAATGGCGTCAGCGATGCTGGATAAGCTCTTCTCCCTTGAGGTGGTACGATGTAATTCCTCCCCTCACAGATTCAACTTCGGAGGATTACTGAGGAAGTTGAATATTCTGCAACTCTATGGATTTCTGGGGGCTTCTTCTGGAAGGCGGATTGATGTCTCTAATCTTCTTGTATATGGCATACGCTAGTAGAACTGCTAGAATCCCATAAACTATAATTGTCCAAGCACTGGGTGTATAGCTTATAGTGTTTTCTTGAAGTGCAGGGCGGTTTTCTATGAGCCCTGTTCTGATTTCATGCAGCTCATCCAAGTTTACATTGTTCAGGTGAAGGCTCAAGTTAAACTTCTCTCTTGAAATTTCTTGTATATCTGTGTCGGGAAACAGGATGGGTTGGCTTTGGGTATCGATCT
Source organism: Leptinotarsa decemlineata (assembly GCF_025532065.1). Classification (NCBI taxonomy): domain Eukaryota; kingdom Metazoa; phylum Arthropoda; class Insecta; order Coleoptera; family Chrysomelidae; genus Leptinotarsa; species Leptinotarsa decemlineata. The sequence continues at coordinate 2,606,204 of NW_027412551.1, forward strand.
GCTGATAATTGATGATAACTTCTTGATTTGTCGATATCTGGCAAGTATTTGGGATGTCGACTAGGCATGAACCTTTGACTTTGATGGCTTCTTCTTGCTGGTGACATTTTAGTCTAACTGTTTCTTCGGTAGGTAAGAGTCCAATCCATTGGTTTGACTCTTCCAATCGTTTGAATATTGGTTCAATGATTTCCAATCGCATCTTTTGGCATATGGCATGGTCTTCAATGTTCATCAGTTGGATTTCGCAGGGATTTTTGGCTCCAATTTCCAATAATTCGACCGGGTCACAGATGTAGAATAGTGGAAGTACTTTCATACAAGGGTCGCCCATAAATGAGTAGTACAATTCGTTTTTCAAAAGGTACTTATTTTCTGGAATTATTGCCTTGAAATGACTCTCATTTGGTATAGGGATTGAGTAAAGATGGTGAAGGTTCAGTTCTATAGGCTGTGTTATAGGTATGCGAAGGATGTATGTTATTTTGTTATTTAGTAGATAACAATCTACCTTTATCAATTTTTCAATCACCATAATATTCTCAAGTCTGATTTCAACTGGTAGTTGATTTTTCTTCAGTCTGTTTTGAACATCAGTTATTTCCAGTAAAAGGTCTTTGGTTTTCATGATACTTGGATGCATCATTCCGATTTTTGCAAAAGATTTTTCAATGTCTTGTAGAATATAGTTGATAATTTCGAACATATTAATTAGTTGATTTATTATGTCTTTAATGAAATCTGACTTTTCTGGATAAACTTTATTTTTGACTATTTCAGAAATTTGATTGATTTTCATTTCAATCAATTTCTCGTTATGATTTATTTGCTGAATAGTGTTGTTAAATTAATCAATTAGAGAGACAGCGAGAGAATTTTGCCTTATTATGTTCGATGACAATTTATCTTGATTTTGCTTTAGTTCTTGAATAAGTTTTTCATAGCGTTCGCCATCGCTTGCATCTAAATTGCCACTAATTGCTTTAAAAATCGATCCTAACCCATTGATTATTCCTCTTTTATTTCTCATCAGATGAGGAATTAGTTCTATCAGTTTATTTTCGACATTGGTCTCCATAAATTTTAATATTTATAAGTAGTTGGACGTATCTTTTTCAAATTCTGAATTTTTCGATATCAAATTCACAAGATTTTCAGACTTCATTTTAAGTCTCTTGATTTCTGATATGATGGGATTCAAGTCATAGTAATGTATGATAGAATGATAATATTCACTGACCTTTGCAGTTCTAAGTTTGACCGGAATTAACTCAGGATTGTTTTTAAGGTTTTTGAACGTTATTTTATTTGGTGTCGCTAAGATTCCGGGTAATCTGCAATGATAAGCAAGTGTTAGTTATCGAATGAATAAAGTCGTCTAAGTGGACGTTTTACATTGTCCATGTGTACCTTTGCATGTTTCGCGGTGGATATCACTTTTCTGCGTTTGTTAGTCGTTTTAATTTCCTCGGGTTTCAAGAATTTATTCGCGTTCTTTTGTCTCAGATGTTTTTTGGTGTAAACTTTCTGTTCAGTTTTAAATATTGCCGGGTCGTCTCTATTTTTATTGATTTTCTCAGTGAATTGTTGTTTCTTTTCAACTAAACTAGCATTAATTTGAGAGTATAACAATTTTTCTCGTTCCCTGTGTTGCGATATATAGTCATTCAATAAGATTTGATCGAGTTTAATATCGAATGGTTCATTGAAGGTTATATGTCCATTTATGATATCAATTGGTTTGAGTTTGGTAGCGGAATGAATTGAATGATTATAAGCTGAGATCGCGTAAATCATTTTCATTTTAATAGGTGTTTTTGAAAACCCTTTTGTATTAAGTAGTCGTAAATGTTCGATAATAGTTGAATGAAATCGTTCAATAATTCCATTCGACTGGGGGTGATTTGGGGAACAGAAGTGGACTTTGATTTTATGAAGTCCTAAAAGTTCAGTAATTACGGAATTTTCAAATTCGGTTCCATTTTCTAGAATAATTTGTTTAGGTACGCCATGATGAGAAAAATAACTTATTAAGTTGTTAGCGATGTCTGTACCTGTCGTTGCGTTCAGGATATAAGATTGGGCGTATTTAGCAAAGCTATTTATGATGGTTGAAAATGTTTGATTTTTCGAAAGTAAATACGTCTATATGTACAATTTCAAATGGTTTTGATCCTCTGTGGGGTTTCATCTATACCACGATGATTAGATTTACCTCCGTGATAGTTTTTAATGGTTTCCTTAATATCATTTTTCTCGTAATATCTATCAGCATCTTTGACCATTTTTTAACTTGATAGATGAATTTTTAAAGTATGTTTGTAGAATAACTGAAAAAGGTTCATATATTTCAGGATTCTCAAAATACAAGTGGTATTGAATATCAGTACTAATATATTCTTTAATTATTTTTTGAAAGCTGAACTAGTATGCGTTTTTTCTTTTCGAATAAAATTATTATTTTAGTTTTTGCAGGTGAATGTAGAACTGATGTTATAACAATTTGATTTTGCCCGTAATTGACAGCGTAATCTACAATTGGGATGTTTATAATAGGATGTTGATCAGCGTTAGAGTGGATGGTATGGTTTTCGTCATCTTGGTCGACAGGGGGTGTCTCATTGTTGTTTTCAGTTATTGATCGAGTTTTTTCGGTAGATGTTCGGTCGTTAATGATAGGTGGTTGGTTATTTTCGATAGGGTAGTCGTTTACTGTATTCGCTGTGTCATTGTGGTCATTACTGATATTGACAATCATGGAAAAGTCGTCTGAGTCCCGTACAGGTTCACCAATCGTTAGAATGTCATTGGACGGTTGATATATAGGAGTGTTCAAACTTTGGTCTGTTTGACTTATTGGTATAGGTTGTATTCCAAAAGAAGTGGTTGGGTTGCCCAGACGTGAGGATTCAACTATTATTTCATCTAGTTCATCCCAAAATGATCTGGTTTCCTTTGTATGAATTTCTACACGGGTAAGTGCGTCCGCGTTTGTATTCAATTTCCCCTTCTTATAAATTATCGAAAATTGGTATTCTTCCAGCTTGATTCTCCACCTCATCAATTTTGAATGTGGATCTTTCAATGAAAATAACCACTGATGTGGTTTGTGATCAGTGATAATATTAAATTTTCGTCCGTACAGATATGGTCTGAAGTATTTTGTTGCCCATACGATGGCTAACAATTCCTTTTCGATTACTGAATATTTCTGTTCAGAATCGTTGAGGGTTCGTGACGCGAAAGCCACCGGTAGATCTTTACCTATAGGGCCTTGCGAAAGGACCGCTCCCAAAGCTACATTTAAGGCGTCTGTTGTCAGGTTAAACGTTCTTGTGAAGTCAGGGTACTGGAGTATTGGTTCGTTTATTGAAAGATTTTTGCAGGTTTCGAAACAAGTCAAAAATTCGTCATTGTGCTCAATTTTGGCACCCTCTTTCAAACATTTGGTGAATGGTTTTGTAACTTTCGCAAAATTTGGAATAAAACGTCGGTAGTAACCTAACAGTCCAAGGAAAGCTTTTATTTGTTTTGCTGTTTTGGGTAATGGAAAGTTTTTGATGGCATTTATTTTGTCAGGATTGGGTTTGACACCTTCGGGAGTAAATATGTGTCCTAAATAGGCCACCTCTTTCCTCAGAAATTCAGACTTATCGAGTTGAATCTTAAAATTCGATTCTCTGGAATACACATCGAAGTTTTTCCATGTGCTCCTGAAGTGAAGTTGAGAAATCGATGATGTCGTCTAGGTAGGCGATACATTTTTCGTTTTGTATGCCTCTTAGGATGTTATCTATCACCCTTTCGAACGTGGCTGGTGCGTTCTTCAGCCCAAACGGCATCCTCAGAAACTCGTAATGTCCGTTTTCTGTATTAAAAGCTGTTTTCTCTATGTCTTTTCCTTCCATCTCTATTTGGTGGAAGCCGCTAGCTAGGTCTAATGTCGTGAAATACTGACATTTTCCTAGTTTATCGAGTAAGTCATGAATATTAGGGAGAGGGTATTTATCGTCAATCGTCTTTTCGTTAAGTTTACGATAGTCGATGACTACTCTCCATTTCTGTTTGCCAGTAGCGTCAACCTTCTTGGGAACAACCCATATAGGGGACGACCATGGTGAGTTACTAGGCCTAATTATTTTAGAGTCAAGCATCTGTTTAATTTGGGCTTCGACCTCCTTTTTATGGATGAAAGGATATCGATAAGATTTTGTGTACACCGGTACGTCATCAGTCGTACGTATATGGTGTCGTATTTTGCTGGTGAATGTCAAGGGAGTATTTTCTTGGTAGAAAATGTCCGAAAATGTTTTCGCTTACAAAATTTCTTGGTCCGCGATTTTGAAAATATGACTGTTAGGCAGTATTAGGATTTCTTGATAATATATTCACTGAATTGGGTTGAGTTCGAGTATTTCTAGTAGACGTACTCATTGGGGTAGGTCTTGGTTGGGATTCATTTTTTGATTCAAATGCATTGAAATTTTTTGGTTTGAATACTTGTGCATTTGTAAAATATTGTTGTGGTTGACTTCTAGGTCTTTGCTGTATTTGAACTGGTTGTGATGGAAAGTTCATTTGTTTACGAAAAAAGTTATTGGGATTGTTCGAGTTGAAGTTATTATTATATCTTTGAATAGGTTGTTGAGGAATATTGGTAGGTCTTTGAGGTTGATGCATTCTTTGAGTTGGGTTAGATTTTGTACTGTTTTTATCAGAAAATTTTTGAAAATAATGTACATTTTCTTCTTGTATGACATACTGTAATGCTTCGTTGAGTGAATTAGGCTTCATGCATCTAATTGTAGTACCTAAAGGTTCTTTAAGCCCTGATAGAAACGTTTTGAGAGATAAATTTTGGTATAAACTTCTTTTAAGTTCTTCAGCGGCATCTGTAGTTTCATGAACGTTAACAAAACTACAAAGCAAATTCAAGATATTGAGGCATCTATCGTAAAAACTTTGAGCATTTTCATTATTAGATTGTCTCATCATTACAAGATCTCTATTGAGGCAAACTTTATCTCGTTGATCAGAAAAATTTCTAGTGAGAATATCTTTCAAATCTTTCCATTCTTTCGCACCTTGAATGTTGACTAACGTTTTGGCATTGCCCTTCAATTTGGAAATAATGGAATTTACCAAAAAAATATTCTGGAAGTTATTGGGGTTTGCATTGTCGTAGAACTGAGTTAAAATTGATTCGCTAACTGAAAGGAATCTTGTGAGGTCATTAGGGTTACCATCAAATTCAGGAATGCAGTTAAGGTATTCTGCTCTGAATTGATTCATTATTATTGATTGATTATCAGGTGAATTTATAGAATTGGTTGTATGTGAATGGGTGGTTTGGCTAGAACTAGGAGTTAGAAGTAGATGTGAGTCAGTTGAAGGCGAATTCAAATTCAAATTTTCAAGATTGTTGATTAAATCGTCAAAAGACATGAACAATTGTACTTACAAAAGTATGAAAGCGACTGTGTGCATGTTTCGTACTTATCCTTCTATAAGGTCGACGACTGGCTAAGCGATTTTGTCTTTTCCAGGCCGTTGCTCCTTGCAAATTCGGGCTATTTTGGTCCCAAATTTCGATGATACGCCCCTTGACAGGCTGTGTGCGGGTCTGCGATAGACTGGGTGTTCTGGTAGTTGTGAAGCCACTCCGAAACAGAAAGTCAAAACAGCGATGCACCAAGTTGATATTAGATCGAAAATCAGTTGATCGTAGAAACGAAAATTGCACGAACGATTCGAAACAATTCCGATAATCCTACCGACTGCGCCAAATATATTTTTAATTACAAACTGTGAAAATTCGAAATTACAGAGATGTTTACTGTATGAAATCTAGCAACTGACTAATTTATAAATGGAGTTCAGTTTTCAGGTCGATTCAGCAACATCAGCATAAAATGGCGTCAGCGATGCTGGATAAGCTCTTCTCCCTTAAGGTGGTACGATGTAATTTGTGGCACCAGACTGACACATAAAGTGTACCGAAAACCGACACATACAGACAGATATCTGCTTGCACTATCGAACCACCATCCAAGTCAAAAGCGGAGAATTATCAAAACCCTGACGGAACGTGCCCGTAGAATATGTGAACCGAAACACCTACAAAAAGAATTGGAGCACCCTCAAGTGGCTTCAAGACCGAATAGATACAGTGAAACCGAGATCAACAAGGCCATGAAACTGAAGACTTCCACAAGTCAAAATGAGGAGGTAACCCAAACGGTTCCACGTGCATTTCTACCGTACATCCCTAGGGTTACAGACAAAATCAGTATTCAAGCCCACCAGAAAAGTACAACGAAGCCTTAGGTCTGCGAAAGGCAAAAGAGATCCACTATCAGCTACGTGGATATATCGTATAACATGCATCTGCGGAAAAGTTCACATCGGTACCACCAAAAGATCCGTGGGTACGAGGCTGAATGAATATCGGCCCAACTAACAATTTTATACTATATAATGGTTGTGAAAACGTTTCGGAGAAACAAATTATAAAACTGTATGCAGAAATGTTTTCAATGCGTTTATAAAATAACCATGAAAAGCAAATTGGCACCGTTTTATAAAACATTACAGTCTTTAATAATATTTTATAACGCCTTTTGGAAACACCACAATACATTTATAAACAGTTCGGCAGTTACTCTCTTGAAAAGTAGTTTCGTGGGAATTCTTATTAAATAATTGAAATACAATTTCATACAAGTTTTTCAAGTAATTCCAAAGTGATAACGATAAAATAAAAAAGTATTCAAAATGTCACCAAGTAACAAATAGAAAGTTTGGGGCCATTTTAATAATTTCACTTTTGTACGTATAAAACTGGTAAAGACATTATTTTTTATGGTTCAAAGATTGATATTTTAACTGCGAATGGAATTGTATTGACAAATATGTAGCCTATCATTAGTAAAATTTAAGGGCAACACTCTTTTATTGAAATTTTTGGAAAAAATAATTGATTAAACAAAAATTTACTCTATCAACGTAATAATTTTCTAGTCGCAAAGTAACTGGGTTTGTTCTAAATAATGTAATCTTATAATATTTATGTACTTTTCATCTGCAAATATGTGCAGTATTTCATATTTTCAACTCATCTAATGTCAGTATTCCGAATTGCTATCATTTTGAAACGGCGTCGTTCTATAAAATAATTTGGTATCAACAGCAAGAGTTTTAATGTATTTTAGCTTTTAAGTCAAGTCAAGTATCAATACCGTAACCAATAACAACCCGCTAACATGTTCGGCGAGAATAGATACGTCATTAACAGGTGATAACACTCCGGCGAATAGCAACACATCAACAAGAGAGACGGACTACCTGAATCAACATAAATACAACCTACGATCTAGAAATCACCAGTGATCAGTGAATCATCAAGATGAAGAATAAAGCTCTGAAGAAACCAGCCATTCGAGCTGGCGAAACGTTATGATGCAGACTACGACGACCTTCAAATCCGAATGAGGATAGTAACATTGAAAACTGTAGCGCTACCTTTGCCATTAGTATTCTCCTCCTTTCTTTGCTGTTTCATTCCCTTTTAAATCAATCCATCAGTAATTTCTCCCAATGACTTTTTCTAGAAGAAATCAAATACAGTAATTGAAATTATAAGAAATACACTAGGATACACTATAAAACACACTTTTGTCTATTTTTCATTATAGTTTTATATTTGTTGACTAGTTTTGATCATTACACCAGACAAACGTTGTTTTATTGTCTTTGCTTTACATTTTTGCATTTGCTTCACACTTTTGACGCCATCTGTCATTTCTGATGCTTATTTTGCTTCAGAATAGCTAATTAATCTCATTCTACAAATAGCTACACTTCATGTTGAGACGAGTGGAGCAGATTTCGAGTTGCATATAATCTCAACGATTCCACCGAATATCGCACGAGTCATAAAACCACCCGCAAACCACTGCAAGAAAGTTTTGAATAGGGGATATCCTGTGTCACACCAACACTTTCCATTCCACATGAAAACCGCGGAATTGCTCGTCTGGGTCAAATATCCAGTAGTTTGGACGTTTCATCCGGGCACCGAATAAGTTCCATTGTCATTCGACAAAATTGGTTTACTCCCCTCGGAATGAATATCGATACTTCAGAGCTGAATACATTCTGTATCTGAATATTAAGGGAACAATGAAATGTTCAAATGAACATTTATAACAATTGTGTGACCTACAATTCGAAATTGCAAACGATAATTCCAATACTGTATTCAGTATCAGCAAAATAATGGTATTTTGTCAAGTGAAAGTGTAAGGGAATACATTTATATCTAGGCCACCAATAAAGAGTTTTACAGCGATTATTTCCTTAAACCGATAAAATAAAAAATTGAAGGCTACGCTAAGAAAGCAAATTTTACAGCGGAAACACTTCCTCCTTACAGTGATAAAATTAAATGTAAGTTTTCTTGGTAATCTGATGAAATCTGTTTTCCATTAACCAGCTGTCGACCCCCTACGAACGACAACTCTGTAAATTAGAAACTTGTGCGAGCTAAGGATAACGAGGTCGTATCTTTTAACGTGTGATTCCTAACACTTTCAATAAATGTCCATTTCTCAAACTTAAATTTTGTTGAATTTCATTACTTCGGACTTTGTCTAATATTATATAAAATGATTTGAAATTCCTGAAAGAAATAAAAGAATAATTGAAAATGAATAGCTGAAAATAACAATTATATTGAGCAAAAAACCTGAAATGGAATGAAAGTGGAATAAAATACAAGTAGAACTAGAACGAAATAACGAAAGAAAATTAAGAGATTCCAAGCCAAGTTACTTCATGATTGTTAGTATCCACAATCATCTTCGGATGATGACTGGAGTAATTCCTCCGAGAGATGACTATTTATGGGTCATTCGAGTGCTTTCACTCATCTCCGATTTCGTTTTTGTGCTTCACCGGAAATGACCGTTTGGCGGGAGTTGGCCTTTTTTTGTTATGGATACCCTGACCCGTTACTCAATAAAAATTATCAACAATGCTCATGATAAAAATTATAGAATTTTTGCAATAAATTTTATTTATGACGCGTTTCACTACAAGGTAGCTCCATCAGTTTATCTGGTTCATCAAACTCGTCTACAATGTCTTTAGTATAGCAGTGAGTAAGTACAGAACAATTAGATGAACGAATTATTCTGGAATAACAAGTTGATTTCGAAATGAAATGAGGAAAACAGAAATTTATGTTGATCGTTTTTTTAATATACTAGAAACTGAAAAATAATTCGGAAGGTCCTAGGTAGCAGTCATCACACCACCCTCCTCAGCAATATATGGTATTGTTCTGATGAAAAAATGATCAAAGTGTTGGGCGTAGCGTAACCTGAGTGAATATGTGAATGCTACGCCCGACGATTTTATCATTTTTTTTTATCTGAAGTTGGAGGGTCGAATAGACCCACCAACTTCAGATCTAACCTAACCTAATTACTATTCTTCTAGTCAAGCCCTGTCATTTGATACATATATTGAGGACGTTTTTGATGAACGTAATGTAATGTAATTGTATGTTGTGGAATGTAATTGGCCACGGTGGTAGTGAGCCCGATTCACGATCGGAAGACCGTGGGTTCGATTCCCGCTTCGACCAGATATTTTTCTCCAGAGAATTTATCTGATTGAAGCTGGGATGATTCTGCAAGCGTGTTAGGAATCACACGTTGAAAGGTAAGACCTCGTTAATCCTCAGCTCGCACACTTACTCAACTTCTGGGAGTTGTCGCTTTTTTTTTATATGTTTGTACCTCGATTCCTGATCCACGATTCACTTTTTCTCTATCTATTACTCTCTCACTCCGTCCCCACTCTGAATTCTGTTGCCGTGACGCCATCACAGCTGATCACAGAGACTCGTTCTTGATGAAGATGAATTGAATACATTTCATCCATATCAGAACAAGAATAGTTATTTCCTGAAGATGCTGCCTGTGCTAGAGAAACACGCGTCTGAAAATAGTAATTTTGTTCTGTTGTGGGAGAAATGATTTCTGTAGCGTTAAATCATTTCACACTGAAGGTTCCACCTATCAAGTAAATATCATCAATTTGTTGCTATGATAAATCCCCAGAAAATAATAAATTATCAATTTTTCGTTTGATATCAACACATTGAAACTGTCTACAACAAAATCGAGGAATATAATGAACAAGTAATTCGCAAAGTATTTTGAAAAGACACCTGGTGGAAGGATACATTTCTAGTCTTGCCATTTCGAAAATAATAACAATACAATACAATACTTTATTTTTCCTGAGACTTTTTTACAAGCATAGAAATCGTCATATACACAGTAAAGATTGGAGTTGAAAAATATCAAGTGATAAAATATGGAACATAAAAAAATCAATAGTAAATGTAGGAGATAATTATATAAAACAATTAAAAAAATACATAGTATAAACAGTAGAATATTGACAAGCAAACAATCGTGATGTCAAGCAGCCAGATCAGTTTGAAAGTATTCATCAAGTGAATAAAAGGCATTTTTGTAGAGAATATTTTTAACGCTATTTTTGAAATTGATGGGATTTGAAATTTTCTTGATGAATATTGAAAGTTCATTGAATATTTTTATAGACATGAGGTCGTTTGATACAGATGTTAATTTGTGTAGAGGAACTATCAGATTATAATTTTGCCTAAGAGTATAACCAGCAGCTATGCGGATAGTATCCCTTTGCTGAAACTCATGGTAATGATTCTTAATGTAAGTGACACAATTCAAAATATACATGGATATCACAGTTGAAATTTGTAACTCAGTAAATAACTGCTTACAAGAATCACCATATTTTTTGAAACACATGGTTCTTAGTATATTTTTTTGAGCAATCAACAGATCATTCAATTTGCTGTTGTTACCGTAGCAGACTAAGCAAGAATTTAGACTTGAGTGAACATAAGCATAGTAGTAACTGAATAAAATATTTATAGGGACAGAATTTCTGAGATTCCAAATGACGAAACAATGCTTGGATAATTTTATAGAAATAGAGTCAATATGATCATTCCAGGATAATTGGGAGTCAATGTTCAACTCTAAGAATTTGACTGATTTTTTCTGCACAATAGATTTAGTATTGGCTCTAACTAATATACTACAGTCCATTTTTCTAAACGAGAAAACAATTGTATTAGATTTATTGCTATTCAGTACGAGGCCGTTTCTGCCGCAGTAATTAAGCATATTAGCAACTGCAATATCAGCCTGGTCATATAACCCTTCACAAGAAGAAGAACTCAATAAGAAGGACGTATCATCAGCAAACTGTACAGTACAATGTTGTTGATTGATATTAGAGATTTCGTTGACGAATAAGAGAAAGAGAGTAGGACCCAGGACACTACCTTGGGGAACACCTGTTAATATGTTACGATTTTCAGAATGATATATTCCAGATTTGAGCCTAACCTTAACAGATTGTGATTTACCAGTCAGATAAGTCTTAATCAATTTTATACTTTGGCCGCGAATTCCAGTATCATGAAGTTTATCGAGGAGAAGTTGATGGTTGATGGTATCAAATGCACGTGACAAATCAAATAGAATACTGAGCGATTTTTCGCCATTTTCAAATTTGGATAAAAAATGATTGACCAGAGAAAGAGTAGCATCTTGGGTGGATAAACCAGATTGGAATCCATATTGGCTCTTTGCGGGTAGGTTATACTTTCTACAGAAGGATACAAGTCTGATGAGATAGGATTTTTCGAAAATTTTTGAAAATGAAGACAGCAATGCAATACCTCTGTAGTTGGAGATTGAGTGCTTATCATTTTTCTTGTGAACAGGAACAACAATAGCATGTTTAAGACACGAGAGAAATGAACCCTCAAGGAAAGAGATATTAAGTAGGTATGTAAGTGGTTCAATGATCAGTTCAGCAACATACAACAATACTTTACCTGGTTCTTCATCAATGCCACTAGAGTTCTTAGACGATATGAATATGATATGAAGAAGTTCAGTTTCGTGTAAAGGATGAAGAAAAAAAGAGTTTGTTTTTTATATCGTGATGATGTTCATGATTGATGTTCATGATGTATTTCATTATTTTTACCCAGGATTTTTCCTTAATATTCGAAGCAATTTTGTCCATTCTTCAGATATATATTTCGTCAATATTGGGTATTCGGAACATAATTTAATCAAATAGATAATGTGTGTTAACTAGGTGAAGTGATAAATCGTGAAGTGAGAAATCAGGATGGTAATAACCCAGGAATCAAATATTTCACAAATTTCAATAATATTGTGGATTCTTTCAAAGTACCAAAAAAAATTGAGTACATTTACATTATACATAGTCCTTCGCTTGCTAGTTGTATATTGTTATTTTGAAGGTTAAAAAGGAACGTAACAATTAATTTTTATTTATGGCATACAGTACTTTCCTATACACTGATTTCCATTATATTCATTATAGAACTCAGAACATGTTCCATTCTTTAGAGAAACACCACTTTCCATCATGGATTAAATAGGATTCGTAATAAGGAAATGCCCTGAACCCCAGAAATATATATCATCAGAATGAAAAACGCCCAGGAAAACATATTTAATGAATTTTCGAAACACTCACTTCACTGGTTGTATTCTGAACAACTGAAAATTCTTATATCTCATGTATTCATTGAACATGGCTAGGAAAATGTAATGAAAAATATAATTCCGTATTCGAAAATTCTAAATTAGGATAGACCAAAGAGAGAAACACCCTTTGAAATAATTTCTTTTGTGTTTTACATTTTTGACCAGTCATCTTTTTGAATTGTTTAACTTACGGGGGAATAAAGAAATTCACCTAGAAGTTCTAGACAATATACTTTTGATAATCAAAATGATATATGTTTTAGAAAATGTTTTTCTCGATAAGCAGCTATCGCACCTTCACGAACGACAACCCTCAGAAGACGAAACTTGCGTGAGCTAAGGACCATTTAACATGTGATTCCTCATGGTCAACTCATAATGTTGGTTCTATACTTTTTCATCGTCATATGTGATGTGGAAAGTGGATATAAAAACACTGAAAACTCCCTGCAAAGATGTGTAAATTATGCCAAAAATTCTTTTCAGCTACAAAGTTGAAGACGTTTACAGTATATGGATCTGGGCACTGTTAACCTAAAATCCAGAATATCTGGAATATTCATTCAACTCATTCTATTTTTTGATAACACAGGTCTCCGATGAAAAATTGTAGGATTTTCAACTATAGTGAATTTGATAGTATTTTCTGTGCAGATTACGAAAAAAATACTAAAAAAAGTCTATCACCTATAGATAAGTCACAAATTTCACCAGATATTTTCTTATCAAATGGGTTTTTAGGTTCGATATGCATTCGAAGATTCTGTATTATATATATATATATATATATATATATATATATATATATATATATATATATATATATATATATATATATATATATATATATATATATATATATATATATATATATATATATATATATATATATATATAATAATTAATTATAATTATTAATTATAATTAATAATTAATTGAGTCTGAATTATGGAGCTTTTATGATGAACAAGTTACCACACAATGTAAGTGTATATCTAAGATGGAATACTGTTTTAATATATATATTTATTTCAATAACAAAACGAATCTAAACTGGAAAAAATCCAGTTCCTAATGAAACAAGGCATTTATGTGTCAGTCTGTCTGCCCCCTCTCTGAACCTACAATCTGCTGTGCGCCAGGCATGACCTCAGTTGCAGGCAATGTGGAGCCAGCCACTTCAGTGTACACATCAAACAGTTTTGTGCTACCGTTTTGAGAAGAAATGGCTACTAGAGGATGTGTTAACTCCTCCAGTTCCTGTTATATTTCTGGGTCTTATACCATAAAGAAGCAACAAAGGAATAAGTATTTCTAATTTTGTTCAGAAGGTGTATTTTGCATACTTTGGTATTGAATTAGAAGACCAAGATAAATCTAGGGTTCCTCATATGGTGTGTTCTGTGTGTGTTGAAGAACTTAGACAGTGGTTTCAAGGTGAGAAAAAACAATTTCGTTTTGGAGAACACATGGTTTGGAGTGATGACTGTTATCTATGTTCTTGTTGAGTTTCAATTTAAAAAACAGAAAGAATATTCCATACCCCACCAACATACGTTCAGCTGTTCGCCCTGTTCCTCATGGACCTAACTTGCCTATTCCTTCACCTCCGAATACCTTGGACAACTTTTAGACGATTCAGACGCAAAAACACAGAGTAGCAGTATCGACAGTGATGACAGCTACGATCTAGGTACCAATAACCCTGAACTTTTCTCTCAATCAGACTTGAACGATTCAGTACGAGATCTGGGCCTCCAAAAGGACTCAGTAGAAGTTTCAGGGTCTAGACTTAAAGAAAGACATATGTTAGCCTCCGGTGTTGCATTTTCATAGTACCGATTTAGACAAAGGGAATTTGTCCCTTTTTGCACACAAGAAGGTGACCTAGTTTTCTGCATGCAAAAATGTAGCCGGCGTCATGAAAATGTTCAACATAACGTTTGAACCAGAGAAATTGAGACTTTCCATCGATTCATCAAAAAGAAGTTTGAGTGCTGTACTTCTTCACAATGGAAACCAATATGCTTCTGTGCCTGTTGAACACTTAGTCCATTTGAAAGAATGGCACGAAAATCTTGAATTTGTTCTCAATAAGCTCAGCTACTCTGATCATAAGCGGACCATTTGTGGCGACTTCAGAGTTATTTCAATGTTACTAGGTCAACAAAGTGGCTACACTGATGCTGAATTGAAAGAAGGAGTCTTCGTTGGGCCTGACATAAGAAAACTTTCAAAAGATGAAAGCTTTGTCACTAAAATGGAAATGAAAGAAAAAAATGCCTGAAATTCATTTAAACTTGTTATAGCAGGCTCTCTTGGAAACAAAAAAGACCCAAACTAGAAAACTTTGGTTGCTGAATTGATACAAATCTATAACATGTTGGGCTGCAACATGAGTGTCAAAGTCCATTTCCTTCACTCACATTATCATCATAAAAGATATAAAAGAAATTGAACGCAGATACCAAGGTCGGTGGATTGTTAACATGATGGCAGGCTACTATTGGCTGTTAAAAAGAGAAAATTCACAAGAACACAGCCGAAAAATTACCAAAAGAAGCTTTGATGGAAAGACAAAACGTTTTTACAAAGACTTATAATCACTTTGCAAACACTTGTGTATCACTATTATGCTTAGTTTAGCTGTAGCATTATTTTGCTTTTACTTCATGTTGAAATAATAAAAATATATCCACAATTCTTCGTTTTTTTTGTATTTTTTCAATTATTTCATCCTTATTTTGTAAGCAAACCTTACGTGATACATAAAAACAAATGTCATTTTTGAAATGAACGCAAAAACTACATAAAAATCAGTTAACAAAATCAAAACAATTTTTTGAAAAGTTTTCTTTGCAGACCTGTGTAATCCATTATTATATTTATTAGGTTGTTTCTCACTGAATACTCATCTAATTTATAAAAACTAAGTGTCATTTGAATCGGGGTACTTCTGCCAACCTAACATAAGTCGAATAATTCCATCAGCATGAAAATTACATACACGGTATTCGAAAGAGTCGACGAAATCCGTTTTTGCCTGGTCCGGATTGGGAAAGATTGTCGATAAGAAAGTTTTCGAAGTGCATGAGAAGATTGTAATCGGTTGGCGAGAGGTCTGGGGAGTATGGTGGGTGAGGTAGAACTTCGAAGACCAATTCATTTGACTTTTCGATGGTGATTTGTGAAACGTGCGGACAAGCGTTGTTGTGAAGCGATTTTCGATAAATTTTGTCGCTGACCACCATACAGTGGCCATGATCTTTTTTTACTGGGTGGCTCATGGGTGTCCACCCACTGTCCGGAACATGTTCTGCTGTGAAGAATCAACTTTTCATCACACTTAACGATCTTATCCAAAAAAGGAACGTTTTGGTTGCGCAAAAGCAAAGAAAAACAAACGTCGAACGTTTCAAAGCATCAAGAATCGCATGAGAACCGACGCCCAGTTCTTCTGCCATCTCATGCACCGTGTGTGATGGGTCAGTATCCATCAGAGTCCTCAAATCCTCGTCCTGCATTACTGTAGATCGACCACTGCGGGGCTCATCATCGAGGCTTAAAGCTCCAGAATGAAACTTCGCAAACCAACGTCGAACAGTGAGTTCATCATCACTATCATTGCCAAATGCTTTCTTTCAGCGCTTTGGATCATATTGAATTCATAATAAAAATTGCCGAAAATCGCTTGAAGGCATCATATAAAACAATAATGAGGAGGCCAAAATCAAAATTTGGAAACGAATTAACAGCATCAAAGTATAGAGTGCAAAATTCTCTCTCAACGGGTATACACCAGTACACAGAAACACGGAACATTGACGCGAACAAAGCTTTCGAAACAACCTGATACATTCAGTGCCGTTGATTCTGTTAATTGTAAAATCTTCTTTGATATACCAATGTCTGTAGTATAAATCGAGGTTCCTCGAAAATAAAATCTTTGAATTTCAATGTTCTTCATATAGAAAAGTTCAATCTTTGTATTGGAAAACAACATTTATTTCAAAAGGTTTCAATAACAACACATCACCGTATCATTCAAATAATTTCTATAGATATATGTCACCTGTCTCATTATCAGCATTCACTGCGTTTACGAGTAATTGGAGATCATCCATCTGTCAACTCCTACGCTCGACTTGTCAATTTCCAATAGAGACCACCGTAGTTAAGACATTCATGTTCATTAACAATGGTTTCACGAATGCCTGCGGGGGTCGGTTCTGCGATGAAGCGACTTTTCCTCCTTTGTTTCGTAATCAGGCTAACGGCAAATTGCAGTAATGCACAAAAAATTATAATATTCTCATCTGTTGGTAGTTGGTATTGCGATGACGTGAATCGAATTGTGAAGAAAGTTGAAGTATCTGGTGTAATGAGTGCTCACCAATCAGGTGAAATCTGTGAATGTTCTTCCTCGTTTGTCCCGAAATAATTGAAACAATTGTTATTCTGATGGAAAGTTACATTGGATACTTAGGCGCGGTGTACACTGAAGAAACTTGTTTCATGGAACTGGTTTAGTTCAATAAGAAACTGAAGTTACTTGAAACAGACAGATAACATTTACATTGGTTGCTGCTCACAGCGTTTGATGCACCTTCAGTTTCATTGATTTCGGAAAACCAGGTTTCAAGAATGTCGTTGAATCGATTTCTTGTTGCTCCAGTTTCACTTTTCACGTTTGATTACTGTCAAATGGCTGAGGTAGCGATAAATTCAACTTTCCTCTAACCAACCATCTACCTAAAAATGATGTTTGGAATACACCCCCATCACTGTTTCTTCCAAGATCTCCAACGTCAAATATCGTGAAACAACCAATCATCGGCATCAGCACATGCCATAAAACCGATGCAGTTGGGCAGACTACAAAGCTGCTGATAACTATGTGCGGTGTACTTCCACATATTCTCATCAGGAACTGACATTCACAGTGGTTACGAACACTTCCAAATTGCAATAGGTTCCAGTTACAACCAAATCAGTAGTTCGGTGACCTCCGATGAAATATTGAGGCTGCCAGTAGCCAGGAATCTGAAAAATTGAAAATTCTGTAAATAAAAGGAAGTGGAATTCATGAATTAGTTGATAATTATTCAATTAGTTTCCGTTATCTACCTTAGAACCTATCATCTCCACCTTCTCAATCATCAACAGCTGCTCTGACAGACAGATAGACGCATCGATGAGCGTTGTTCGGTAATACGGGGGTGGCTGAAAAGTTTCCAACGTCAACATAAATGAATAATAGTTTAAATAACTGAATTTAATAACTGAAATAACTGAAGAATCACCCGTTGGTTGGGCTACCTATCGGGCGCGTCCCCAGGTGGCGGATAGGGGAACGGCCAGGGGACTGGAGGTCCTATCCGGGAAGCCAATGTGGCCTAACGGACGGGGTTGACGGACTCCTGGTCAGTGGCAGAAATAAGTAGGGTGAGGGGAACTGAAACCCCCCAAAAGCCCTGCAAAACATGCCACCGCGGACCAGCCTACCCAAGCTAAGATGTGAGGAATCGTGTCGACAGCTGAATGGCCGCAGGGTTATATGCGGTTACGAACGATCCCTTTGAGGAACCAGGCGAAACCTCATTGTAACTAGCCTTCCTCTGGTAATGCGGGGCTCTGCTAGAGGTGACCAACCCTTCCCTTGCTACTCGTGGGAACATACATGGACACTAAAGGAAAGAACAAATAACCAACCAATCCCGAGGCTGGACAGCAATGCTCACCTCAATTTACGGCGGGGGCTGGGGATGAACAGAAATGCTCACCCCAAGCTACCGCTCAGAAAGAGGCTGGACATAGCAGACCACCTCGCGATGCAATGCAAAGGCCAAGGCGTAAGCGAATCAGCGGCGCCGAGGCCAAGAGGAGGAAGAGAGCGAAAGAGGCAGAAGTGGCAGCAACTATGAGTGCACCCTCCACCTCCTCCACTCCATCCTCAACAACAAGGGCACCTCTTGCGGAGGGCGCCAAGAGCTCCGCCTTGAAAAAAGGCAAGGAACCGGCTGCCACCGCAGGAAAGCGCCTTCACGCGAGTACCTCCACGGAGGGAACCCCAAGAAGGTTGAAGAAGCTGCGCAGCGACAGAAATGTCGCTGCACCTTCCAAAACCTTCGTGGAGGCCGCCTTGAGACACCTCAAGGTAGCCATCATAGATGAGACTAACCCGTACGGTAAGGTTACCGCAGAACGAGAGAGTCTCATCAAAAAACAACTGTTGGAGGAGCTGGACAAGATCATTTTCTCCGCCTCCAGCAACAACAGCAAACCGCCCACGTTCAAGTCGTGGACATACTCCGGTGAAATCATCAGAGTGGTCTGCGATGACGACGTGACGTTAGAGTGGCTGAAGAAAGCCACAATGAATATCAAGCCATGGGAGGAGGCATCACTTGCGGTCGTCAGTGTGGATAAGCTCCCGAAGCTTACCAAAGCCTCACTCTGGATCCCGGAGGACGTCCACAAGACGACATCCGGTGAAAAGGAGAGGGTGCTGGGTCGGCTAAAGGCGCAGAATCCTGACCTGAAGGTAGCAAGATGGCACCTTCCATCATGAGGTTAAGATGAACCCACAAGGACACCTCTTCGTCTTCGGGATCGGAGAAGATGATATGGCTGTCCTGAAGAAGAAGTCGATGAGGTTAAGCTACGCGTTTACCTCACTGACTATTAGGGCAACAGTAAAAGAAACAGAGGGTACCTCGGAAGACCCTAGGTACTTGGGAGTTGAACCACCTGAAGTGGATATTGACCCCAAGGCCACCATGGGTCCCGAAAAGGAAATCGAAGCATCTGAACAGATGACATTCGATGACCTGACGGAGGAGGCACCCAAAAACAGCGAGGCCACCTCCCCCTTAGCAGGGGAGCAGATGGACCTCTAAAGGTAACTTTGTATCCAACAACTGTCTCATGGGCAAGGACGTTGTAAAAAAAATAAAAATAATACAATGCAACCTCCAACACAAAAAGGCGGCAACGGCAACACTATGTCGCCACCTTGATGTATTGGAGGAGGCAATAGCTTCGATCCAGGAGCCCTGGATAATAAAGACCAAAATTACTGGTTTCAGTAGTTTAACTGGTCAAATTTTCAGCTTACCAAGCAACCAGCAACCTAGGACGGCTGTCTACGTTCCTATGAAATACAGAGCATTTCCGATGGCACAATTCAGCACCTCAGATCTCACTGCGGTCAAAGTTGAATGTCCAGTTGGGAAAGGCAAATATATGGCGTTGATAATCGCATCGGTGTACCTCCCTTTAGATGCAGCCACCCTACCACCGACCAGAGAAATGGAAGTACCACTGCCTCAACCACTGCCTCAACCAGAGAGTGGAGCTCATATTGGGTTGCGACTCAAACTCTCACCACGTGAGCTGGGGCAGCAAGGATATCAACGCCCGAGGTAAGTCACTATACGAATATATAATACAGAAAGATCTAACAATCTTGAACAGAGGCACGGAGCCAACATTTATTAATGCCCGTAGCCAAACGTTAATAGATATCACGCTCACGACAGCCGAAATATCAAACAAAATCCAAGACTGGCAAGTCTCGGACCATATCTCTATGTCAGACCACCGCTGGCTGACCTATACGATAAGCCAGGATCTCAGGACTACTGTAAAATCCCGTGACCCGAAGAGGACGGATGTAGCTCTCTACAATCGACTCTTAAGAGGAGCTCTGCGGGAAACAGAGGTCCTGACTCCTGGCAACAATGAAGAACTGGAAAGGTACACAGTATCTATCCACAACAAAATAGACACTGCCTATGAGGAATCCTGTCCAATGAGGATGGTTCAAACGCATGGCACAACCAACACATGGTGGTGCCCTGAATTGGAACACCTCAGGAGGACATCGAGAACGACCTTTAACAAGGCAAAACGTACAAGACTCGAAGAGGACTGGGTTATATATCAAGCCAACCTCAGAGAGTTTAAGAAAGTCTGCAGGCGAAAACAAAGAGAAGCCTGGAGAGCCTATTGTGAGGCAGTCGAAGATTTTCCACTAGCTTCTAGGCTACAGAAGGCACTCTCAAATGACCACCATAAGACTATTGGCATCCTGACGAGGGAAAATGGCGACAAAGCCGCCAACCTCCAGGAGAGTGCTGAGATTCTTATGGAAACTCACTTCCCAGGTTCTGTCTTTCCTGGAACGGCGAACTGGACGGATGTATCAATAACACCCTCACAATATGACTGGCAATATGCTAGTACAGTAATTGATGAGGACAAAATAAGATGGGCTATATCGAGCTTTTCCCCCTTCAAGTCACCAGGGCCTGACGGTATAAGACCAGCCCTACTTCAGTGGGGACTGGACACTCTTATGCCACACCTGGTTGGAATATTCAGAGCCTCTGTAGCTCTGAGGTATATTCCCAGTAAGTGGAGAGAAGTAAGAGTAGTATTTATACCCAAACCAGGTAGGATGGACTACACCCTACCAAAAGCATTCCGACCAATTAGTCTCACATCGTTTTTCTTAAAAACCATGGAGAGGCTATGTGAGCGGTACATAAGAGATGAAGTACTTGTTAACAACCCACTTCATCCGAATCAGCATGCATATACCCCGGGAAGGTCTACTGATTCGGCCCTTCACCATGTGGTTGGCAGAATCGAGAGATCATTGGACAACAAAGAATCCACCCTAGGTATATTCATAGATATTGAGAAAGCGTTTGATAAAACAACCTTTCCAACAATTACCCAGCAACTACACTCCAGGAATGTACCCCTGGTAGTAGGAGAATGGATACTCCAGATGCTCTCTAGCAGAGCAATAAGTATTAATGTAGAAGACATCACAGTTAAAGGACTGGTCATGAGGGGATGTCCACAGGGAGGGGTCTTATCACCCCTTCTCTGGAACATAGTTCTGGATACCCTAATTAATCACCTTAACAAAAATGGATTCTACACAATTGCATACGCAGATGACATAGTTATCTCGCAGACCGGCAAATTTGTAAACACACTGTGCGATAGAGCGCAGGATGGGCTCAAATTGATAGAAACATGGTGTAAGGAACACTCACTGTCGATCAATCCCAAGAAGACTGAGATGGTCCTTTTCACCAGGAAAAGAAGTTTAACGGGCTTAAAACCTCCCGAAATCTTCAAAAGCCAACTAAACTTCTCTGAAGAGGTGAAATACCTTGGTATTATCCTCGACAAGAAGCTAACATGGAACTCTCATCTACAGAGTAGAGCAAAAAGAGCATACGTGGCTTATGAGCAATGTCGGAGGACAGTGGGACGCGCATGGGGTCTTTCACCCCGTGTAGTCGCCTGGATCTACACTGCAATAATAAGACCTATGTTAACGTATGGAGCCATTGCATGGGGACCGAAAGTTCTACAAGCAACGGCCATCCAAAAATTATATCAAATACAGCGACTGGCTTGTTTAAACATCACAGGAGCCATGAGAACAACACCAACCGCGGCAATGGAAGTAATCACGGGTCTGACCCCTCTGGATCTGTTCGTTAAGGATGTTGCGTTAATGGCCATGGTACGATTGCACACGGCTGGTGTAAACCTAGAAGTAGGAATGGGTCGATTGAGGCTGGGCCTATGGCGGGAAGCGCTTACTGCGCAACCTCTGCTGCAGGCAACAAGTGATGCAATTGAACCCAGGTTTGTGTTTAATAAACCCTACAAAATACAAATTAAGCAGAACACAGAGTCAGATGCTACAAATGCAATACGGATTTATACAGATGGCTCAAAAACCAAAGAAGGTTCAGGATGTGGAGTGTACTCCAGATCACTAAGCCTAAGGATCAAATGGGGAATGGGAAGAAATACCAGCGTGGTCCAAACAGAACTGGCTGGTATCTCAATCGCCACAAAAGAAATAACCAAGAAAAGAATTTCGGGCAAAAACATAACAATCTGCACTGATAGCAGACAAGCACTATTAGCCTTGAACAGACACCGTGTTACTTCAGGGCTAGCACTAGAGTGCCACCAAGATTTAGCCAAAGCCTCGGTGAATAATAACATTATCCTGAGGTGGATTAAAGGGCACGAAAGGAGTAAAGGTAATCGCATTGCCGACTCTTTAGCCAAGGAAGCGGCTGGACTAAGAATTTTAGGACCAAGTGGCACCCACGGCCTGATGACTTCGACAATTGCGGAACTAGTCAAATGTTACACCCATGCTCAATCTTTAAAGAGATGGGATGAAATCAAAGGATGTAATCTTGCCAGGATAACCTTGGGCGATCCTGGGAAGCTGGCGCCGAAGAAATATCTGGCGATGACCAGGAAAAATCTACGCCTTACAGTAGGATTTCTGACTGGCCACTGTCAGCTAAGGAAACACCTACATAATTTGGGGCTAGTGGACACACCTCTATGCAGGATGTGTGAACAGGAAGATGAGACTGTCAGGCATGTCCTGTGCGAGTGCCCGGAGTTATCATCAATAAGAGAGTGTGTGTTCGGCGAGTCTTGGCCTACACCTGCCGATATAAAGGAGATGTCTCCCAGCGACCTGTCCACCTCCCTGGAAAGGACAGGATGGACGACGACCTAGGAGGACAACTCCTTGGGAGGATGTACAATGGGTCACATGTGGCCTAAGTGCGTGGGCTTACACTCACCCTCCCTACTCTACAGATACAGAACTGAAGAATCACGCCTTAATATCAAAACAAACTGAGAAATAATTTGAAACTAATTTAAGATTGTGTCCAACATCGATAATAAGTCCCATAGTTGAAAAACTGAAGAAACACGCTTCAATAGCAACACAAACAAAAAAATTATTTGAAATTTATTCAAGATTGTGTTCAACATCGATAATAAGTCCTATAGCTTGATGCTACTAATGATTTTTAATAAGTCCGAAATCAGAATAAATCACACGAAAATATTAATTCTGTTGTAACAAAGCTTGGGGTACTGAATGTCCGTGGACTTTTGAGTATGGAGTGTCTACATGACAGAATGGTACTGGATACAGCTTGTAAAGTCGTCAGGAGTTCGGATCCCCTTCTCTGCATGGTCCGTGACCATGAGAGAGCAGGAATTGGAGCATTTCTCTTTAGGGCAGCTGCCCGAGCAGCTGATGAACTCGGTATAGTTTTCGACACTGAACGAGGTGACCACAACTCTGTCACCGACTTGGAGCCCGTTCAGTAAAAAGCTCAGATAGAAGCCGCAGAAATCACCTCACTTCTGCGGAAACACAAGGATAAGCCAACGCCTGAAGTTCGCTTTTCTCAGGTCGAGGGGGCTGAAGTCGAACACTGAGGGGTTGTTCATCATGGCTTGCCAGGATGGTGTCTTCAACACCTTAGTCTACCGCAGTCGCGTGATGGGTATAGAGGTTCCTGACAAAAGGTGCAGGGCCTGCCGCGAGGCGCCCGAGACCCTAATGCACTTGCTATCAGCATGTCCAGCATATGCGGTCTTGCCCTATATTACCATCTACGGCATTCTTACAGTATTGACGAAACACCGGTGTTGCTCTACGCTCCGGAGGATTTTGCATCCGTTGTGGGGAACGAGAAGTGCTGAATGTATTGGAACTACTCTTCACCCACCCTCAGGCTCATAGAAGCTAATAAGCCTGATGTAGTCCTTCTCGACCACCAGAGCAAAACGGTATTGGTCGTGGAGTGTTCAGCTCCTGGCGAGACAAATATCGTCAGAAAAGAGGAGGAAAAACGGATAAAATATCGAGATTTTCTCTTCGAACTCCGCAGAGTCTATCCAGATCAAGATGGTTGTTCTGATTATTGGAGTCCTTGGTGAAATGATGCTCTATCTACTCTCGAATCTTGAAATCATACCGGCTTGCCGCACTAAAACAGAAATTTTAGCCGCACAGATGCAGAAGGCTGTCATTCTTGGCTCCCTGGGCTTGCTCAGGACACATTATTCTCGGACCCAATGATCACTTACCCCACGGTGTGGGGAGTGGTCATTGGTTGACCAGCGCACACTACGGTGACAAAAAAAACTGTGTTCACAAAAGATAAATACAAATACAGATACAAATAAGTTACAACATGGAATAAACGAATAAAGCGATTTTAGGATAAGTGCAAAGCACTTGTTTCCCATTGTTATAAATACTTGGTTAGGAACCGGATTGGAACCAGAATGAAAATATAATTTGAAGCACCCCACGATTTTTTACAACGAAATCAAATTTTTTTGTGATTAGATTTACTCTGATTTCAGACTCATTGAAAATCATTGGTTACATCATGTCACATGACTTATTATGGATTTTGAACACAATCTTCAATTAGTTAGGAATAATTTTTTATTTTTATTTTTTCAAAGTATGATTTATTTCCCACTCTATACTTTGGTTTGGTATTTCAAGCCCATATGTATATATGTATATATATATATATATATATATATATATATATTATATATATATATATATATATATATATATATATATATATGTATATATATATATATATATATATATATATATTATATATATATATATATATATATATATATATATATATATATATATGTTATATATATATATATATATATATATATATATATATATATATATATATATATATATAAATATATATATATAAAATATATACGCATGGACAGACAGTGTGGTTGTCTCACTTGCTTCCATACAGAGACTTTAATTCAGGGGTCAAGATCAGCATAATGAGACAAACTTATGAAATTATTGTAATGTCACCGATTCTTGGTAAGTCTACTAAGTTTGAAATGTATCTATCTGTCCGTTTAAAATTAGTCAAAATCTAGTCCACAGGAGTATGTTACAAACAAACAAACATACAAGTGGAGCCTATATAAGCGTGATAAAATAGCAATACTCCTAAATAAAAGCTAGTGAATGAGTTCCGTGGTAGCCGTGGTAGTGGACGAAAGAGCTGATAACGTCCGCCTTCAAAGAAGGTACGCGGATTCCATGTGCTATCGTGAGGCTCCTTTTTGTGTTGTGTTAGTCCATTGTGTGAATTATTGAAATGTGTGAGTGTCTTAAAGAAAAGTGATAATTCACGCCGGTATCCAGGCCGGGTGGTTCGGATAATCACGTAAAGGGGGGTGTATATGTGGAAAAAACCAACAGGTCTCCCAAGCAGGAGGCGACTTCATAAATATCAAATTGTTTTATGATGAAAAAAAAATTCGAAAAAAAAATGGGTGGCAGCTTTGCTTCGTGAGAGACCGCTGCGCTTCCCGACAAAGCTCCTGTCAACCAACAGGAGGAGCATTGGTCATATGCGCCTGAAGATAGGAAGCAACGACCATCCAAAATAAAGAGAGAGAGAAAAAGCCATTTTGAATGCGTAGTTGTTATGTGACTGTCATTTGAGTAGTTGATGTGAGTGTTTTTATAAAAATATGCCATTGAATATTTGTTTTTGAAAGACAATACGCCTACACACATCAAAGATGAGTTGGATTCTGTGTGTGGGGTCTCTGTTCCATCATTTACCAAAGTGAAATTTTGAGCATCTGAATTTAAACGTGGCCGTGAGAGCTTGCGAGACGATGAATATTACTATGAATATCACTAGATGTTACACCAAAAACGTCCAATGCTCTGTTGGTGCAGTTGAAGCACAATAAATTCGAGTTTTGGCGTAGATTAAGCTTTTCGCCCACTTGTCCGGCGTAGCAGAGGGAAGGAGAAGTGACGGCGACTGTTTTTTGGCTTAGTCATGGAGTTACTGTAATCGACTATCTTTAAAAACGAAAAACTATTACATCCCCATTACTCAAGGAGCTGAAGGCAGAACTTGCGACCACGTGTTTCACCACGACAACGCACCTCAGCAATTGCCATAGCGAAAATCCACTAATCACGGTTTGAACTGCTTGACTATAAGCTTCACTCACCATATCTAGCTTCAAGTGACTTTTTTCTGTTTCCTCATCTGTGAATAGCATTTGAAAGATAGAGATTTTTGTCAAATGAAGGTGCAATCATCTTCGTGAACAATTATTTTGCAGAGAAAAACGCCGAGTACTATATGGACGAGTTTCAGAGATGGGAGTATCGCTGATAGAAGTATGAGAGTTCAAAGGAGACTACGTTGAAAAATTAAAAAAGTCTAAAAAAAGTCTGGTATTTTTGTTATTTCGTAAACTTTTCAAACCACCCTCGTATATTGTGATATATAGTTTTTCTTTGACCATGCCATATAAAAGCTCAAAATATTAGTAGAAATGATATTTTTCTAACAGCAAACACGAGTCTTATCGTTTCTCATATTTATCTGCATATATATATATTATCTGAAAATGAGTCGGTAATACCGTGGAACTGCCAAAAGTGGCTGACATTATAGTGTTCATTTCGGACAGCATTATATGAAAAATCAAATCTCTCATCCCAATAACTCCGTTTTTGGGATGAGAGATGGATACTAATAACTTTCATATTTATTGGTCCCACAGCAACTGAGCGAATTCATGATTTCAAAAATCGATATAAATTGGACCAACCAGTAAACCCGTACTTTCGTTGTTTCACACGACTACAAACTGATCATTATGTTATAAATTTCATGATTCTAAAAAAGTGGAACATCCGCTCTTAATAAATCTGATTACAAATTCAATTCAGTCACGATTTCACGTTTTTGTTTAATGATGGAACAAAGATTTTGTACTTAGATGATTTATCCCATATTTCCAATAATCTTTGAATCTCAATAATGCGAATTACCATCAGATTCAGACGAGACCTCATAAGAAGGGATCGGAAGTTTTCAATTTCACCTGCGAAACAATAACGAAAATTTACACTTTCAATTACAATTGAATTCGTAATCGACAAATATTCATATGCAAGCCTCATGTTTATCAAAGAAACAACAAGATCATGAGCTGAAAGTCATATACTTTGGTAGATATCATTTTGGGAGATCTCCAAGGTATTATCCTGGGGTCTGTAGCATTTATGTTATTTGTCAGCAATTTACACTACATTTCATCCAAACTGAGGATCAATAGATGTATTGCAACTCTTTACATTTTATCATGAGAAAACACAGTATTTTTGGTGTCGAAAAAATGAATCATGCAATATTTCCGTGCTTAAGTTTCTGAAAATGATTCTTCAATTATATCATCTATAGATTTGAAAATTGTCCAAACATATGCTGATGTATGCATATAATAAACAAGAAACCACATCAAATCTGTATCGTGATAATTCATTTACATTTTTCTCAGTAGCAATGAAATTCATCCACCTGTTTTTAATAGTTTACGTGCGTTGAATGAGTAACTTAAAAAAATTGAAAGGATATAAAAACATAGACTTTCACTACAGCAAGGAATACAGTTCGACCATTTAAAATAATGACATGTTTTTATTACTGGATTACTTTTCCATTGTTAAATTAATCAATAGAAAAAAATATAAAATAATCAATTAATTTCTACTTTTATTAGATATGAATAAAATTTATTTAGGCACATATCTTTCAGATTCTGTCCGTTAGACCCGTTATACCTTTCCGGAATTAGCTCGTTACGGATTACCTAAAACTGACACCAAATACAGGGTGTTGCATTACAAAAATACCGATGACGTTATCACATTAATATGGATTAATATGGAATGAAATTTTGTTGTAAAATATAGAATATTAAAATTTGAAATTGATGTGTTTCAGGTTTTTGTAAAATGACCTTTGGTTATGGAAATATGGAATTCATTCCATATTTTGCGGACACACTATATATTAAAGCAGATATTCAGTGAGTTGTGGATAGCTTAGAGGATGATGTGTCAAACTGAGTCAATACCATTTATTGTCGCATCTCATTTGAGTTCTAGTATACCATGAGGATTCAGCTGGATACCTTGATTCCTGATGTTCCAAAACGACCTATGACATCTACTTCAACAACACTAGATCTGTCATTCTTAGTCATCAGAATGGTGAATCCCAATGTAACAAAAAAACTGAAGAATACACAAGAATTTGTAAAAGAATTGTCGGTCTATTGATATTCTTGCAGATGATTTGAAAGGGATTGGGACTGTTCTAAACAAGATTATTCAATGCAACTGAAATTAAGAAATACCAACTACTTCTTTTTTCTCTGGGCAAGTTTTTTTTCTAACTGGAATTCATCTGAATCGTCTATGCCTCCCAAGTCTCTGTGAAATACTAGGTTAATTACGTTCTTCCTTCTATTTTTGATGAATCCCTTTCCAACTATTTTGTTCTTCGTACTAGCTCATATAAGTCCATTGTCGGACTCGTATTCTTCTGGACATAATTTTTTATTGTCCATATTCAAGCATTTGGTTGCTTCGTTTCTGGATTACAAGGGGTTGAAGCTTGAAATAATGTGTTTATAAAATATCATGAACATTCATGAACCAATTTGGGTACCTATAGACTTTAGTTCGTCAGTTTCGATTTTTTTACCAAGCAACTGAAAATACAGCTCTCTCATTTCCAGTGTTATCTTCATTACTCGCTTTGTTATCGAAATAAAATCATTATAACTCTATCTAAAAATCATCTATGAACAACATGAAATGAAGATAAGAAATCAAAAATCAACAATTTCAACAAGCGAATGAGCAAACTGTTCACCTTCTGATGAAATACACAACTGAAATAGATTTTCCATTGATTGCTTGACACGTTTAAAAATTACCTGAGATATTCTTCATGACACTGAAATTGTCAGTTATTTGATTCCTCAAGTAGAGATGTTTTATACACAAGAGCCTTCAGATGACCCCTTGAATAAACCTACATGATTTCAATGAGAAATGCAAGCTGGCTAAGTTTGCGATCCTTCACGTCCAACTCAACGATTGAGAATGGCGATCAAAATGCTAAAGACCAAGAATGTTGAATGACCTGAAGCCCCGTGATGCCTAAACCATATATTGACTTCAACAAATATAAGTACTTCTTCTAGCGAAATGGGTGAATTATCTCGCAAAAAGTCCGCAGAAGATGCAACAGTTGATTTGCTTGTAAAATAATGGGCCAATTAGCTAGACTTTGGATCCGTTGCAAAAGATATTGGTATAGATTTCTTTCTAGAACTTCCCAACTGATTTTCGGGATACAGTGTAATATTCCTAGTAGTATTGAAAGTAACTTCGTCTATCATATTAGGAACCGCTTCTTTCAATTTAGGCATGCATTTTCTTGCATTTTCAATAGAATTTCCAGTTTTTTTGCGTGTTGTAACTTGCTTGTTGTAATCTGAAACTTTCAGAACGTGGAATTACTGTTGGGATATCTGTCCTAGTGCTTCTTCCACATTTCCATTTACTGATCCAAGAATAAAGTGCATATCAGTCATTTCAGTGTCAATAAAATATTCATGATGGAATCACTGCTGAATGACAACTCTAAATTTTAAGATATGACAAGTTAACTATCACTGTAAACTGTTCTTCAAAGCTGGTAAGTAGGTACTCGATTGGAATTGGCAATTATTCGTCATTGAATGTTGATTTTGCAATTACAAACCTAATAAAGTTGGTATCAATATCATGACAAATGTAAGATATATTCTCTTGAAATTATTGAAAAATAGGTATATAACATGCAATTGAGTGGATTCCAATTTTTTTTGCTTAATAAAAAGCTAGATGTGAAGAAAACCTAGTTTTTTTTCAAAGGCTCACTGAGACGTCACTGAAACTAATAATCTCAATAGAGTTAGAGCTGAATAAACGCCTTATTACAACATTTCAACCAAATCTGTTCAAGGATATTATCTTTCTCTAACTTCAGTGCACTACGATTCAAAAAAACGAAGTAACTTTGGACGTATCTTTATGAAAACTTTTTTCATCAAATGATCTAGCAAATCACCTTCTGAAGTTTTCTACCGTATGTAGGAAACATCATGTCTCTCATGCTTTCTGAATGCCCAGGCACCCGTTATTCAGTCGATATATTCCGGTCTATAAAAATATCGATCCCCTCATTTTATTGGGACATCAAATTTCTTGCACTTTGTAAAATTATATAAACTTCTGCTTCAAAGATAGAAGTGTATTGATCAAATGAATTGATGAAATATTGTTTTCGTGCCGCATAATAGAAACATTCCACTTGATGTTTGGTTTTCACGCATTTCATTAGCAAAGCGTCCGAAATTTTTTTTTCCATTATTCCACCACGATGATTCAATGTTCTGGTCATTCCATGTTTTAGTAATCAGAATTCATTATCTACTCACATCACAACCTCAACCAAGTCATTTTCAAGTTTACTACATGGATCAATAAGTCCCGAGACTACCCCAGAGATGGCGCTCTTAGTAAACCAGTAACCACGTCTTTCTAGAGTACTAACCTTTGCTTGAAACGTGTCGAAATTTTAAGTCGATCGGACCAGAAACAGCTGAGTTATCGAGGTTAGAGAAAAGTCGTTTTGTAGTTTGTTTAAAAAATGGAAAAAACCGAGTTTCGTGTTCTGATAAAACATTGTTTTTTAATGGGTAAAAACACCGTGCAAGCGAAAGAATGGATTGAAAAATGTTACCCGGACTCTTGTCCATCAAAAGCAACGATTTGTCGGTGGTTTGCCGAGTTTAAACGTGGTCGTACCGACACAAATGACGCAGAACGCTCGGGTAGACCTGTGGAAGCTGTTACACCGGAAAATGTGAGTGAAGTGACAAAAATTGTAATGAAAGATCGTAAAGTGAAGCTCCGTGAGATTGCTGAGATGACACAGATATCATATGAAAGTGTATTTACTATCCTTCATGAAAAATTGAGCATGAAAAAGGTTTTTTCTAAGTGGGTGCCGCGATTGCTTTCGATGGAACAAAAACAGCAACGAGTCGATGATTCAGAAAGCTGTTTATCGCTATTTACTCGCAACAAAAAAGATTTCTTGCGTCGTTACGTGACCATGGACGAAACATGGATACATCACTACACTCCAGAGTCAAAGCGGCAGTCATCTGAGTGGCGCACAGCTGGCGAAAGCCGTCCGAAACGTCCGAAAACGCAGCAGTCAGCTGGCAAAGTGATGGCGTCAGTTTTTTGGGATGCGCATGGCGTGATTTTCATTGACTACCTCGAAAAAGGTAAATCGATCAACAGTGATTATTATATTGACTTACTGGTACGTTTGAAGGAGGAAATCGCAAAAAAACGACCGCACATGCAGAGAAAAAAAATCCTTTTTCACCAAGACAATGCACCTTGCCACAGGTCGATGAAAACAATGGCAAAATTAAACGAATTGGGTTTTGATCTGCTTCCCCACCCCCCATACTCACCAGATTTAGCCCCCAGTGACTACTGGCTCTTTGCTGATCTTAAAAAAATGCTCCAGGGAAAAGATTTGGCTCAAATGAGGAGGTCATCGCTGAAACTGAAACTTATTTTGAAGCGAAAGATACATTTTTTTATAAACATGGTATTGAAAAATTGGAAAGCGTTGGAACCATTGTATCACCCTAAAAGGAGATTATGTTGATGAATAAAAAAAAAATTTGTAAAAAAAATGTTGTTTTCATTGTTAGTCTCGGGACTTATTGATCCATGTGTTATATCCAAAGTCGTCTGATGAGATTATCAAATGTATCAGATGTAACAAATATATTACGAATAGTTACTCTAAAGGTCAAAATCCAAATTTAGCAAAACTAGGAAAATGTGCAAACTTCAAACTTTGAAACGAAATATCACACGGTTTCTATTATTACTGTTGAATTTCTCAATTAGCTTTTTACATCTCAAGAAAATTGATCACTCACTAATTGTTTTCGAATGTTTTTCCATAGATTGTGGACAACCCAAGAAAATTGAACATTCAAAAATTGTTTTCGAATGTTTTCTGATCAGGAATTTTTGTTATTCATTATACATTCAAACAGGGCTAATATTTGGGTTATTCAGATATGAATTGTTTCTGAAAAACAGCTTCAAAAATCGAAAAAAAAAAATCAAAATTTGTCCTAGTACACTAAAAAAAAATTGTTTTCTGAATATTAGTCTTCTTTCCCCACCTGGGGATAACTTACACCCCAAAAATATCAAAATCTAAGAGTGCTGAGTGCTAAGGTGCTGCCTTGAGAAAAACTCAAAGTAAATTACTCAACAAACGTTTGTTAATGTCCCCGGATGGAACAGAGCTCATTATACCAATTCTGAGCACACATCAAAAAATTAACTTGTCTTGCAGCTCATTATAATTTAACGAGGTTTCAGGGATACTGTTTGAATGCAGTACAATAAACTGTATCACAGTCAATTTAACATGAAAGACGAAGTATATAATTGAATAAATTGGCACGTAAAGTCCCCTGCTTAATTTGGAGTTCTATTACTTCCAGACGAGATATTTTATCACGAGGGAATTCATTACGTCCGTTTTGGGTGTAATGTTCGAGTTCTAATGTCGTTTTTTCAACTTGTGAAGACTGACGTAGATTGGTTCCTTAGATGAGTTTGGCCTTTCAGAGGTAATTGAATGCAGGCATATGCTACCCTCCAAAAAAACTTCCCATTTTGTCGACCATCGAAAAAAATGCAACTTCTCACTAAGAAGCAATATGTGCAGATCCATAATTTCCAATATCTCCTGAGCAAATAACGAATATATAATAGTTTATTGAAAACATGGATTATTATACATAAAAGCACTTGCCTTAATGTAATTTTTTGGAATTCTGGGATTGCACATATTTTGATCGATTAGGCTTGGTGTGCTTGGATATTTGATTGATTTCAAAGTTCGATTCGATATCGACTCAAGTTTATTTCAATTGGTTCAACAAGACAGAGTCTGTAAACCCATCCTGGCCTTCAACTGTTCTATCATTTTGATGCTTTTATGTATTCAGAAATAAATAAACAATATCAAGTACAATATGACCAAATGGAGATAAAAAAAGATAGGACGTTTCTGCTGGGTCTTGTAGAAATCCAAGTTCACTTTTTCCAACTTTTTCTGTTCTAAGATTTCCTGGAAAATATTAATAAATTGATGGATGTAGCCGTTACAACGTGCGGTAGGAAATCATAATGAAGAAAGGAGAATTGAAACTTTCTATGTTTTACACCACTTTTATTTGTAAGTAACATTACTGCAGTTTCGTCTTATAAGGACATTTTCAAACTTATACATTGAAATGTCTTCATAGGACAAAACTGCAGTAATGTCAGTTACAAATGAAACTGGTAAAAACATAGGAAGTTTCAATCAATAGTTCTTCACCAATATCAGAAAACCTACTATTGAATGATATCAAGAAACCGAATCTAGCTCTCGTGATTCTGGTGACATATTGAAACAAAATTGAGACTTTAGAAATCTGTTTCAACTTAATGAAACTCTTATACAGGGTATCGTCGAATCGAGACATCCACAATTTTGCGATTTCAAACAAGGATCTCTTATCATTTGAAGTAATTTCAATATTGATGATGGAAATATGAAAACTCTTGTTTCTGTATCATTAATGATTTTGATAATCCGATAATGACCTCGCTCAAAGAATTATTATTATTTTCCAATGCAGCCGTAATTTTCGTTTAAGTGAAAGCAATACAAACCAGTTTTCATGAGCTTTTATCTAGTTTCAATCATCCCGGTGTCTTTATTCAAATCGTGCAAGTTGAATTTGTCCCTTTTTCCAGTATCCGATTGAGCTGAAATATGACACCTATGTTTGGTTCTCGGATGATAAGTAGGCACTATGCACTTATATACACTTTCTTTGAACTATACACCTTCTATTGTTCGTTATATTTTGAATTTCAAATAAGTGACTGATTTTTTCATTTAATTCAATTTTATATGGTATTGACTATTTTTATACATTTATCAAATGTTATCATTTCAATTACATTTACATTTATGTATACATGCTTTGTCGACAAGATGTTATTCTTCGATATTGAAGCATATTTTGATTGATTGATTGATATTTGGAAAAATAAGGGGGCATCGTGCAACTATTGCTAATTTTTGTGTCTTTCTGTATGATTATAGGTTTTCCTTTGAATTTGATATGTGATATGTTATTAAAACATTTCGGAACGAACTTTTTTGAAAATTGAAATATTCTGACAAATCCTCAATTCAAAAGTTTTACATTTATGGAAACAATTTGAGAAAAACTGTATGTCTCTCAATACTAGTATTGCATAATATGTGCAGATACCTAAAGTATGAGAATTCCTCAGGAAATAAAAAATGTCGGACCCAAACTTGTGAGTTATTGACTGAACCGTCCTTATCTTTAGCGGCGGTCAGCCCGCCAGAGCTAGCAAGTAACGACCCCCTAATAATGCTACGTCACGCGCTCGATTCACGAACTGTTACAGACAATTTACCTTAACAAGCTTTGTTTTACTACCAACAATTACCGCAAAATATATATATGTGGCCTTGAATTCTCTCATATAGTAAGAGTGCCGTGCCGGATATCTATTAACAAGTTAACTAACTTTTCATAGCACATTTTGACAACTACAAGTGGTTATATATTTTTATATAGGAGGTTCTTCGATTTCTACTTCTACATCATCAATAAAATATATAGGAAATCTTCGAAGACAGGAAGAAAGTAATTTACGATGTGCGAGTCATATACAGACGTATTTTGCAGACACGAACTGAAAAAAAAGTTCAAAAACGGCTACTTTCAAGAATATGAATTTTGATCTACATTGGAATCATCATCATTCCTTTTACAGGAATGAAAGGTTAATTAATTTATTCCCAACTATGGAAATTCCATTCAAATTGAAAATAGGATATTTTCAATGTACTCATTTCTTCCATGAAATGAATCATCCGTGTGAAATTTTCAACGAACTTTTATCGAGCAGAATTGTTTCTTCTGGTAACATAAAGTTGTAATTTTTTGAAAGGAATATGTAGTTCGTCTTGTAGAGTTATCAAAGAGCTTGATTGTTTCCCATTTAAATTTGATATCATGATAATATTCTTCATATATTACATCGACTAGCGTTCCTGTAAAAAGAATGATGATGATTCCAATGTAGATCAAAATTCATATTCTTGAAAGTAGCCGTTTTTTTAACTTTATTTCAGTGCGTATCTGCAAAATACGTCTGTATATGACTCCCACATCGTTAATTACTTTCTTCCTGTCTTCGAAGATTTCCCATAAATTTTATTGATGATGTAGAAGTAGAAATCAAAGAACCTTCTATATAAAAATATATAACCACTTGTAGTTGTCAAAATTTGCTATGAAACGTTAGTTAACTTGTTAATACATATCCGGCACGGCACTCTTACTATATGAGAGAATTCAAGGCCACATATATATATATTATATATATATATATATATATAATATATATATATATATATATATATATATATTTTGCGGTAATTGTTGGTAGTAAATTGTCTGTAACAGTTCGTGAATCGAGCGCGTGACGTAGCATTATTAGGGGGGGTCGTTACTTGCTAGCTCTGGCGGGCTGACCGCCGCTAACGATAAGGACGGTTCAGTCAATAACTCACAAGTTTGGGTCCGACATTTTTTATTTCCTGAGGAATTCTCATACTTGAGGTATCCGCACATATTATGCAATACTTGTATTGAGAGACATACAGTTTTTCTCAAATTGTTTCCACAAATGTAAAACTTTTGAATTGAGGATTTGTCAGAATATTTCAATTTTCAAAAAAGTTCGTTCCGAAATGTTATAATAACATATCACATATAAAATTCAAAGGAGAACCTATAATCATACAGAAAGAAACAAAATTTAGCAATAGTTGCACGATGCCCCCATATTTTTCCAAATATCAATCAATCAATCAAAATATGCTTCAATATCGAAGAATAATATCTTGTCGACAAAGCATGTATACATTAATGTAAATGTTATTGAATTGATAACATTTGATAAAGGTATAAAAATAGTCAGTACCATATCAAATTTAATTAAATAAAAAAATCAGTCACATATTTGAAATTCAAAATATAACAAACAATAGAAGGTGTATAGTTTGAAGAAAGTGCATACAAGTGCATAGAGAGTGTATAGTTTTGGTCTACTTATCATTCTATTCTATCCACATAATATTCTTCCAAACCATAATAGGTTCCATCGGAAAGAACTCTTTTTACTGCTTTTCTGAAGCTGGCGTTGTACGGTATATGTTTAATACTATTTGGAAGGTGATTGTACATTTTGCAGCCGATATATACAGGGTGATTCAAAATTACTTTGACAAACTTCAGGAGATGATTCCTCACAATATTCTAATATGAATCGTACAAATAAATAAATGTCCGGAAGCGCTTCGTTTCCAAGATAAGGATGTTGAAGTTTTATTTTCGTTTTTTTTCAAATAACTTTTGAAGTACTGAACTTAATTAAACGAAACTTGGTAATAGGAGGTTTTTGAGGTGTCGAATTCGAACCTGATGTTTTTACTGTTCTTACTCGTAGGTGGCGCCACCTACACGTATTTTTCTTTTTTAAAGATTCATAACTTTTTTGGGCGTACTTCTAGCACATTTTTCAGTAAAAAAATCGATTCCTCTATCATATCTACGTAAATAAGCTACCCTAGTTACTAGTCGAATATTTTGCATTTTTCACAAGAATGCTTTGGAAATAAATTTGACGTTTGTGAGTAGTTTTGGTAATTACATATTTTGTGACAGTTAGACGTTTTGTTGAAGTTTCCGTAAGTAGAAGTAGAAAACATGTATTTTGAAAAAATTGATTATTTAAACAATAATGCTCATTTAGCCGATATGCATTTCATTTATGGCCTTGCGGATGGCAATGCGCGCGAAGCAGGAGCGATTTCCTAATCGAGTACTGCCTTCAGCTCCAACATTTGCTAGTCTCCACCGTCGTTTGGCAGAAACAGGGCAGCTGATATTATTGGAAGACCACGAGCAGTCCGAACCCCAGAATTGGAAGAAACTGTTTTGAACGCTCTCGGGGAGAATCAAGAAACAAGCACAAGAGTAATTGCTGAAGCTGTCAATTCTATTCAGTCCACAGTTTGGAGAATTATCCACGATCAACAGTTTTATCCATACCATATTCAAAGAGTACAAGCTCTTTTGCCACGAGACTTTCCATTACTATGTGTCAATGGTTTTTGAGAAAATTGGCTGGAAATCCTCAATATTTAAGATATGTACTCTTCACGGACGAGGCAAACTTCTCCCGAAATGCTATCACAAACTTTTATAACAACCATGTTTGGGCTCTCGAAAATCCGCACGGAGTTAGTGAAAGGCATTATCAGTATCAATTTTCTGTAAATGTATGGGCGGCAATAATTGATAATTACTTATCCTTTCTTTCTTCCGCTCCGACTGGATGGCGCAACTTACAGACACTTTTTAGAAAATTAATTGCCGGGACTACTTCAGAATGTACCATTAGAAATTCGTATCCGCATGTGGTTTATGCATTTCAGCGTTGTAGCCAGGGAATTCCTTAACACAGTCTATCCGAATCGATGGATCGGTTGGGGTGCAGAAGAACCTAACCAGGCGTGGGCACCAAGGTCCCCAGATCTAAACCCAATAGATTTTTATTTTTGGGGACATTTGAAGTCACTAGTTTATGAGACTCTAGTAGTGAACCAGGAAGATCTAAGAAACCGAATAGTAGACGCCTGTAAAACAATAAGAAACACACCAATAATTTTTGACCGGGTACGAGATTCAATGACTAGACGACTGACTGCCTTTATTTCCTGAAATAAAATGTTGACATTTCTTGCAAATTTTATTAAAACAAATACTGATTATGCACCCTTGATACAAAAATAACTATTTCGCTTAAGGTTGTCATAAAGGAACGTACCCAACAGTTATGACCTTCTTCAAACGAGTAAAACGTCAAATTCATTTCCAAAGCATTCTTGTGAAAAAATCAAAATATTCGTAATAACTTCGACATGCAAATAATCGACTTGAAGTTTTCAAGTCCAAATATTTAGAAAACAGTTGCCTATAGCAAGTAGTAACAAGGGTAGCTTATTTACGTAGATATGATAGAGGAATCGATTTTTTTACTGAAAAATGTGCTAGAAGTACGCTCAAAAAAGTTATCAATCTTAAAAAAAAAGACGTGTAGGTGGTGCCTCCTACGAGTAAGAGCAATAAAAACATCAGGTTCGAATTCGACACCTCAAAATCCTCCTATTACCAAGTTTCGTTTAATTAAGTTCAGTGTTTCAAAAGTTATTTGAAAAAAACGAAAATATAAATAAAACTTCAACATCCTGTATCTTGGAAAAGAAGCGTTTCCGGACATTTATTTATTTGAACAATTCATATTAGAATATTGTGAGAAATCACCTCCTGAAATTTGTCAAAGTACTTTTGAATCACCCTGTATAATAGAATCCTTACGGAAGTGGAAGATGGTAATGGTAGTTAGAGATGGTTACTATTCCCTGTAATGAAATTTTGTTGTGAAGTGAAATTTGCACGAATCGCGAAATTGTATATTACCTAAACTTGAGAATGATTTTCTCTCAATTACTAGTGTGTGGCCAGATAAATATGTCGTGAACCATGAATGTGCTTTTTTTAGAAATCCGTAACAGCAGTATCTCATGATTCACGCAGTCAAAAGCCTTCGATAAATCACAAAACAGAGCCACGGCAACTCCCTCATCATTGATCCCAGTATACAGTTCATATAACAGTGAAAATATTGCATCATTTGTTGATGCTCAATATATTACACGCCTGCAAAAAGTCAAACGAGTTTTTCACTCACATTTGCTAGATTTATTAGTGGATCATAGGTTACGGTTATATTTTTTGTCAATTCAGCTGCAACTGAAGAATAGTACTCATTTAATGTGACCGAATTCAGCTCCAAATCTATTTTCTTATGGGAATGCTTTCCGATAAGATCATTTACTATCTTTCAACTCTCTTTGTTGGTAGCACCATTTATACGATTTTCAAAATAATTTTCCTTTGGTAACTTCATAATATGTCGATATACTGATCTCTACTTATTGTAGGAAAAAAATCTGTATTTGTATATTTTCTGATATAATGCAGAGATCTTATATTTCTCGCAAATTTTTTTAATCCTTTTGTAAGCCATTGCTTCTTTTGTTTATTTTTGATCTTTCCAATGGGAAAAATTACATTGAAAATTTCAAGAAGTTCATTGTGGAAAACTTGAAATCTTTCTTTTATCATTGTAGTTGATTCCCAATTTGTTTGTTGACATTTCAAATAGAACTTATTATAGTTGAATGCAGTAAATAGCCTTACATATCTGAATTTCTCATTTTCACACTTTGAATCGATGTTATCTAGTGTGCAGAAAAATGTTATTTTATATTGTTGTTGTTGTTCAAATCGACATCAGTTGACCTGATATGAATTAGTGGCTTTTCAAAAGAACTTTTGTCGACTTCTGTAACCAATCTCTTGATTTCTTCTTCGGACTGAATACATTGGGTCCCTCAAATCACTACATTGTGAAACATGAGCCTATTCAGATTTCTATTAGTGAAAAAGGTATACTATTCATTAAGTTGAAGTTTGAAAGAAAAATTTTCTGAGCCTAGTTTATGGAATGCATAGAAATTAATAGAAATTTTTTTCCACTATTTGGGAGTTGGGAGATTTGGGAGATTTCGGAAAGCTCTGCAGCCTTCTGAGCTCATTGCGTTTTCTCCCCGTATTATTCTTGTTATCAATTTCAATGGTCTTGTTCCCTGTACTAGTTTATACAGATCCCTTGCTGGACATGTAACTTATTTTTCTGAACATGAATGCGGTTAAATTAACATGCGCGTTAGTGTTATCTAACCGGGAGAGAACGAGTCACTTTTATCCTGCATACAGGAGACAAAAAAGGGAACTTTCCATCCCGTAGTGAGAAAAAAGTGCATGTCAGCCATTTCAGCGTTAGTAAAATTATTTATGATAGAATCACTGCTAATTAACAACTCTGACTTCCATTGATATGATCACCCTATCACTGTCAGATGGTCTCCAAAGCAGGTATTCATGAGATGCAAAGTGGCTTCAATTTTTTTTCTCAGAAACGAAGCTAAATATGAAGAAAACATCGGCGACAAAAAAGGTTTCGTTCCGGTTGATTGATCTAAAAAGATGAAAATCTACAACAATAGGTCAGTGACGTACTTTTTTTCCCAATATTGTTGACTGTGGTACCCACTGAGATTTCACCGGATATAATAATCCCAATCTTCTTAGGGCTGAATCATTTCGAATAACTGTAGCAAATTTCAACCAAATCGATGTAAAGATATTCGTGATATTTCATAAATACCATTTCTCATGAGAAGTTTTTTTCTTAAAACAACCTAACGAATCACCCTCTGAAGTTTCATAATTATGCAATATCCTGTATAACAATAACTTCAAGGATTATAAAATTCACCAGATTTGTGTAACAAATACTAGGCACTATATAGACTAGGACTATGTTGAAGGAATGAAAGCTATCATCAAGCCATCAACCCGTGTGGAAAACTTTCATGAGTACACAGTACAATAAAATTACTGTTATTCAAATCAGAAAAAATTAAAAATATTGTTTCCTTCCTCTGATCGTTTCTCCACTGAAACTGTTATGGAATCAAAATATACCTTGTGTTATGTTTTTCATGAACGAAGCGTTTTATAATTCTCAATTGCAAACTTGCAAAAACTGTCCGTTATTTTTATTTCAGTATCTGTAGAACAAAATAATTGCTTTGGATTCACGTACTATATAGTCTTTGAAAAATATGTGATTGAGCATTGTTCTTTGGAATATATCATGCAATGAAAAAAGAATACCAAAAAGCATCCAATTTCAATTTTTTTGTATATGGTTCCATAACAGAGTGAATCTAGAACAATTATGAAGAAATTCGTTGAAAACAGTTGGAATAGTGCACGCAAACTACAAGAAGGTGATCATCAGCTTCGATATTTTCGACGAAATGCTTAGCAATAATCGCCAGACATATAATCAAAAGGGTACATTCCATAACTCAATAGTAGATAATTTAAAAATATAGCCTCACAATTTATTTGACTTTCGAAATTGGTTAATATGATGACTAAGATGAATTTCACAAAATGGATTACCTGGATTTAAACGTTACGTGCCTCCAGGCTTATAAAGTTCACCCCAATGTTATAATTTGGGCGCACATTTCATGTATACATGTAGATAAAGAAAAAATAGATCTCAAAATGAACGTCAACTGTAACGGTCACATGAAATGTTCTATGTACAGTTCCAATAATATTGTATACCCAAAGAATCAAATAAATGAGATATTTTGAAAAAACTATTTCGAATACATTCAAATATATCTCAAAAATTTTACTAAACACTTCTCCCGTACTTCAAAAATTGAATTTCCAATGAGAGGGAAAAGGAAATTCGTCGGTCAGTAGCCGGGCGGTTCGATGTGGGTGCTTTGTTCACCCTCTCAATCGACCGATGTGTGAGTCGGTGGTTCAAGCCGCTGGCTTCATCGATTTTCACTTGTTATCGTCCAACTCGTGTTAGGAATCACATGTTAAAAGGTAAGACCTCATTAGTCCTTAGCTCGCACAAGTTTCAACTTCTGAGGGTTGTCGCTCGAGGGGGGACGACAGCTGGTTGACGAAAAAACATATTTTGAACATATTTTTTAAACATATATTTTTCATATAATCTAATGAGGAGGACGTGGTGTCAGGCAATGAAATATGAAGATGAAACTAATAAATTTTTTGAATTATTTTGATTGCAAATTTAGTTTTTGACTATGCAAATAATCAAAAGTTGTTTCTATTTCGAATCTATTGAGAGAAATGGTAAAAATTTCAACATTGCAATGGTAGAGTTGCAGTTCTGGCAAATTTGTTTTCACTGTATCTGATCAGGACATGAAATATTTCAAAACGTGAAAATACCTTTTTTTTGATCGATGATCAATCTATATTATTCGTACTGATTTATTCAAAAGTCAGAATCACTAAGTTATATTTAT
This sequence comes from Leptinotarsa decemlineata, assembly GCF_025532065.1. NCBI lineage: Eukaryota > Metazoa > Arthropoda > Insecta > Coleoptera > Chrysomelidae > Leptinotarsa > Leptinotarsa decemlineata. The sequence continues at coordinate 2,648,871 of NW_027412551.1, forward strand.
GTGTTATCAACAATGAAAAATTAACAAACATTTCTAGATGGAAGTTATTACTAATATAAAAAATATAATTTTGAAAATGAAAACAAATTTTTGATTCCTCATGAAGTGACTTGAAATAATGTGTTCATGACTGTTATTCGGAAATTTGGATGTTTTATATACGGAGTAAGCCATATTGGACACTTTTGAAACTATTTTCAAACTAGTTAGGTGAGAACTGATGGCTGTGTCAAACTTGATGGTGAAATTTAAATTTCGATATCTATCATCATTTTTGAGTTACAGCATGTTTTTCTAAAAATTGCTCTAACATTTTTCCTATCAATTTTTTTTTTCTATGGAAACATTTTATACTCACTTTTTTACGTAAAATGTAATGCTCACACCACCTTTTCAAAAATGTAGTACCTACACTTGATGTATTGCTGGAGTCTTTTTTGAAATACACAGCTTTCAAGGTTATTTCATATAGACTTTAAAACACACACTTTGATCAAGTAGGTTTTGGACGACGCGGCGATAAAACAGAAAGAAAAATTTTTCAGTAGTAACTATCAAATGTTGATAAAGCTTTTCACAGCAGTAATTGAAAGGTATAGTATCAATAAAACTGATAAACATGTATAATATATTCACTACTAATAATTGAAACTTCAACAATAATAATAATTATAATGATAAAGAATAAACAATGAAATATATTTCTCCAGAGAAGGTGTTAGAAATATCTTCTAGCTTTTCATACGCACAGGCGACTCCTTTTCTGAACGTTATTTGCCAAATTAACTAGTTCAATGGGAATGAGATAAGCAAAACTCTGCATCACTGCCGCTTCCAATGTATAATTGGTCGGCAATTCAAAAATAGGATTTTGCAATCTTCCCCAGAGGTAAACGTTCATAGGCGTCAAGTCCGGTGACCTGGCCCGCCAACGGTTGGGTCCTTGTTTGGCTATCCAATTATTACCAAAATTTGCAGCGAAAACATTGGTGTTAATTGCAGTGTTTGAGGCGAAGCCCCATCTTGTTAAAAATATATTTTTGTGACCTGCATCAGTGGTAATTCATCAAAAAGCGATTCAATATTTTGCCTTAAAATCTATAAATTCCTCTGAGATGTGAGAGTGTAATTATAAATGAACGGGCCGATAATTATATCCCTGAAAACATCTGCCCACACTCTAAATCCAAATCTTCCTCGACTTCTTTGTTCTACAATAGAATGAAGAATGTTTTGTGCCCAAGTATAAGAATTGTAGCGGTTGACAATACCGTTACTGCTTAGATAAGCTTCGTCTATCCAAATAAAATTTACCAAAAAATCACGCACTTGGTTACAACTTTCTAGGAATCACTGGCAAAAAGCCATGCGGCATTCAAAATCTCTAGGTCTGAGTTAAATGATTCTTCTGGTCCCATATGTCTTGACGTTAAAAATCCACAAGAAATCCACAAGAAGGGCGTTCCGCTTAGACCTATCATCAGCTCCAGAGATTCTGCTACTCAAAACTTGTCTAGATTTTTACTTCGCTTAATACAACCATTACAAGGAAAAACATCGTCTTTCGTGAAGAATTCAAGGCATTTTGTCGAGCTACTAGGGTCAATTGAGGTTACACAGGAAGATCAACTAATTAGTTTCGACGTGGAAAGCCTTTACACCAACGTTCCGGTCGAAGAAGCACTCCAAATCATACAGAGAAAGCTATCCGAAGACAAGAACCTAAAAGAGAGAACGAATCTACCTATAGAAGTAATCATGGAATTACTAGGATGCTGTGTACGTAACTGTTATTTCCAACTGAAGGACGAATTCTTTACACAAGATGAGGGACTGCCAATTGGTTCGCCACTTTCACCAGTCATAGCCAACATATATATGGAGTGGTTTGAAACTCTAGCCATTGAAGGAGCTCACAAGAAACCGCGAGTCTGGTTGAGATATGTTGACGACACTTTCATAATATGGAACCATGGGAATACTGAACTAGACGCCTTCCTGAAATACATCAACAGCGTGAGACCTTCCATCAATTTCACAATGGAGAAGGAAATCCACAACGAATTGCCATTCTTAGACATTTTGGTGAAGAGGACCGACACTAAGTGGGAAACATCTGTATACCGAAAACCCACTCATACGGGACAGTATCTGAACCATGAATCCAACCACCATCAATCGACTGAAAGAGGAATCATCAAGACTCTATTAGACCGTGCTTTTGGGCTCTGTAATACGAAGGAAGGTCTCGAGAAGGAACTAGACATCATCAAAAATGATCTTCAACGGAATGGCTACTCCAAAGCGATGGTAGAGAAGACTTTGGCTAGAAGACAGCAGGAGCCTCACAAGGAAGAGACGCCGTCACAACCAGTGCTTGCACTTCCCTACATCAGAGGATTATCGGAGAGGATAAGAAGAATTGGTTCCAAGTACAACATCAGAACCTGCTTCAGATCCGGTAACACTATCCGTTGCAGCCTCACGAAAATCAGGCCACCAAACGCGGACTGCGATTCCAAGAATTGCATTTATCGGATACCCTGTAAGTGCAGTAAATCCTATATTGGTGAAACTAAGACGCCATTGAATGTTCGCATTGCCGAGCACAAGAAACACACACAGCGAGGGGAAACCAGCAAATCAGGAATAGCAGACCATGTTTGGACCCATCAACACAACATCGAGTGGTCCCAAGCTGAGATCTTGCACAGAGAGGAACATTGGTTTAGGAGAAAATTCAAGGAAGCTGCATAAATGTTGTCCAACAACGTATTCAGCCAAGCCAGCGTAGAAATACGCAACATATGGAAACCCATCATCAAGCGAAAAATGGGCAACTCCCACCAAAACGGTCATCTTCCACGGAACCAGTGAAGCGGAAAATGGAAAGCGGGGATAAGTGAAAGTACTCGAACGACCTATAAATAGTCATATCTCGGAGGAATCAGTCCAGTCATCACCCGAAGACGATTGTAGATACTAACAGTCGAAACGTCGTGAACTAACGTGACTTGGAATCTCTTCACTTTTTATTTTTATTTTCTTTCTTTTTTCATTTCTATATTTTCATTCATTCAATTGTTCTATTTTTACTTGTATTTTATTTCACTATTATTTCATTTCAGATTTATTTTGGTTAATATAATTATTATTTTCAGCTATCTCATTTTTAATTTTCCTTTTTAGTTGTTTCAGGGATTTCAAATCATTTTATATAGTAGACAATGGAAGTCCGAACTAGTGAAATTGTCTTGAATTTGTGAGGCTTGAGGTTCAACTCAGCACACCTCAAACTTCACTGTTTGAGAACGCTTTCATCTGGAGAACTGCGTTTATCTGGAATAAACTTCCAGAGAACCTTTCCTCAAATCGATTCTATCTCCAGCGATTTAAATCCAATGTGAATCGCTACTTTCGCACAGACACCGCTCTGAGAGGGCCTTATGGATTTTCCTGTTGTGCTTCGCATTAACTATTTCCTTTCTTTGTTACCACACCCACCTGCACTCTTCTTCATTTGATTCAATGTTATTTAAGGAAACTATCAAACTCACCTAAATATTCTAAACCTCTTCAACATGATTGAAACAATAATTTACCACGAATATCCTCGTAAGATGAGAGTGCCTATTCAACGCCCCATTGCTCATCCATTACCGCTTCCTCGTAAAATTCTGAATTCACACTGATCCAGCTATACTAAGACGTTCACCCGATTCAATTTCCTCCAGTATTTCCTGAAACCGAAATCCACTTCAGCAGCTCGCTCTCTCGCATTGCGGGGTATCAACCCTTTCGAAGGGAGTGACCCTTCGATCATTTGATACATGGTTTGGACGTACGGCACCAATGGAATTGATTGCGAAGAAATTAACCCTTTTTGATCGTTAGCACTATTTAATTTGCAACAGCCGCGCCAAATGAAGGGTGCGAATGGGTTTAATAACGACTTTGTGACATATTTATTCCTAATTGCTTTCAATTCATTAATTTGAACCTTGTTATTTGAAACAGTTTGTTCAGGATTGCTTCCAGCGAGTTCAAATTGAATGTGGTATTTCATCGGGTTCAGCGCTTGTCAACGCGGCTACCAATTAAAGCCAGAATATTTTTCTATCGGATGAAATGAAAAAATAAATATTGGTAATCAATTTATAGATTACTGTCAAGGATGGATTGATAATAAACTCATATGAGCATGTGATGAAGTTATTTTTTCAATTTACGTTTTTGTTTAGGAGTCACTATATCTTGCTGTATTTCAACCTCAACAAAGATCAAAGCAGAGCAGAGCATGTGTTTGGAAAAGATCCGTGGGAAGTTGATCAACAGCAGAACCATATATACTCCAAAAGCATGCATGAATATCCAAAAAAGATTGAATATACTGTCATTCAGTATCTTTTGTGCAAAGGAGTTGATTTCGGTCAAATTGGAGATGGCTGGTTAGGGAGGACCTGAAAAAATCATCATAAGAAAAGGGTACCTTTCATTCGACAGTCAAGAAGTGCTAACAATCAGGGTCGTTGAAAAGCTAGTGGAGTGTCTGCTGGACAAAGAGATCAATGAAAGGAATGAGCACTCACTACAGTTCATCAGGGCAAACAGTTAGGATATTCAATGGTAGGCAATGAACCTACATTCTTGAACTCGATACAGAGAATAGTGATATACTCAACTTCAGTTATTAGATTTATGAGTAATTATATTGGGAAATGGAATATTACCGATTGGAAAAGTTGTTCAGATCATTGTCATATGAACTTTTTGAGCAGAGTTTCTGATACGTCCATCATAAATTATCGGAACCGTTGGGGAACAAATTGGAAAAGATATGAGGCAGACCTTGGAATTTGCTGAGATTGGATGGGTTTCATGGTGAGATATTCTACATGTATTACTCAGCAACAGACCGATTACTGGGAGCTATCATCTCTACGTAAAATGAATATTATTCGAATAGTGGCTAAGGGAATAGCGGATTCGGGGAAAATAAAATGGACCACGAACTCATTCCAACTACATGAGTTGCCAAGAACAGATGGCGTTTACCCAGTAATGCTGCAAAGAGAATCGGAACTTCCACCAAAAAAATGTGAACTCATCAAGGTGAGCCTGACTCTGAGATTCATAATCAAAACATAAAGATGATGAAGTCACTTTCATTCCGATATCGATATCAGAAAAAAATTTGACACGACTCGCCGCCCCCAGTCTCATTTTCATTAAAAACTTCAGGAAAGCTATTTGTCAGGCAGTGGTCTACTAACTAGTAGACCACTGCTTCGAGACCAATATGCGTATAAATCAGGGCAGCTCACTGCCAGGTCGAAAAAAAATTTTTACGAGAACGAGAAAGTGCATTCAGATATCTTCTTGTATATATAGCATTGAATTCCTAGAATCAATTATCCTGTGAATCCAGATAATGAAGGATTGAGACACAAGCTGCAGCTCAATGGACTGCATGCTAAGAGGAGGATTGGTATACAAAACCATCAAAGGGGAAACTGTACATCCTGATGTCTGTTTCTAAGCGGATATTTTTTTATAGATGTCACTCTATGGAAGAGTATTCGATTTGCTTGAATATTTTCTCATTCAATTCCATACACCACTTTCCTCATTAATTGAACTGAGTCTTATTTTCGTTCCAATCATCCACTCCCGTCCCCTCGCTTTGTTGAATCATTTTGCAGAAACAGTCACCCTCTGACACTCTGTGAAATGTTTTTGTTACCAAACTATCACACCGCTCAAAGTAGAATTTCGCAGGACTCACAATATGCGGTGTTTCAATGCCAATCCTTCTAAAGGTTTAATTATATTGAACCATTCAACTAACATTCTATAAAAACGGTATGTTAACGTACACTATAACTATTATTAAGTCAAATGATATTTAAGTTTTCGGATTTGGATATTACTGAATATATTTTGAGACTCACTTCATTGATATTGTTTCCACCGATATTTATGGAGTTTTCATATTCATAACACATCAAATACTGACTTAAAATCAAAAATAATCCTATCGATAACAAGACAAGTTTCATGGTGAATTTCATTAGTTCGAACTTCCATTATCTAATCTGAAATAAAATGAGACGAAATTCCTCAAGGAATCGATAAAATTAAAATGAATAGCGTAAAATGAAAATAATACTGCAAATGAACTGAAATGAAATTAAAATAAAATAAAATTATATTTTATTTAACAATTGAAAAGTCATAAAAATTAAAAGATTTCAAATCAAGTTACTTCATGCCGTTTTCGATTGTTGATATCCACAATCATCTTCGAATGATAACTGGACTCATTGCTCCGAGAGATGACTATTTATGGGTCATTCGAGTGCTTTCACCTATCCCATCTTTCCTCTCACCACTTCACCGGTTTACCGAAGCTGACCGCTTAGTGGGAGTTTGTTGTTTTCCGCTTGATTATGGGTTTTGATATGTTGCGTATCTCTACGCTAGCTCGACTGAATGCGTTGTTGAACAAAATATTTGCGGCTTCTTTGAATTTCATCCTAAACCAGTGTTCCTCCCTGTGACTGATCTCAGCTTGGAACCACTTGATGTTATGTTGATGAATCCAAACATGCTCTGCTATTCGCGATTTGCTGGTTTCCGGATCTGTAGAGGTTCTGATGTTGTACTTGGACCCAATTCTTTTCCGACAATCCTCTGATGTAGGGAAGCGCAAGTACTGGTTGTGACGGCTTCTCTTCCTTGCGAGACTATTGCTATCTTTTAACCGAAGTCTGTACCACAATCACTTTGGAGGAACCATTTCGTTGAAGGTGACTTTGGATGATGCCTAGTTCCGATCTACAAGAGTTTCAGATTCCTCTTTTGGTCAATTATTGGTCGTTGGATTCGTGGTGTGAAGACTGTCCCTTGTGAGTGGGTTTTCGGTTTACATATGTTTCCCACTTAGTGTCGGTCCCCTTCACCAATACGTCTATTCGGCGAACAAACGTTCGCCGAACAGATGGAGCAAAACAGCGTAATCTGCATATGATTTTTCACAGTCGTGTCATTGTGTTTGTTTTGCTTCCATAATGCATATGTAGTTCTGAATGCATTGAGTTGTGAATTTGTGGACATATTCGTACAAGTGTACGTAATCACTCCATCCGTACGTAATCACAGACTCTCTTGGTGTCGTTTACGAAACTACCGTCATTGCGAATGTTGGTTCGATAACAACTCTTGGATGATAATTTCTCACTGCGTTTTGTCTGATACGAGCTGGGAATGACACATTTGAAGAAGAGGTCTCGACAATCCTCAGTTATACCATGTTTTGAGTATTGAATTCCGTACGACTTTTGGTTGACCCCTCAACCCTGTGAATGAATTTATGATAATTTCTGAACAAGGCGCACCTTCATATCAACTTACTCCGTGATAAAAATCCGAACTGTAATCGATCATTAAGTTTTCTCATTTTTCCTTGCAATTCGATTGTATAAACATGCATTCTTCGTCCTTAGCTCTACATCGGAAAACGAGCATGTAAATCGACTCGGAGGGTCAAGTTCAATGAGCACAATGAGCCTTATTTGAATTTTTGATGGAAGGTTATAAAATGCTTTCTAGGTATCGCTAATAGCTTAGTCGGGGATTTGTATGTGATTTCATTTTTCCCATCAGGAAATAGTTAAAGAAGTGACTAATGACAGGATATCGGTGCATGGGTTCTTTGGATCATCCTTTCACGGTACAGAATATGCCGGGTGATATCTTTTAATAGTTTCTTTCACGCCGGGGTTTCCGGTTCTACCAGGTGGAATAAGACTTGAGAATTTTGTAAACAAAACGGTCGTTTAAATATATTTGAAATTGTACAAGGTTTCAAAGTAGAGGCAGTGAATCGAAGTGTTGGGAACATACATGACATTGGAGAAATTAACCATCAATTCAATCCGAAAATCAATGTATTGTTTACCTCAGATCGTTTCAGTGGTTTCAAATATAACTCCAAATGAATATCAGAGAATGAGAAATCATGCTGCCTACACAAAAAAAGTATAAATGATCATTTAATCTCAATACCGAAATGAGAGTTACTTCACTCTAGAGTTATTTGAGATGAAAGGGATGAAAGATTCTGCAATTTCTTTGCATAAACAATTGAATTCGCATTTTTCAATAATATGATTTCATTCCCAAAATTTAATTGTACCCCGATATGTGACTGCAGAGTCAGCACCCGAAAATAATAAGTCGCGTACTGTTTTCGATCTCAACAAAATTGCTACTATTCAAAATAAGGTTTCGATTCGATTTGAAAATGTTTCAATAAACAAATTATTATTATATTATTATACGATTTTGAGATTTCTGGATATCATATATAAATTGTTAGTATTCAAGGTGCCGTAACTTGGACGATTCGTCCAAATTACTTAGTGTAAGAGACAAAGTTTACCTATGTTAAATACTTAAAATGACAACTGTATCAATTTTTATAAGAAATTTACAGATATTCTAGAATGTGCATTGTAAAAAAGTATCCAATTTAAGTGTATTCATGGCTCAGTATTTTGCATATAGTTGCTACCACATAAGACGTAGATATATTTATGCTATCGCTTAATTTTATTTAGAACTATTCAAGATAAACGATATTATGGTAAATTATCTGCATGTTACTCCAACGGTATAGGCAGCACAGGGATCAAGAATTTTTCGGAGTTACTCAATACTTATCGTTAAACAGTGTTAATTAAGTATGTACCATAAAGTCAACAGACAATTCTTTAGGTAACTTTAAGACGAAATGTTCATATAAGCATGTGTCCGCAAAGCCTCCGGTCTCAAGATACAGGGTATTAAAATAAATATTCTTTACCTAATTTTATTGTAATTTGTCAATGATATTTATAACATAAAGGAGCTGATTTAGGGCGTACGTGTTTCAATTTATTAAGTCCAGTGGCGTCTCGAGCGGGATAACAACTTTTTTGCCTCTTTTTTTTTCGTATCTTGCTTAGGTTTTGAGAAAAAAAGTCGACCTAATTGCATGTCCTTGGACCTCACGAGGGATAATATGGGAAATTAAATGTTTCTTTTGGAAATTATAACTTTAAAATTGTTCATTACTAATTATGTAACAATAACAACAAATATTGAATAACATTAACATTTAGACTAACGAAATGCGCTAAATTAAGTGTTGGAAATGACCTCCTTCGATTTCAGAACAACCGTCTAGCCGCTGCAACATTGAATTTCGCACTCTTCTGAAAATACCATAAATGATAATCAAGGGTTGCCTTGGAAAACGACTGCAACATTTAATAAACAACTTGACAATTATTGTCAACTTTAAAAGCTTTTACTTCATAATTGTTATGAAAAGATGTGTTTGGTGGTTATTTTTCGAACCATTTTTGTAAAACATGGTTCAATTCACTAACAGTGAAATGGCAGATATGCATTTCTATTATGGAATGGCTCACGGACACTCGAATGCTACAAGACGCATTTACCATGAAATATTTCCTCGTCATATAGTGCCTAATAGAAGAACTTTTGTACGTCTCCATGCACGACTTTCTGAAACAAGCAGCTTCAAAAGATCGACGGTTGTCGATCTTTCAAAGCTGCTGTTTTAAATGAGATTGAAGTACGCCAGTACTCAGAAAATAGCTAAAGAACTGAATATTACCCATGTCACAGTGTGGCAGATTTTAAGAGCCCAGCAGCTATATCCCTATCACGTGCACCGTCTGCAAGCTCTGTTGCCCTGATATTTGCCTGTAAGACTAGCTTTTTCTAATTGGTTACGCGGTAAAATTAGAAGAAATCCAGGTTTCCTAAGTTGAATATTGTTTACAGATGAAGCTTGTTTTTCTCGTAATTCAAATATTAACTTCCACAACAATCAAATTTGGGCAAAAAATAATCCACATGCCTTGATAGAAAATAATTTTCAAGTTTCAGTTTTCTTTTAATATTTGGGTAGGAATTGTCGGTGACCATCTCATTGGGCCTCACTTCCTTCCTCCTAGACTTAATGGAGCAGAATATCGAAGGTTTTCAGAATTTGTTTTTACCTGGGCTCTTAGAAGAAATTCCAGTCATGGAAAGATTCTGTATGTGGTACATGCACGATGGTGCTCCACACTTTAGTGTAGTGGCACGGCAATTTTTGGATGGAAATTACCATAATCCCTGGATTGGGAGAGCAGGCCCACAATCATGGACACCTCGCTCGCCCGAAATGAATACCTTAGATTATTTTCTCTGGGGACACCTTAAAGCGTTGGTATACAAAACTGCTATTCAAAGTGAAGAGGATTTACGGAACAAAGTCATTAATTCATATGAAATAATAAAAAATACGCCAGGTATTTTCAGGTATGCACTTAATTTAGTGCAATTCGTTAGTCTAGATGTTAATGTTATTTATTATTTGTTGTTATTGTTACATAATTAGGGGAGAAAAATTATAAAAATAATAATTTCCAAAAAAAAACATTTAATTCCCCATATTATTCCTTGTGAGGTCCAGGAATATGCAATTAGGTCAACTTTATTTTCTTAACAACTAGGCAAGATACAAAAAAAATTCAAGAGAATAAAAAGTTGTATTTCTAGTTGCTCAATCCAAAAACCATGAAAATTGCACAAAAGTCAGTGGCGTACATTTTTGAGTCAAAAATATTCGTTCAAATCACGCTCGAGACGCCACTGGACTTGATAAATTGAATCACGTTCTGGCTAAATTAGCTCCTTATTGTCATAAATACCATTGCCAAATTACAACAAAATATTTATATTTAGGATATATATATTTAAGATATTCATGAATAACTTTTTTTTTATTTTTATTTCAACACCCTGTATCTTGAGAACGAAGAATTTGCGAACCCATGTTTATATGATTATTTCTTCTTAAAATTACCCAAAGAATCGTCTGTTGAATTTATGGAACATACTTAATTAACATCCTGCATTATGACCAAAATCACACAAAATCTTTGTTAATTGTAGCCTATATGTTATTTGTTTTCTGATGTATAAGCTGTATTCATGTAAAGTTTCATCTGAACCTGTTCAGTCGTTTAGGCATGAAAGAGCCACAAACATACCTACGTACATCCATCCTCACAAACTTTCACATTTATATTAGTATAGTAGTTCAAGAAAACAGAAAAGTTTTCATCAGAACATCTAGATTTATCAACATTTTATCAATTTCCATCATATGGGTTGAATTTTCGACTAATTATTTTTTTTTTCGTGATTGAAAAATAATAATTCAAACACTCAACTGGTGTAACTATTTGTTATATAACTTATCTTGTAACATGAGATTGATTCAATATTTTCTCCGTTTCGAAACCTCTTTTTCTCTGGTCTACAAAATAATGGTTGCTAAGATTATAGCATTCTTGAAGAAAACCAGGCAGGTAGGTAGTTCAACAATGCCCAATATTTTGAATTAACATTTCAAAAAAAAGCCTCAGTTTATACAAGGCATGCACATCTTTCGTTACAAAACTGGTATCTTCTTATACAATATAACTGATACGAATGAAAAGTAGTAGTTTTTCCGGAGATAGACCAAAATGACCTGATCCTGAATTTTGGAACTAGCAGGTGGGACTGACAGAGATAGAAAATAGTTGTTTTCAAAGGGTTTTTTCTTCTAATTCATGTCTGAAAGTCACTTTATTACATGATCTATACATCTTTGGAATCAGTCCCTTTGCTGCTTTCTTTGAAAGATTCCCACATTTTTTTTATTGAAATCCCTAATCCCTCCTAAAAATTAATCTCTTTTAATCCAAAATTATTCATTTCAGTACATTTTCAGAATGTTTTCTTTATAACCATCATTTCTGCATGATTATCAGATTAGTTATTATTGTTCTCCAAATGAATATACTGACTCATTTGGTGCAAAATTTTTACTTCTGTATATTATTCTGGAGAATTTACCAGTACTTGTACAGCAGAAATTATAATATAGGAAGAAACAACAGGGGTAAGTGTCCATATTTTCATGAATATATTAAAACCATTTGGAATTCCTATTGGCATATTTTTATATTCTCAATATAAGACAGAGGACATTGTTAGATCAAGATCTTCAGATGATGTGGTGCTGCAGGTTTCTCCGGGTTTTCCTGCAGCTTAAAAAGCAAATGCGCCACTGGAATCAATGAAGTCGCCCCGGAGCGCCAATTAATTTTTATTGTTGTTTTTATTTTATTTTTATCGTTGTTTTAATAAAATATTCTTCTCAATTAAACAAATTAAATAATGTAGTGTTGTGAACTCAAAATACATCAATTGTAAATAATCCAAATGAAATTCAGATATATCGATACTAAGTTCAACAAAATTGAATCATTCATCATTTCATAATTTCAATTGATGTTACGATACCGTTTGAATTTAAAGTATATGTTCCGATTTATATTCATGCATATTGTAGATTGAATTTGAAAACAAAATTCGTTTGACAGTGTCGAAATATGAAATGAACCAACTAACCATAATCAAGTGACTGGTGGTGAAATGTTTGTGATGAGGGCTGATGACATCAGGAATTGATATAAACTTTTTCCATCCCAAAATATGAAATAACGTGTTGTATTTCAACAGATATCGTAAACAAAAACAGACATATTATTTTCAGTGATATTAATACAAATATCTGATGGAAACGTGATATTATGATTTTATTGTATGAACAGAATGAGGACGCCTGAAGAAGCTATTGTGTAGTGAAACACGTGTTGTGATTTTGTGAAACTGTTTGGTGAAAATCCCACATTGAAGTGTAACTTGAATGAGTTATGGATTTTCAGCACGAATCAGCCAATTCCATCACATATTCTTGAATGTCCCTTCATTTTCTTACAGCTCCCGCAATTCCATCGGTTAGAATTGTCGTTTCTAATAATTTTCACGAAGAATTATTCCTGATCATGGTTGATTTATCTCTAAAGACATTAACTTTTTGTTACAGTCATTCCGTCAAGATATTCAAGACATTCAAATATCTAACAAGGACATTGATGAAATCGTTTCTAATAAATTCCCACATCAAGTGCCGAATTAACGAATCAGGTTACTTCAGCTATTCACTTTTTTGAATTGACTGGCAATATGGAAGTGTCTTCGACCACATGCTTACCGGTGATCGACGCCGAGGTTCGGTAAAAAAATATGTGACCATGATCTGACTTCATCATTGCTACGAGAAGCTCCGAATAAATGTTTCATATGATTGTGAACTGTTTAGCAATTCATGAAAAATGAGGCAAGGTGGTGAAATAAACGTATCTAATATATAAAAATGGATGTTTGTTGGTTGGTTGGTTGGTTGGTTGGTAAGTGATAAACTTCTATATCGCTCAACCGATCGTGATGAAACTTGACATGTATAAGTAATTTTTCATAGAGAAGGTTTTCAGGCTATCAATTTTTCTGTAACTCGCCACTAGATGGCGCTGTAGAACAATTTTTTGAAAGCACTGTTCTATAACGCTGCGCACGCCTAAGTTCGTTGATTCTGATTCTGTCAAAACATTGGAACAGCAGCGATACAGCAACTTAGTACTAGTATTTCATATTGTAAGATTATACAATTTAGGTCAAAAACTCATGCCAATATATTCAAAGGTTTTTCAGAATGATGACTTTTTGATTTTTCATTTTTAACATTTGTTTTCAAATTTCTATTCGCAAGTTTCGAAGTATAATTAATTCTTACCCTTGTGAAAAGAGAAAATAAATAATCTAGAGGAAAATTATCACGAAGGTGGGAAATAGATTTTTGAAAACACTGTTTTGAGCTGGTTGCCTATGCAATCAGTGGCACATAAATTGTTGAAATGATTAAGAAATTCTGTCTCTAGATGAATGATACATTATAAAAATGAATCTGGAGGCATATATGAACTTCCAAAACTGTTTGGCTACTGTATTACTGTATGCCTTGAATTGACTATATACATTTGTTTCATTCAGTAACAGCAAAATTTGTACATATTTCATATGAATGTTTCCTTAAACATTTTCTCAAAAGTTATCCACAAACATAGCCCAAGCTGTTGCCTTCTGAAGTGGCTAGAGTTCTATAATGATTCATCTCTACTCTCAAAAGTTTATAGGGATTTTTTGTAACCTCCACAAGAATCTTCATTCTATTTATGTATGCATCTGTAATACTAGATAGAATCTCACTAGTATTTTTTAGACAGTTAATTCATTCTGCCTGTATAAAATACTGAAGAGTAACTGTTTTTGAAAGCTCTGGTAATTTGAATTTGTCAAGATGACTTTTGTTCGTTGTATATTCATCAAATTTCAAAAAGTCATCAAAAAAATGGTTTCTGCCACATTTCAGCAGATGTGAAATATTTTTTCTCATCAACAAAGAAATATGGCTGCTCTACAGTCACTTCGAGTTTTTTTCTGGCAAGTTTATAAAAATAAGAACTTAAATCTGAAATGATACCCCTAACTCTCAATCCAATTTTTGATAATTGCCTAACAGCTTCAATCACAATACTTTTTATACACAGTATTGATGTGAATGAATTGGTAAAAAAGTATACAACAGGCTGTTTCCAGTTCGAATGTATGCCTTTTACTATGACTACTAAGGCATTTGCAGAATTTCATTTTTGATACATTGAAACATTTTTCTGAAATATTTTTTTTATATTATTGGGTTATATTATTGAATTGGTTGTTGTAAATCAAAACTTCAATATAAAATATAGATTTCTTGGTTTTGGGTTGCCTAGTTTGCTAATTATGAAGTGTGTCAATCGAATCAAATTCTAATGTTTATTGTATCGCCAACAGCATACGCAGAAATAACTTCTGTGAAGAATCCTGCACTGAAACCTGTCAGATATAATCCAATGCCCTTCGTGATATTAGCCAGGGGAGTATCTGTTTTCTGATAGGTGTCAGTCCATTAACCTACTGTGTAGGGAGTTGAGACTGGCCTGAACGAATTGTTCTTAGATAATTTTTTTTTGTTATTGATGACAGAATCTAAGAAAAGGCATATTTGCTATTTATAGTAGATTATCTGAAACATTGTATAAATGGAAAGTAGGCTCCAGAAAAGGTTATTTGAATATACACTTGATACTTTGGTTTTGCAAAGATTTCAGTGGAAGTAATTGTTTTCCTACAGATACAAATCAAAACTTGATGTGGTTCAACAATTATTTTCCTTTGTGGATTTCCAGTGGAACTGAAGGCATATACTATTCGTAAAGTTCAGTTTCATCAATTTAAATTCACAATAAACAGTCTGCATATTAATGACTTCACAATATATGGTCTACAACAATTTATTTTATGATTTTCGTTATATGTTCATTACTTCAATCTTACATAATAAATAATAGAAAAACATACCTTTACACCTTTACACAAATACAAAACCACCTCTTACAACGATTCACTCTGTAATGATATTCCATGCCCTAATTTGGCTCGCTTGGTGAACGCCTCAGATTCAGTCGGTTGCGCTGCAGTTCGGCCGCGCATAAAATTCGAGGTGGGGAATCTTGACCCAAATATGTCGGAAAATGAACTTGCTGGTGTTTACTTATATACTGTGCCGCTACTGTTGGCGATACAGTGGCAGTGGACGACTGCTCACCGGTATTTTACCGGCGACGATCACCGGTACGCTAGTTGCACACACACCGATTTTGGACGGTCGACTTTGTACCGGTCGTCCAAATTCCAATAGTGAACCACATGTGGGAACGGGACCTTGCACACATGCCTACCGGTGATCGTCGCCGGTAAAACACCAGTGAGCAGCCGTCCACTGCCACTGTATCGCTGGCAGTACCGGGAAGTAGTGGCGTACATGACTAAATACACTCTTGCATACTCACCGGTTTTTTACCGACCATTCCAGTGTCGAATGCTCGGTGAAATTGTAGTTACTACGCATTAAATTCGTTTTTGGTAGTGCGTGCTAATACGACAACAAAGCAACTGATTGTTTGACCGATTAAAATCCGGTGAGTGTGCAAGCATCCGCTACGAATAAAATATCGGCCGATTTTATACTGGCCGTCCAAAATCGGTGTGTGTGCAACTAGCGGTAGGCGTGTGTGCCAGGTCCCGTTCCCACATGTGGTTCACTATTGGAATTTGAACGACCAGTATAAGATCGGCCGTCCAAAATCGGTGTGTGTGCATCTAGCCGTAGACGAGATTCTTGAAGGCGACAACTTGCTCGCAAATTTTTTTAACCAAGGTTTGCCATTGAAAGTTAGTTCCATTGAAAAAGAAATATATGCATCTATGGATGATAGAATAACTTCCGTGACTTCAGAAGCCCAAGTTGATGGATCTTCAGAGCTGAAACAAACATTTATCTTTATCCACTTGAAATAAGGATTGGTGATTGTTCATTTTATATACTTTTTTACATAATATTTCAAAATTCTAGCAAGTGTAGGGGTCACATTACTAATGAGTTGTAAGTGAATATTATGGGAGTTCAGGGTACATTAGTCTCATTTGTAGTAACGTTAGATTCAATATTGACGTATGTGGTAGACATACTGAAAAATTTTTTTCAGTAGAGGATCTGGAGAGGAATCATTAATAAACAATTGGTTCAGAATATTCTTCGAAAGCATGAATCAGAAATATAAAGAATTTGATTTTTTATCAAATCGACGTTTATGGTACGACGAATAATTGAAAAATCTGTCAGAACAAATAGATTTACCATATCTATCTACACGTAGACAATCATCAGGAGCTCTGATGAATTTGATATCTATTTGTTAGTTATTCATATAAAATATAACTAATAAATTAAATTACTCCCCATTTGACTTTGATTCGGTTGCGAAATTATTTCTGAGAAAATTTATTAATTTGAGTGAGCGAAAATCATATATTCAAGCAGAAAAGACTTATATTCTCGAACGATTTAACTAGAATGAAATTGATATCCTTCCAGAAACTGTAACTGGCTCTACCCATGTATCTCGTCATGCATTATGCATCACCCCGAACATCCCAGGATAGGTGCCTTGACCGCGATCACTGACCCTTGCCCTCATCCCTATACATATTATTCACCACTAAATCGAAACGTTGAACATACTGAAGTCAGTACCGACTTGGAGTTACTTGCTAGTTAATTCCATCAGGACGTCTTATGGATATTAGGTTAGATGTTATAAATAGTCATGTTCACAGTTCTCGTGATTTTACATAATCTTGACTTCAATTATTCATGATTGTTCTGCGAGCTATACTTACATACAATGATAATAATAGTCATAAACAGAACTGGTCATTTTATATCTGAGGTTTTTGTTGAAATAAATCACCATGCACTCGAGAGACTGGTGAGAAATTGGAGTAATAACCAAGTTGCACACACTAGGGAGTAACGAATTTCCTTTAAAGATAGTATGTGGATCCATTAGACTAAGGCACTAGATAGATTGTCAACAACATTCATTTTCTATGTAATCAAAAACAACTGATTTGATACTATAAACCATAAGGGTATATTGACGGAAAACTTCAACAACTTGAACCCTCCTTTCTACCGTGGCGTTGAAGAAGATTTGGTGGAAGGCAAGTCCTGATTTCTCATCAGCCAAGAAACTGAAAGTGGAGCAATTTTGTTAAAGAGATATTTGATTGGGTAGTACTGATTGAAAAGTTATGTCGTTCATACATTCATATACTCGTACTCTTTTCTGCTTTACCAAAATTATATACATTTTGGAACGTGGTTTGAAAAGAAAAAGTCTTTAAAAAGTAGTAACGGTCATTTATGAAAATTCAATTTTCATTTGAATTGGAAGTTTCGTATTACTCTCTAATAAGTGAATAAGTTTCTTATAGAACTGATAAAGAAAATTGATTTCATATTCTCTCTATTTTAATAACATGCACATAACACTCTTGAACAATTTATCACAGAATTTTGTTCACAACACCAAACCGTTATTTTTACAGCCCAACACGTGTTTCGATCACCAAGTGATAATCTTCAAGAGAAAGATCTTTCTCTTGTGATCACTTGGTGATCGAAACAGGTGTCGTGTTAAAATAACGGTTTGGTGTTGGGAAAAAACTACACTACACCAAAGGTTCCAAGCAGTGTATCACAAGTTATCACTGAAAATGTATTTCAGTGAATGCTAGAAAAGTGAAAAATTGATGTGAGATATGAAATTGATAGAAAGAAAGAAGGAGAATGGAATAATTGAAATTTTGAAATATGGGAGAAATTTGATTGGAAAAAGAATATGATGTGGCAGGTACATAAGAAATGAAGGATGAGTGAGAGTTTCTAAAATATGACAATGTTCATTTGTGAAAAAAAGAAAGGGCATAAATCAATTATTAGGTTGAACAGTGAATTAATACAATATATACAACCGATAAAGAAATAATAATAATAATAATAATGAATGAATAAGAGAAAAAATTTAAATGATTCCAAAGCAAACTACTTCTGATTGTTAGTATAGAAAATAATTTTTGACTGACAGCTGGCCTATTTTCAATATTTTCAGGTCAATTGGGCACTTCCCCATATCCACTCTACTCTTCGTTATCGTAATTCCATTAGGATTCCAAGACATCGGCTGCGGATGCACATCTTTACCGGCAGCAGGAGGATCCATATTTCAACTAGGTTCAATTTAATGTCACGAAACCCCAGGCATCAATTTTCTCCGTAAAGATAAATGGTTCCAAACCAGATATAATGATGTCAGGACAAACAATTCCACTTTCAGCTTAAAAAAAATTGTTGGAGGTTGAATTGGACACCCATAAGTCTTGGCACAATCATGTTGCTAGAATTGCAGAAGCTGCTTCTCAAAAGTTTAGAACACTGTTCCGAACCAGAAAACTGTACACAACTCAGCAACTTTTGAAGCTTTATGAAGCTCAGATCAGACCTTCTTTGAAGAATTGTCCACATGTACGGAGCTCCGCCCCTAAGCATAGCCTGAAGCTACTGGTTTCCATATAGAAAAGAGCCATCCGCCTGATTGGAAACGAGAACATCACTTGCAGTCCTGATAGTCTGGAACATTGAAGAAAAGTTGGAGATTTGTCTCTGTTCTATAGATACTTCCATGGAACACTGTTCGAAACCAGAGAACTGTACATACCTCAGCAGCTTTCGATGCTTTCTAAAGCTCAGATCAGACATTCTTTGGAGTATCGTTCAAATGTATGGAGTTCCGCCCCTAAGCATACCCTGAAGCTACTGGATTCCATCTAGAAAAGAGTCATCTGCCTGATTGGAGACGAGAACACCACTTGCAATCCTGATAGTCTGGAACATTGAAGAAAAGTTGGAGATGTGTCTCTCTTCTACATATTCTTTCACGGGAGGTGTTCAGGTGCTTGGCGCATTTGATTCCATCAAGAGTAGTACATATCAGAAATACGCGATGGACTGTGGCTCACTAATGGATCAGATCGTATTTTCGGAAAGTTGAACATGAAAGTAGGCTTCAAAACTCTTTTCTTACTTCAACAAATGTAAGTTACCATGAAGACAAAATGTTGGAAAATGAAAAATGAGGATATATAAAATAAGCTACTAGGACTGCGACAAAAAGTACATCGGTCAGACTATGCAAGCCACTGAAATTCGCTTCAAAGGAAACGTAGCACATATCCGATTTCGAAGACCAGAAAAGTCTTGTGTCGCTCAACACTCTTTGGAGAACGGCCATAAAGGAAATGAGAACTGTCTGAAATTGTTGAGATCGGTATATGACACTAGATAGTTGGATACTTTCGAAAGTCTATAAATTGCAAAGTGTGGCATGAGAACTATGAACAGTGACAATGGTCCCAATACAATCAATACATTGTCAATCTCAATTACGAAAGCTGTTTCAAATTTGCGAGAATTTTCAAAAAAAAAATGTCCGCGAATCTCCACCCGGAATCTGTGTGTCTGAAAGTGAAAGTGAATGAGTACCCTGTTAGATATGAATAGAGATCAATTTTAGAATTGGAAATTAGCAGTGCTGCCGTTAAGGTATTATTGTACCGCATTCGGTACTATTCCATGATTTTGATACGAAGATACTACCGGATCAATATGTAGACTATTCGGTACTATTTACTATAATCCCAATTTTTTACATTTTCACGTTGACTCCCATCGAGTACAGTAAAAAATAACAACAATATTTGTGGCAACAATGCCATTCCGTGTTTCAAGTTCCAGATCAACAAATACCGTACTTGTGTCAACATTGCAAGCTATCATCATAACTCTCCATTATTTAATCCTGTGTTCTGTATTGTGCCTGTGAACTGTGGTTCTGTCATCTGTCAGTCAGTCAGCAGAACAGCAGTTTCAACTTCTAACCTCACACCTCACCTTGAGAAATTGGTTTTATTGTTTTGTCAAAATAAATAGGATTATGGACAGGTAAAAATAAATTCTCGAATCTAGCTACTTGAAAACGTCTTTGGTATTGTTCATTCTATTGTGACAGAAACCTAATTAAAACAAAACACATTTGCAATCGTGAAAGAGCAATTTGAAGAAGGAAAAAGACACCTTTTTATCAAACTTTTTGATTATGATCTTTCTCTTAAGGAACATTTATTAGTTTCCAGCAAATTTTTTACTCCATATATTTTCCGAATTTAAATGGATAACATTATTACACCTTTGGCATTACTGGCATTTGGTCTGAAGTGACTTATGCGCATGTGCCATGCCTAGTCTTGCGCAGTACATTTTGGGTACTATTTTCTTGTAAATTTCGGTACTTTTTAAATTGACCATGCGGCAGCACTGGAAATTAGTGTACTTCATCTCTGGCGGACGCCAACTTGGTTGTTGAAAGGCTCGTCGAAAAAAATGTTGTGGTTATGGTGTTTGTGGGAACAGTAGTAGTTCTGGATTGATTACCCATTATTTTATCGGCTTTGGATAACAAAGTAACCCGTTTGTAAAATGCATATTGGTTGAATGAGTTCAAATATCATTTATTACCTTCGATATCGAAATTCACTGACTCGTCATAATGATAAATCATTAATACAAACCAAAAAAGTCGATAGAACGAACGATTTTACTTTATTCAGAGACGGTTTAATTCAAATGTATGAAATTACAAGAAGTGACAAATAATTCAATTAGAACCCCACTGCTTTTAATATTTTCGAGTGGTGAAACAGACACCTGAACTTTTAACTCCACCTGTGCGTTGTGACATAATGCAGTAACGCATGGGTGGTCCTACCAATCAAGACACCTGCTGATGAACTGTGGGCCACCACATGAAGTCACTATGCGTTATTCCGGTCATCAATTTTTTGGGAAGTAGAATGAAAATTGTACATTTCAGCGGGATTCTTCAAATCGATTAGTTTGCTACCAATACCTTCTTGATAAATATACTCGTACTCTTTGAATTTACCGTTCTGGACATTGATGAAAAACGATTATTCAATGGCTCTTCAGAATCTGATACCGGATATTTTATTTCGGCGGCCCTTTTCAAGTTGATGAACTATGTGAATGTTCCTAGACATAAAGCGGATTTGTAATTCAAATCAACACTCCGAAAATGAATTTCTCATATTACGAAGGAAACATTTATCGGAAATTATCCTAAAAACATATTATTACACTGTCTACATCTTCAGTTATATATAGAAAGTGTGAATCTATTGTAGAAAAAAAACGAGGTTTTCAAAAGTGTTTTTCATATACAAACTTAAAAATATCATTTGAAACAGTTAATTTCAGTAATGAATGCTTGAATAAAAATACATCACTATTTCTCATTCAGTTTGTACTCCGAATACCCGTGATATGTTTTCCATTATCCAGCTATCGCACCCCTACGAACGACAACCCTCAGAAGTCGCAACTTATGCGAGATAAGGACTAACGAGGTCTTACCTTTCAACGTGTAATTCCTAACACGTGTTGAACGATAGCAGGCGAAAATCGATCGTTCAGCCTGCCGCATGAATCATCGACAGACACATAGGCCGATTGACTGAGTGAATAAAGCACAAAGTCCAACCGCCTGGAACTGAAACAGATAGCATGCACAGGAACAGCAACACCTTGAAATATACAGGCCGTTTTTTCAGCTCACCATTGCTATGTCAGAAACGGTGGGACCTACAATGTAGGTTGAATTGGACAAAAGTTTTCTAATTACAATGGGGAATTACGATCGTCTCTTTTTAGATTGAGAATATTAGTGGTAACCTTGGGAACGTTACTTTGAAAACATTCGAATTTCATATTTCAATTATGAAGTTATCCAAAAAAGGTGCAGCTGGGGTAGTTGGCGAAATCAGTCTACACGACCCTATATTGTGACCCTTGACGATTCATTAAGAGTCAAACCTCTTCAAACTCGACCAAATGAGTTCAACACCCCAACAAAGTACATTAGCGCAATCAGTGAATGATCTTTCTGGCCAGAAGCCACCAAACACTAAAAAGTGGATTCGGTCCATGATGAAGCAGACACAAAGTATGTCGTTTGACAACGTGGTAGATTCTGTCAAAACTTTGGAAACCCAAAGCGATGTCAATGTCAGTTTCTGGGCGATGAAACTGTTCGTAGCATCCTCTCTTGCAAATAAGTGAGCAGTTTCATAACTTTTCAGAACAATATGACAAGGTATTTGTCAAATTTTACCATTGAGAACAGACTTTTGGGCAGTTCACCACAACCGTTGCGGAGGTGAGAGCTGTCTGCTACCAGAGCCGCTTGACAGTTCAAAAATACTCCCATGCTCATGTTGTGATTTTTCCTTGACAATCTCTCCACATGATTTGATAGGTATGTTGGTATATACCTGCACAACAACCTGAAGGTGTCTTTGGTTGATCTGTTAACCAACAACTATCTGGTGTTAGGCTCTGAAGACTAGTGTTTCCATCCGAAATTTTTATAGGTCTCCTTAGGAGTTCAAATTGTTTCATGGAGTATGATTTCAGATTGATACTCAATTAAATATCAAATTGTTTGCTTCAATGCTATCTTTCTCGATTCCATAACGAATATTTGGAGTAGAAACTGAACAAGAAATGAGCTATTACCATTCGACAATCAAAGTTTCAATTATAGGACCGTTTCTTGTTGTTTAATGAACTCTGATTTTGTCCATCGAGTAGGCAAATATTCATTTATCAACACATTCGAGGCCAACCGAATATGAGCAAATGGCTCAAATTTTCAAATATCAGCTATGAACAAGGTCGTAAAGCTTCGACTTTTGCAATGAGCAGTGGACTTTCTTAGATCATAAATGAGACAACCAGGATATCTGAGCGGATGAAGAATATGCTAGCCTTCTGCATCTATACCTAACAACCAATGCGGAAATTAACAGTAACCGTAAGGTCTTTATTGGGATCTTCCGACTACAAACTCATTTCAGTGTTGAATGAGTCGCCGATGAATGTTGGAGAACGATATAAGCCCCGGAAATTTTGGCATTACAGATCTGCTGAGTGGGGGATCTTCAAGACCATTTCCGAAATTTTTTCATGGCTAGATGTTTGTTTTAGCTCTAATGATATATCAAATTGTGTTTTTGAAGTCCATCATCCATGAATGCATATATTTCTTTTTAAAATAAACACATTTTTTACGGCAAATCTTGGTTCAACAAAGATTGCGGGCAACCTATCGCCTCCAAAAATCCCGCCTATCGGCAGTGGCGCAAAAATCTCAGTGTCGGGATCCGAACTAGGTTTGTTAATACTCGCAACAGCTGCAAACTTTGAATAAATGAAAGCAAAGAACTTTACAATCAAAGAATTAGGGATAAACTTCTCGCCGATCTCAACGGGTCTAGATGCTTCTGGTCGGTAGCTGAAGCTGTTAATCAAAACTTTACAAAATCCACAATTCCACCACTAACACAAGTGGATGGTTCAATTGCAACAACAGCCATAGAAAAAGCAAATCTACCAGTTGAACAATTTTCATCCCACTCCACACTCGATTTTCTAGAGAAAGTACCACCAACTAATCCCACACTAGAAACCACAATGCCGGAAGTTACATTTCGACAACGTCTTGTCAAGTGAATTTCGAAACAGCTCAATATCAACAAGGCATCTGGTTCTGATGAAGTGCCCGTCATCGTATTTAAAAGGTTCGCCAATGAACCCGTATCGTATTTTGTAGACTTCAACCTGATTTACAAAGAGAGGTTTTTTCCTTCTTGTTGGAAGATTGCTTGCGTACAGCCATTCCCAAATAGAGCAAGAAAAATCTTTTCAAATAACTGTAGACCATTCGGTTTGCTATCAGTGATAACAAAATTCGCCATATCCTCAAATATCTGGAAGGCTACGTGTAACAAAATGTGACACGTAGAGACAAAAACAAAACATTAAACATACGAATATACTTTATTCAAGGGCAATATTCTGATATGGTATAAAAACACGAGCCCACGAATTATTCTTTTTTGGATCATAATTATTCTAGAGGCGTTTACTGCTTAACATAAAAGAAGATATAACAATACACAAGGAAATAATTGATATTTAGCAATTGTTTCGTGGGAGGAATGAATATGAGTATTCCAGTTCATGACAATCGAAGTAAACTCCTAAAAACTTTGTGGTTTGTGTATACCCAATGTTCTTTTAGAATACTTCACGAACATTGGAATTTCTAGACCACCGTGAGAAATTGAATTTGAACAGTCTCCACTCAATTGGTTCCAACTCTAAATTGAAAAAAATATGGAAAAGTCAATTTGATTTTGATTGTTTTCCGATTGCGAATGATAAGATGAAATAGTGAAGTTATAGAAAACCAAATACCAAACACAATGCATTCATGATTCAACAGCAGACCACGCTGTTTCGATCCGCCATAGGTCTCATCAGTGGTGCTAGGCTGTGGTTAATAGTACAAATAGCACTTCAGACTAGGATAGTTGAGTGGTCCTCAGTTGAGTCCAGCAATGCATCAATGGTTCAGCCTAGAACCTATGAGACTTATGGACAATTCAACTGTCCCTTAAAGACATTTGACTTCTTGTTCACTTAGACTTTGTCTCCAAGGACAGTTGAGTTGTTCTTGGAAAACAATTGATTATTCATTCACTTAGGCTCGTCCTTCAAGGCCAGTCGATTCTAGCAATACATTATTGGTTCAGCCTAGGACAGTTGAATTGTCCTTAAAGAACAGGAATAAATTTATGTTTCAGCTTAGAACTACTGTTGAGATCTATGATATATGAACAAATCAACTGTCGTTCAAGGTCAGTCGCATCGTGCATGAAAACAGTTCAGACCTTGTTCACCTAGGCTCATTATTAGGGACAGTTGAGTTGTTCTCAAATGCCAGTTGAGTACTTGCTTACTCAGGCTTGTCTTCAAGGACATTTGAGTTGTCCTTGAAGGAAAATTGGGTCATTGTCAAATCAGGCTCGCCCATCAAAGACAATTGAGTCTCGCAACGCATTTGAGGTTCAACCTAGCACCACTGACCTATGGCGGGTCAAAACAGTGTTGTATGGTGTTGAATCATGAGTACATTATGTTTGACACCTGGTTTGAAACTCATTCCTTACAGTGAGCGCTGCAGTGAAAGACAGCGAATGAATCACGTCAGCGGTTGATGTCAAAGCTTGGATTCGCAACTGACCGCTTCGGCTGGCGTTGTTTATCTTTGACATTTGACGACTGAGTTTTCTGTCGATCCCATAGATCGTCATTGCCTTTGTTCAAATCAGTAATTGTTAATCATTTGAAATTCAATCACAGAACTGAATGAAATATTGCGTATTGAGATTCGTTGAAATCTGAGTGAGATTTCAAGCTCGAAATGAATTAAGAAAGTCAATTAGCATAAGTGGCGGAATGAATTGAGGATAACTCATGTCATTCAAAAGTATAACCAACGTGGTTATGCTACCAGTTCGTAAAATCCAATTAACTTCAATATCTGCAGTGAGAAAGGCACGAACGTACGTAATGAGCATATTATCATCGTCAGGCATTCCATACTTTTCTCTATTACTAACCCATGAATTACGTGATGTATAGACGGAGAGACAAAAAGAAAAACGAAACTTGACTCTAAACTGTCCTTTCCTCGGTGACGTGACCTCGTGCAATGAAATTCCATCTTGGGCACATACTCGTTTTGTATTAGAACTGAATTAATCCATATTGAAGTTATATACAGACTGATGATGATAATGATGGTAAGGCCTATTGCGAATTTGAACAGAAAGAAAATATTTTTATCCTGAGGGATACGAGAAATCGAAGTGTTTTTCTTTTTCCTGCAAAGCAAGACGTACATTCATTATCACCTGAATATTATTAAAAAATTCTCTAACCGGTTTTGTTTTCATTAGGATTGATTGTTTTTTGAGATGGAGAAATATATAGGGTGACTTCCTTCAAGTAGGGTAAACTGAGTACGGTTGCCACAATTTTCATTTGCTCTTTCGAAATTTTGTCAGTACTCCAGTTAAATGGAGGAAAGGCAATTTTATAGTAAAGTGTATATTCGTGTACATACAAATACTAAAATGCAGTGCCATAGGAGCAAACTATATGAGTTGAACAAAATATCATAATCAACCACATCCCAGGGGCGATTATGATAGAGCTTGGGATCGGTACTGATAAGTTCAGAAATATATAAAAAATATCTGAAATCACTTTTATTGCGAGTAATATCTAACATAACACAACATAATATTGTTCTAGAGAAAAATATACATATTTACGTAACAAAACGAATAATATATGGGAACACTAATCGCTTATAATCAATATGGCACTGTAGCATCTAAAGTTATTATACCAGTCTGCATAATATCAGTGAAAAAAATTAACGAAACATTTCTAATCATAGATTACGGTAACTATGTCAAAATACAATATAGATATTATTGAATGTTATATAAACAACACTGAAACAAAAATCTGAAAAAGTTTCATTCAAGAAAAAATTAAGTATCAACATATAACATCACAAAACACAACAAATGTAAGGTTGATTATAGGTTCTAAAAAATAGTAAGATACTGAGATCTAGTCAGATTCATCACGGTTGTGAAAAATGTAATGGCAACTACCACTTGCACACTCTAGGTGAGACCACAGTTCACATTTTCCTTGGCATTTGACCCATTTTTCGGCAACCTCACTTTCAGAATATACATCTATACAAACCAGACAGAAACACTTTTCTTCATCCACTGACGGTGGTAAAGTCTTCTTTTTCGTGGCTTTGTTTTTTTTACCATTTCCATTGTTTTCTTTTTTTTGGGCCAGTAAGATTTTTCTTTACCTGCTTAGATGTCAACCGTTTTTTTTTTATATTCTTACCCGATTGCCTTTTTTTCAAGCGTATCTGTATAAAAAGTCGACTTTTTGGTTCTTGAACCTTTCTCTGGGGAGCCTTCGAAAAAGGCCGAACAAGTTCAGGTAAAAAAACAGGTGGCGTAGCTGAGAATGGCTCATTTGGTTGAACATTGCCCAGATTTGGGATTGAAGATTTGTCCATTGAGGAAGCTGAAAGGGGTGGTATTTTATCGTTAGGTCCAGGATTATGCTCTCCAGCATCACGATCGAAGGACGGTGAAAAGTCATAGATGCGGATAATTCTGTGGCATCCGAAAGCAAAAAAAATATTTTCGCTTGTGTCACAACTATACCCAGTAAAAATGTTACAAACATACCCAACACACTCCTTCGCAAAAAAACATCGCCATTTTATAGACCACTCTACTAGAACTGTGGAAAATATATGAATACATGGGCTTGTGCCAAAAAAATCATCGATACATTCATTATCTTGTGAATCATCGATATTTCTACAATCTATCTCATGTTTATTTATCAATAAACGTGTAATATGTATAAGTAGCCATTCAGTTTGGAACGAAAATAAACAAAACATACTGCAGAAGGGTGAGAATAATGGCGGTTTTATACAAAACGGATAAACAACAACAAAACAGCAACTCTTCGAATTCGACAAAAAAAAATTTGAATTGTCAAAATAAAAAACATTTTGAATACTGTGTGTCGCGGACGACTCTTTTTGTCAACAATAAAATGGTTCATCGAAAAGATCGCTATGTGGAAACGGTTGGCAGCATTACTTTATTGGAGGTATAAAGCAGGTATCAGTAAGCAGGCTATTTTTATTGATTAATTATATTGTTGTTCATTTCAAACAAGAATGAGATTCGATTTTCGTTTGTAGAACAAAAGTTATAACATAAGGAAGAAGAAGTTTAGATTAAGAATGAACGAAATCTCGACTTTTAGAAAGGACAAAAACAAAAATACACGAAAAATTTAGGAAAAATTTTCAAGGAACTGAGTATGAAGGTGGTTTTTAAAACAAGTCATACACTATAGAGCCTTTTAGGAAGTCCAAAAGACAAAGTTTGAAATTCAGAAAAGTCAGGAATTTACGAAATTAAATGTAAGGACTGCGATGCAAAATATTATGGACAGACAAAAAGATCCATTGAAATAAGATATAAGGAGCACTTAGTACTCTCAAAATATGGAAGACCTGAAATCAGCAATCGCGCATCATATTTTGCAACAAAACCATTCCATAGACTTCACTTCATTGAGATTAGTTAGACAAGTTAACAACAACAGGCATGTAGATGCCTATATGAGAGTGTAGAAATAAGTGAACATAATAATATTACGAATAACCATGTTGGACCGATACCTACTAGTATACTATATAGCTTGTTGAAATAATATTTTATTTATTAGATTCACCTGACTATTACATAAGGAATTGAATTTTATATAGCTTATGATATTTTAATTATTAGATTCATCTAACTATTACATAAGGACACATTGTAAAATTTATTTAAGACTAGTAGATAAGGCAATATGTGAAATTGATTTCATAAAGCTTATAATATTTTAATTATTGGATTTACTTGACTATTTATCACATAAGGATCACATTGAAAAATGTATTTAAGACAAGTATATAGATAAAGCAAATTGTAAAATTAATTTAAGACACTCAAAACGCAGGTACCTAGAACAGGTATCTATGGTATAAATAAGGATAGCTTTGTAAGTATGGTTAGTTTGATCTTCCTCTTGAAGATGATCACTTGGTGATCGTAACACGTGTCGAGGTGTTAAAATAATGGTTTGGTGTTGGGAAAAACTCCAGTGATATTTCTTACTATACCAAAGGTTCCAAACAGTGCACCACAAGTGTTACAAACATACTTGAGTTTGTAACGCAGTCAATATACTTACTTAACTTTATTTCACATCAATTCACTTTAAGCAGTAACATTCTATTGCCAAAAAAAACAGACCTAGGTAGCAATTTTTGATTCTATTTCCACATCACAGGATATCTCAAATATTGATTCGGTGTACCAACGTCTGCAAACAAATTTCTTGCAGCTGCGGGTCGGTCTACATTAGAACCATGAAGAGAAGTGTAAATATCCGTCGCTCTGAAAACAAGAGAAATTGTCGGACAAACCGACAAATCAGCTGTAGTCGAACAAAGCAGACATTTACATTATCTCATTCAAAGATATAGAAATACTCAATAAAATTCAAAATTACTGCCCAAATGTGTAAAGAGAGGCATTAGAAATTCAAAAACACAAGGGTAATTTCAGTAGAAAAGAAAAGGAAATCAACATCAATGAAATCTGGCTACCGGTGACCGTTACCAAATTGCCTTTGATCATGAATATCGCAGTTGTAGACGAGATGTCAGGCATAGAAACCTGCTGACCACGGCAAAAAAAAAGAAGGAAAATAGCTTCCACTCACTTATCTCCGGCCGTGAAAATTCACATTCTTTGATTCAGAGCTTGTTTGTATGGATGAAACTACCCATTGATTCGTGAAAGGATAGACTACAAATTACAAAAGATGTTTCTATAATTTGAAGTATATCTTTTCATTTCAACTATAATCCAATCCCATTACTACTTCCTGTACGAAGCAACAAACTAATAATAGTAACCTTAGTTCGAAATTGTTGAGTATGAATATTTGAATAAATTGAATTATTAACTACCTTATTCTAATTACTTACTTATCGAACATGAAAACATTCTATAATTCGAAATGTTTTTGAGAACAATAAGTTGTCAATGTGATAAGTTTATTAATCTTGTCACACTTCATTCTGAGATTTTCAGGGAACAGTGAAAATCTCACAAAAATTCTTTAAAGATTGTCAAATTATTTTTTGGTAATGATAATAAAAAACATTTTCAAATTATCTTTTACAAACTTTCCAAATCAATTTTTAATGAAAATGGGTACGGATGAATACATTATTTTTGCTCGGTATATAGGTACCCATAAAATCTCGTATTTTTCAAAAGTGCTTCTCTGGCGAAATCTGAAGATAAAAAACAAGATATGTCATTCTATTAGAATATCTTATTTTGATACGTCATCCTTCCATGTACGGGAATATTTCAGAAAATCCCAGTGCAATGATATCTGAAATTTTTATGTGAAATATTTTTTGATGAGTTTTGGAATAATTCTACGCCAAAGTTTTCAGTTTTACCTTTAATTTATAGTTTTTTCCTTCATCTTTCGCTTTTTATCGGTTTAGCTCCTCAAGATAACCCTGTCATTTTTTCTGTATTGAAACGAAATCAAAAAGAAGAATGGCTTTCGAGACCAAACCCTGTCCAAGTCAGTGAGAGAACAATGGACCATATTTCAGATTTACCGGTGAAGTGTCCGAATTAATTACGTACATTAGCGATAATGGGCTGGAGTGCGTTCGCTAACACCGAGCTACAGCTGATAATATCGCGATACTGGTGATTTAAAATAACAACGTACATGGTCAGGGCATTTTCTATGCTGTTATCACCCCAATTATTCAGCCCTACCGGGTACTTACGCTGGATATATGGTAGCTAAATATATCCACTGTCTCTTGTGGCTTCAAATGCGATGAAAAGTGCGAAACGTGCGAAACTGCTAGGTCGCTCTCCCAGGTATTTCGAGAGATAAAAGTTTTGAAGACCTACGTCATTTGGAGGTAAATAAACTGAAATGAGTTTTTATCATTCTCAATTTTCATCACTTCTCAGTGTTCTGAAAAATCCTGAAATATAGCCTAATTTGTTTTTATTCATCGCGACTTTTGGCGTTTTTCATTGATTCCTCAAATAGTAATTTTTTATAATAATTAGAAAGTACTGGGGTCTGGGAAGACGACTTTTCGCCGGGGGATGGAAGCGTACAAAATTTGTATGGATACCAAAGAAGGATGGAAATCCCAGGCCAATCAGTTTGCTGACTGGAATGGGAAGAATGCTAGACAGACTTCTTAACGGTGGAATGCATCTCTGATTCGAAAGAAACTTAAAATTCTCACCAGACCAATTTGGTTTCAGAGGGGGGATGGAGAATGTAATGGCAGTAGGGAGGATGGTAAATAGGATAAGGAAAAAAAGGATACATACTCTGGTTGTAGCGTTGGACCTGTCAAACGCCTTCAATACCGCGTGAGCACCGGCAATTGAAGGGTGTCTGGAGCGAATGAGAACCCCGGAAAATGTGGGGAGGACATGCATGAGCTTCACAGGAGAGAGAACAATCACCTGCGGGTTAGTCTCTGAAACGGCGAACAGAGAATGTCCACAAGGTTCAAGTCTGGGACCGACACTTTGGCTGATAGCATGGAAGCATGGTTCGAGCGAATCAATAGTATGAAAGTCATTTATGATGCACTGTTTGGAACCTTTGGTGTAGTAATGAATATTACTGGGATTTTTTCCCAACATCAAATCGTTATTTTTGACACCTCGACACGTGGTTCGATCACCAAGTGATCATTTTCAAAGAGGAAAATTAAAACTACGATCATCTGAAGATGATCACTTGGTAATCGAAACACGTGTCGAGGTGTTGAAAATGACGATTTGGTGTTGAAAAAAAACTCCAGTAATATTCAGTATGAAATTCACACAAGGCATTGGAACAACTGGAGTACAAGTGCAGGCCTACGTGGATGACCAACTTGTCATCATCGAGGGTAACTGTGTCGAAAGCATGGAGTACAGATGGAATTTGTTATGATGAATGTGAAGCATGGAAGGAAGAGATGTGGCTGAATTACAACGAAAGAAAGACGAAGTGCATGTACATACCAATTAGAAAGGATGGAAGAATCCTGGTCCTAGGTATGAATGGGAGAAGTATTGAAATGAGAACGAGCGTTAGGTACCTCGGAATTGTTGTAAACTTTGGACTACTGTTCATATACCACCTCAAAGAAGTGAGGAAAAAGCTGAGTGAGCTGGCAGAAAAAATGAGGAGGTGGACCGGGAGGAACATTGGCCTGAAAACAAAATGTGTTAGGGTGATATATTAAAGGGTAGTCAAACCTGCGGCTTTGTATGGAGTACAGGTGTGGGGGATTAGGATACATGATAGTGCAGACAGCTGAGTGCAGGAAGATGCCCTTCCTGTTGACCTCGTGTGTGGCATACAGGACGACGCCAACTACTGTGCTCAGTGTCATCACTGGAATGGCGCCATTACAGATAGAAGGATGGGGAGTGAATGAAACAAGGAAGACTGAGGACAGAGTGAAAAGAGTAGGTAAGATATTCCGATGGATGCAAGAGGCGTTGCTGGAGGAGATGGAGGATGGAGAAATGATTAAAGTATATGTAGATGCCGAAGCGAGGGTGGAGGATGAAAGAATGGGTATAAGTTGGGCATATAAAAGAGGAGAGGATCAATGGACAATAGGAAATGAAAGGATCACCGGACAAAGCAGCGTGAACGAGGCAGAGTTGATTACGATCGACAGTGATTAACATGTGGAGCAGGGATGAGAGCGTGAAAGTGACCCTGCTATTTCTGTAGAGTGAGATAAAGCAGCGAGAGTCAGGAGCAAAATGGCAGCATTGATTCAGCGGATGATCGAGGTGAGGAGTGCTAGGGGAGTACGTACCCAGATCATATGGAAGAGGGGCCATGAGGGTAGCAGGAAACTACCAAGGGCATAGACAAAGCAGAGGTCACATGGAACGTGATGAAAGCGCATAGTAAGGTGGAAGAGACAAAAAGGATAAAATAGAATATCAGGAGAGACTGGTAAAGGGAATGGAAAAGAGGTGCAACTGGGCGGCGGTTCTACAAATTTTATAGAACGGTCTGATATGAGTTATTGGATCTGTTTTGGAAGGCTATTCAACTGCTAACGGGACATGGGAACTTTCCGGATACCTAGCAAGGTTCATTCTGGGTCCGCAGGTTCCCCGCCCCTGTGACTATGGGAAGCCTCGAACGTCAGAGCACGTGATTGATAGATGCATGAATGGAGACAGAATTGGTTGGCGAGAGTGGAAGGAAAGGACGGAAAGGATGGATGGTGACATAATGTTGAGGGATGTAAATGGGATAAAGGATGAATGGATAAAATTCGTGAACAATTGGGCGGACAACGTGGTGAGGGACGAAAGGGAAGGATAGTTGGTGAGCAGCTGACTTATAGGTGTAGAAAGTGCTACGTTAACTATGGGGAGGGGTTATGGTCTCCCCAGTCATGGCAGGAAACGGAGCTGCGTTTTTGTATATATCTCCAAGAATGTGCGATAATGATGAAGTTCAATTGGGATACATAGGTTGGGAATGTTGAATGTTAAGGTAGAGTAGGTTATGTAGAATTGTAAATTCTTGTTTTTTTTCCTTTTTCATGTCTGTCTCTATTCTGATGGAGTTAGAATTGTTAGTTTTGAGTTTTCCTTGATATATTATGGTATAAGGATAGTCTTGTAATTATTGGGAAATAAATTGATTGGGTCTTCTACCCTGCTGATTCGTCTCTGCTAATGACCAATGCCATGCGCCGGTGGTACGAGGGGATGTGAGTTAGTACGGTAGAGGTTCCTTTGATAGTGGTGGCGTTAGATAGAGGGAAGATGCATGCTAGGACACCGAAAGCAATGGCATTATTCATGTCCGATGATCAGTCAGTAATTTTTTAAAATAAAAACTCTCTTCAGTTTTGAAGATGGATGGAAAAATTCATTATTTCTTTCGAAATTTTTTGATCAATGTTTTGCACATCATCTGGTGCTTTGTTGATATCGAGCAAATAAAACATGCTAATTTGATTTTCAATCGATAATCTATAATCCCATTGCCACCCTTTCTGTGGCATTCGATATGTCTCACTCGAAGTAATAGCTCAAACTGTTTCGACGAACGAGTTCTATGTTAATCGTATAATGACGGACGATAAATACATATATAAAAATTGCGATGCACGTTCATTGAACGACATACAGTCATACAATACAGTACCGTGTACAAAATGGACTCTCCGCTCCTATGTCGATACAAACGGCCACGATACTACCGCTCTCATTAAAGCATATCGTGGAAAATAAAAAGATGTTATCAATAAGACACACATACTTTTATATAGCATCTTTTTTTTCTACAAGTGAAAATCAAAAACAAAACAGTTAACGTTTGCGTTGAACCACTTGGAGCTCTTGTTTGAAGAAATTCACAAACGAGAATCATCAGCAATTTCTAGTAGAAGATAAGACCGTGGGAGATCGACCTTCACCTATCAGACAACTTGATAAGACATATTTTTATAATATATAATTCATTAACAAACATGCCTATGACTTGCCTATTGAAAAGTTCACATAGTTATTTTCAATTCAATTGAAGAAAAAAGAATTGGAATTTTCTATGTTTTTACCACTTTTATTTGTAACTAACGTTACTGCAGTTTCGTCCTATAAGGAAAAAAGTGGTAAAAAACATAAAAAGTTTCAATTCTCTCTCTGATTTCCTACTACGTCGTAACGGTTACATCTATCAATTTATTCAATTCAATTAATTTCAGTCATTTTCCCTTCATCACCTTCACTCTCTTCATAACCGAATGAATTTCATCTCAACTGATTTTCAATACACAGAATATGCCTAGGTAAGATTGCCTAGATAGGCTTGCCTAATTATTTCTGTGCATGGCTACCTGGCAAGCAGATGTGAACAGATAAGTAAATATAGGTAACTACACCGATCTGTTAACCAATCGAAATTGATATCATAAGTAAGATATTTCAGTTACAAAACCAATTATATATTAATGTCAAGCTATGAAGTTTTAGAAACCCAAAATTAAGTCTGAATCCATCCTTTCTTCCGTATACTGAAATATTGAAACCGACATATATATGGGATATGAATATGAAAAATAACTTAATATCAGAATGAATAATGAAGTGCTATCTACTTTTATGACATTGACCCAAAATTGAGGTTCATTTTCACCAAATTTCATTAATGAAAACAATTTTTCATAGGAAATTCGTTTGTTCGAGACGTAGTTCCATTTTTATTGCTTTGTTCGCTCATTTCGTATGAACAAAAAGAAACAAAAGATCCATCGACCCTACTGTAGCTCTTTGATTCATCGACTGCAAAATATCATTCAAACAAGTTGACTGTTTTGGTTCCAAACCCCATGAAATGATAACGGATTCTGTATACAGCTAGATATATATACACATTTTTACTCTCCTTACTCTCAAGTGTTAAGGTCCTAGTATCTCTTCTTCGATTGCCTTGGTCGATGCTATTAGATTGTTTCAGAAGGTTTGTCCGTTTTAATGTCAGGTGTTTTTGTAGCTCCATATTTCAATAAATATTCATTTCACTGTATCGTGGTATATACTGATCAATATATAATTTTGTACTCTATACTCTATACATTGATGCTGTTCATTTTTTCCAAATTTTCATTTTTACCTCTAGTAGTAGTAAGATTTATTTTCTTTTTGACAAATTCACAGTTTGTATAAGAATAGTCATGCTTATCCTAGATCATGAAAAAAATATAATAATAAAAAAAAAATACAGAAAATACAAAATTACAAAAAAAACGTATGTACAAATAACAATTTCACATACACAACGTTAATACATTAACTGCAGCTTACGCACAAAAGCAGTACCCGTTACAGGGTGTTCCATCTCAGACTAGCTAACCCATATATTTCTTATCCCATAGTGAGTGGAAAAATTTACCGAAACACGTCTAATGATTTTGTTTGGAGGACATCTTTTGACGTATATTTTAGGTTCGAACGAGCAACCCCCTAATATGAGGATCTTCAACCCCTCGAACTTGAATAGGGGAGAGGGTTTGAGTGGTACTTTATTTGAAAGGTTTTGTACAAGCCCACGTACAAGCCCATTTTCATCAAGCCTTTTTTGCAAACTTGAACAATCTTTAAAAAATCACATTCTTGAAAAAATTGAATGGTTTTATCATCATGCTTTCAATCAAAAAAATCAAATCTGCGTGTTTAACTCAAATTTTCAAATTGTCCTCCATGGACTTCCATACAATAATACAATCTTGACTGAAAACCGTCTCTGACATGGTTCAGCATAATTGGAGTTATTTGACGACACTCTTTCACAATTCTTTGGCGTAGTTCGTCCAAATTTTCAGGGTGAGTCACAAAAATCTTGGACTTGAGATGTCCTTCCCAGAAGAAGTCCAGAGGGTTCAAGTCAGGAGATCGGGCAGGCCACTCTTCCTATGACCTCTTCTTCCAATCCAACGACCTGGGTATTGGCGAACTGGTGCGGCATAGTGTGGAGGAGCTCCGTTTTGTTGGCAATGCAATTGTTGCTCAAGTAGTAGAAGATCGTTTTCTAATTGTTCAGTTATTAACAGATCAATCGCATTTTCCAGCATTTCAAGATAACGTTCGCCAGTTGAATTACCATGAATAAACAGAGGTCGTTCAGCTTTACTGGATGTTGAGTGTGAGCTTCTCGAAATACGTGAGGATTTGTATCGCTCCAAATTCTAAAATTATGCCGGTTAATATCTCCATTAAGTAAGAAAGTGCGTTCGTCATGAAAGCAAACGCTGTACAGAAAATTTGGGTTATTGTTGATACGCTCGGCCATAATTTCGCAAAACTCTTGCCTTCGATCCCAAACATCATCATTTAATTAATGATAATTTAATATTGTACGGATGGAACTTGTGTCTTTTTAAAATTCTGAAAAAGTTAGACTGAATAATAAAGAAACTGCAGAAAGTTGTACAGATTGCGTGTTTGGCATAAGTTGGACATGTCCCAATACCGCCACAGCTGCTTCTTCATCAATTACAATTACAATGGGTGCCTTTTTTTATACATTACTAAACCCATCTTCACAAATTTTGAAATCAATTCCAGAACGTACTTATGGCGAACGCTACCTTCAAGATGGTTTTGGTTAAATATCCTTGCGGCCGCTTGGGCACAATTTTGTTTTTGGTAATGAAGGCTAACCAGCTAAATACGTTCTTGCAATGTGTACACCATATTTTTTGAAATTTTAAACAAATCAGCAAAGTAGTAACTGAACAGATTGATTTCAATTTTGAAATGATCGAAGAAACGTTACAACCAGATAATCACCTTCTAAGCACAAAAAATTAAGGCAAGATAAGGAAACGTTTTGCTGTTTTTTTATTTATTAGTTTGAGAGAAAGTATTATTGTACGGATTTGGATTTGAACACGCAGATTTGATTTTTTTGACTGTAAGCTTGATGATAACACAATTAAATATTTCAAGACTGTAATTTTCAGACGATTGTTTGAGTTTTTAAAAAGGGCCTGATAAAAATGTGCTTGTACATTGTAAAAATAACCAAATTATTCGAGGTGGCTCATTCGAGCTGCAAAATAGATTTTTGGCGAAAACGATTCATTAAATTTATGTTTTTCATACACAGTTGTGAAGAGGCTTCGATGACCTTTCAAATAAAGTCTCACTCAAACCTTCTCCCCTATTCAAGATTGAGGAGTTGAAGAGCCCCCTATCAGGGGGTTGCTCGTTCAAGCCTAAAATTCACGTCAAGAGATGTCTCCCAAACAAAATCATTCGACGTGTTTCGGGAAATTTTTCCACTCACAATGGGATAAGAAATATACGCAGTGGCTCGTCTGAGATGGAACACCCTGTATCACAGGGTAGTTTATTAAGAAGTTTCAGGCCTAGGTGTGAAGGAGCATTAATTGTCACTTTATATTTACAAATGGGCTCATAGTAATCATTAGTTTGCCTAGTTTTTTTTTGCGTGTATATCTCTGATTTTCATGAAAGTATTCTTGTTATTGAATATGTACAAACATGATTCCAAGATGAGTAGACGTGAAAGAGTGAGAAAACCTTATTTGAAAATTGGTCTGCATGATACATTTCTTTTCTTTCCAGTAATTATTCTAATTAGCATCTTCTGTGCCATGAATACATCATTGAACATTGTTGAGTTGCACCACAAACATATACCATATCTCATAGTAAAAGCTGCTAAGCTGTGATACAACATTAATACCTGCGGACTTTTTATTATTGGTTCCAAACATATATCCAAGAGAATGAATTTTGCTTATGATGCTTTGACATCAGTGATTCCTCCAGTCGAGGTTTTCATCTATAATGATTCCAAGGAATTTCGTCTTTTCACTATTTTTGACAAGTGAGTTATTGACTTGTATCTCAATTCGCGAGCAAATTTTTTTCTGACGATAGAATCGGATTAATTGCGGAAACTGCCCAAAACATTAACTAGGCATGTGGAAATGATAATGTTAATGAACGCTTTGTTCGACTTTGGTTTGCAAAATTTTGTTTCGGAGAATTTTTTCTCAAAGATGAGCCCCGAAGTGGTCGACCTATAGTAATCCAGAAGGAGGATTTGAGGACACAGGTGGAGACTGACCCTTCGCAAACGTGAGTGAGATGGTTCAAAACGATCAAAAAGCTCGAAAAGCCATTAAAAAAACATGGCAGTCAGCGGCTAGTGTGATTAACTATGAGTTCCTGCAATCGGACCAAACCATCACAGCAGATTCTTTCTGTGTGGAAATCGACGAAATGTACCAAAAATTGGATCAGCAGTAGCTGGCACTGGCCAACCGAATAGGTCCAATCCTCCTCCACGACAACGCCCGTCTACAAGTTCCACAAATTACCTTCCGAAACATGACAGAATTGAGCGTTGAAGTTCTGCCTCATCCACCATAATCCCCAGACCTCTCACCAATCGACTACCTTCTCTTCAAGTACTTATTTCAACGGTAGAACCTCCGCCAATCAGAGCAAGGAAAAAATGGCTTTCGTCAACTTCATCAAATCTCGATCACACAATTTTCATGCCGACGGAAATAATCGACTTGTGTTACGTTGGAAAAAGTGCTCTGATTCGAATGGCGTTTATTTCGCTGATATATTACAGTTGCAAGTAAACTCATATAAACGGAAGAAACTTTTGAAACAACCCATTACTTTGGTTATAATGTTTGCTCTGAAATAAAAACAATAACTCTTCTGCAAAGCTTCATGTAGATTATGATACGGGAAATGTAATATCTCATTTATCATAAAGTTTCATAACACTAGTAGAGCCTCTTGTTATCCATGCCACTACTATATTTTTCAATAATATACGGGATACCACGTATTTTCTACTAGGCATAAATTTTCTACTTGCAGCTTATCTCTTCGAACTATTTGATCCTCGAAGCTTGGATGGTTGATCCAAAAGATATTGTCGAACACGAGTGTACAGAAAAACAATGCAAACAACTAGTATTCAAACAAGTCATCAGTGGTCGAACAAGCGTTGAATAATGAAGGACCCTATGTTTTGGCTTGATTTTTATCTCAGGCTGAACAGAAAATCAGTTGAAATTGTTGATTCGAAAACATATTCTTTTGGTTCATAGAGCTTGTTCAAATCATGTTCAAAGTTCAAAGTCATTGGAAGATTCAAAGACTATTATCAAACACAAGGGTACAGAAAAACGATGCAAACAACCAGTATACAAACAAGTTATCACTGGCCGAACAAGCGTTGAATGATGAAGGGCCCTATGTTTTGGCTTGATTTTTATCTCAGACTGAACAGAAAATCAGAAGGAATTGTTGACTCATAAACACATTTTTTCGATTCATATAGCTTGTTCAAATCATTAAAAAATCATTGAAAGGATCAGGAATTAGCATCAAAGACAAGGGTTCAGGAAAATAATGCAAACAACCAGTATACCAACAAGTTATCGGTGGTCGAACAACTATTGAATAATGAAGGACCCTTTGATTTAGCTTGATTTTTATCTCAGACTGAACAGAAAATCAGTTGAAATTGTCAACTCAAATAAAATTTACTTGGGTCATAAAGCTTGTTCAAATAATTGAAAAGTCATTTTGAGATTCTGAATAAATATCCCACTTCAAGAGAGAGAGAGAGAGGTTTGAAAAAACATTCTTTGAGATGGTAAAGATGTCAACTATTCCTGTGAACGGAATATTTGACGAACACTCTCTGAATAAACGATTATCAGGAATTCAAAGAACCAAAAATTATGATTGGATGAAATCAGATATCAGTATTGAAGCATTCGTATTTCGGCACCTAACAACATTGCTTCGATCTATCATAGACTGCACCAGTGATGCTAGGTTATATCACGAATGTATTGGTATTCTCAACTGTCTTTGGGAAACAATCCTGACCATATCCATGATAATAATTGAACAATTTTCACTTTTTTCAAGGTGCGTTTCACTAACACCATGGCTTCATCGGTAGTGATATAACTCACTAGACTATAGTCCTTATATATAATAGCAGTAGTTACCTAACTTGATTGGTTGATGGTAAATTGAATTATGAAAACAATTACAATTTCAGTTCTTGGATATCAGGTAAATTTTTAATATAAATAGTTATTGACATTATGAAAAAAAAATTCAACAATGGTGAGTAGTTAACCTCTTGTTGGTCTTTCAATA
Organism: Leptinotarsa decemlineata; assembly: GCF_025532065.1. Taxonomy (NCBI): domain Eukaryota; kingdom Metazoa; phylum Arthropoda; class Insecta; order Coleoptera; family Chrysomelidae; genus Leptinotarsa; species Leptinotarsa decemlineata. The sequence continues at coordinate 2,689,758 of NW_027412551.1, forward strand.
GGGAATTTGGATGTTTGCACTTATCGATTTCTAGAGACCACGGTGGGTAAAATCTTTGGCCATTATTTTTGTATGAAGTATGTCGTAGATAGGTCCAAAATCGTGATTATTCTCCAAAAGTTGGCACGCATAAGTGGAATTAGTCTTCTTCTGTTCAATTTTTTTTATGTTCAGAGATTATTGTTTTGAAGTTTCTTGAAGTCTTTTCTATTTAAACATTTGGGCATGATCCGCATGTTATCCAACAGCTTAGATTGCAATTAGTTTTCAAATTCTGCCTATTATCTCATTCAGCAATAACCAATTAGGTATGGTAACTACTACTGTTGTATATAGAAATAGTAGTGCAATATGTACTATCACTACGGATGAAGCTACGGTATTAACAAAACGCGTCTAGAACACAAAAATTAATTGATGGATGGAGCCGTTACTACTTTATAGGAAATCATTATAAAGAAAAAAGAATTGAAACTCAATTTGTTTTTTACCTCTTTTATTTGTAACTATCTTTATTGCACTTTCGTCCTCTAAGGATATTCTCAAACTTATACATTAAACTAAAAATGATTGATTACATTAGCCCTTATATAACACCACTGTAGGTGATAATAGAGGTACTTAGCCCTGCTTGAGTACCTAAATTTCGATTACTTGTGACAATGTGGATACGCTAATTTGATAACCGGTGAGTTAAGTAGATCTATTTGATCATTGAACAAGTTGCACCCGCAATGTTTATGCTTATGAGTTTCCAAGGATTACAAATAATTGAGTTTGCAACCCTTCCTTGCATAGTGCAAAATTTCCATATCATTTAGATTCCTTGCATGCCAAGGAATGGTTTGAAAACGTCGAATCATTTTTACCTAGTCTGAAGGACCTTTCATTTTCATCATATCATTTTGAGAAATTTCGACCACCTTGTCCCACATAAACGGTAGGGTTACAAATGGAAGTGGTTCAATTTTCTTTTCTTAACAAAAAAAAATGTGTGAAAGCAAGAATTTGGCTGTCTACTTTCCCATCTTGATACAAAAAACGTGAAAATTTTTCAAAGAAAGGAAGAAAGCAATCAATTTCGTTATGTAATTGAATCAGATATCATTCACAGGATTGCTACACAATATACTGGTTGAAAGTGGTAACACTTTTAACATGGAACACTATCATCCTCACTAGTAAACATCCGATCACCATTTACGAAGACGCCATCGATCGTAAAGTTTTCTGGCACTTCTATAGGAAATATCTACTCAAGGAATGATATTCACGCTCACTTATGACTTGATATAACATTATTGGGTGATTCGAGCGTTGATTCTTATTCAATTCTTATAAGTTTCAAGTTTGAGATTTGTCGTTCATTTATTGGAGCTGAAATGTAAAAATTCTAGAGCTTCGCAATGTTGAAAGTGATATACGTGTTCTGTAATGAATTGCTTTCTTTCAAATAAATCTTAAATTATGTTTGTGCAACTTTCTCCTCCCACATCATTATATAATTTTTTACTGTAAGATCCACCTACCGTATTTCATTTCCATCTGCCTAACAACTAGTTTTCAATCCATAAATATCCAATATAATGAACTTTGTGCATGCGTGACAAAATAATCCGATGATGTATATAAAGCTTATATTACAGTAAAACTGGATTCCTTAAGTTCATTAATCAAGCTTCAACGAGCAGAGGTCGTAGCCTAAGGCCCTGCTAGGTACTTAATAATTATTATGAAGCGCCTAGCGTTATGCAAATTATACACAAAATGTGCTCATGTTCTACAGTTGATGGCGAGGTGTTAATTTTTTATGATTTCGCGTATTAGTGTTGATGACAGTTCGTTAAAATTCTTAGTTTCTCTCAGTTTTCATCAGTTTACTATTAATTTTTATGAATATATCAAAAGGTAATTAATGGCTATAGAAATGACATCGTTCATATATGAGGAGTGGTTGAAATCGTTTTTTTTAACGCAGTATGAAAAATTTATGAAAAGTGTATTTTCCCGAAATGAAATTGCAAAATAAAGTCATCAAGTGCGTGAAAAATTATCGATACATGAAATATCTTGAACATTTTCGGTGTTTGTCGTCTTGAACATGCAAGCAAATATAAAGACTTGGGAAGATTCACAAGTATAAAGCTGTAATTCTCAGAGTTGTTTGAGAAATATTTAACTGCTCTATTTGTTACACTGTACTTGCAAAATATCTGTTCTGCAAAGACTGAGTTCTGGAATACTTAATAATATTCAATAATGTATTTTTGTATTGTTTTTCTGTTTTTTAAAAATAATTTGGAATATTTTCCAAACGTTAAATTTTAAATTATATCTCAAACTGTGTTTGAAATTCTCTGTACAGAACATAATCAGACAATTATGTTTCAAAAATCAAATCATCTTTTTCATATTGAGAGACCTGCTTCTCAACACGCTTTTATCAGCTTCACCTGTATGTATGTATGTATGTTAGTTTGTTTGTAACTCTCAAGTTCGGAATCTGTAATTGACAGAATTATTGACATTATTGCTTGATCTATTCGCGGGCAGATGGCGCTGTACGTAACTTCTTTTTTATAATTCGAACTCAATTAACATGTATTTCTTCATTTGAAAAAAGTATTTTATTTATCACCACGCGCGCCTGCTGCCTTATTTGCTGCCTTGAGCTTGGTAGCTGATTTTCAGGATCTCTCTCCGGAATCACAAAATATCAATGGTTGTTTTTCTAAACAATATACGGCTGATTGATCCCAAAGTTTGGAGAAAATAAATATAGTTTAAAAATACTAAAAAACACGCTTTTATACCATAAGAAACTAAAAAATTAAAAATATATACAGTTTAAAAAACTAAAAAACACGCTTTCAAAGAACATTGAACTAAAAAGTCAAAAATATATTTTTTTAATCAGCTTAAAACAATAACAAACGAAAAATACTAGTATTATTGTGAAAAAAGCGTGGGCGCTTTGTTCCGTATTTTTTGTATATGAAGCGCCCGTCGTTTTTTTCACAATAATACTAGCATTTTTTGTTCGTTATTGTTCTAAGCTTATTTAAAAAATATATTTTTAACTTTTTAGTTCGATGTTCCTTAAAAAGCGTGTTTTTAAGTTTTTTGAACTCTATTTATTCTAAACTCGAAGTCTAAGTTTAACGCCGCGATTGTCAGTCAACTTTGGAAGGATATATTGAATATTCTGTTGAAAGAGTCGAGAATTTGAGGCAAGTCTTTTCACATGTGCAAGTTTCATTCTCCTACGTTCAAACAAGTCCAGAGGTTTATTTTTGAAATATATGGAGCCTGCCATCGTGAAGAGCTGTGCCATTTATTATAGAAGACAATTAATTATTGAATGAATCATTGATTTTTCAAATTCCAAATACAAAAATGAAAATAGGTCGTTCTTTTTGCATTTTTGGAAAAAATATTGACAATTTTAATAAATAAGTTGGATTTTGCACTTCCGTTATCAATTCTGAAATACTCAAACTAAAAATGCAGTGTCAACCCAGTTGGTATGAACACGTTTGGAAAATGCCCTCTACCATTGCTGAGTTTCTGAACCTCCCGGAACCGAAGGAATATACAAGTCACTCTTTCAGAAGGTCTTCTGCTCCTTTGCTAGCAGAATCAGGAGCAAATATAACGGATATTATGAAGCACGGAGGCTGGAAGCCTACAACAGTAGCTGAGGATTATATCGATCAGTCTATTTTTTATAAAAAGGTTAATGCTGGTAAAATTATCCCAACAGCTAGCTCCAGCATTACAGCAGCGCCCTCTTCACTTCGAAAATTGAATGTTAATGTCCATGAAATTGTCAACGCAGATAGTTCAAATATAGTACAAGGCTCTTCAACGTGACAAGGTATTATTATCAGCAGTTGTTTTAACTGTACTTTCCATATTATTCTCCACGAATAATAAGAATGCAATTAATGTAAACAATACTTTTGTAACAGATTTCAATTGTTTCTATATTTATTGTTCATAAACTTCATAAACTTCTTTGAAAATTGAATAATTATGTTTTGTCTAATGCTATTTGGTCGAAAATATTCGTGTTAAAAATACTTCTAACACTAGTGTTTAAACTATTTTCAACACGCCACTTTGTGAACATCATCTTTCAATACCCTTGACAACCATTGGAAATGTTACTTCTAATAGTCGTACAATAATCAATTTCTTTTTGTCTACAAGTATGAAGCGCGGTTACGAACGTTTCCAAAGAGAGAAAAGGTAGTGCACTAGACGCAATCAGGCGACACAAAAAGTTAAAATAGTATTACAAGGTTATATACGTGGACTTTTAAAAATTAAAGTCAATTTTCAAATTTCGCGGGCTACCTATATTCGATTAGGGATTTTTTTTAATTTTGCATGTTGGTATACTTGTCTTCGAACATTTGTTCATAGTTTCAGCTTTATAGCATGTTTAGTTTGTTGGCGAGAGGCATGAAAAATTGAAGTATTTTGTGTGTTTGGCGATTTTCTGCTAACGAAAAAAATGGATCAAAGAATTTGCATTAACTTTTGTGAGAAAAATTGAATTAGGTACCTAAAAACACTTGAAATGTTGACAGTGGCATACGGTGATTTTACTGTGGAGTCAGATAAATATTCACAAGTAGTACAAGCTTTTCACACAAGGTCAGGAAGATGTGAATGATGACGCTCTCTCTGGATGTCCCAGCACATCAACAACCGATAAAATTGTCCAGAAAGTGAAGAAAATTGTTATGGAGAATCGTTGAATTACTATTAGAGGAGTTGCTCAGGATGTCGGCATATCAGTTGCCTCATGCCATGCAATTTTTTCTGAAATTTTGGACATGAAGCGTGTAGCAGCAAAGTTCATTGAAAATTACTGAAATATAAACGTTACAAAACGAGTGATGATTGGAACACCTATAAGGGTTTGTGAAACATAGTGACAGCTCCTATGCGGAAAGAAAAAAAGCAGCTTACTTAAATTCTATTAAAAATCAAGAAAATGCTAAACATCTATGGGACACATTACACTTATTTGACATAGTCAATCGTAGAGACAGGAAATATATTTCTGAACATATTTCTAATCCAAATGAAATAAACAATCACTTTATTACTTCGGTCACTCAAATTGTGAGTGAATCTCCGGATACTCTTCTTAACTTCTACATAAAAACGTTATTTAAAGAAAATTTAACTTTTAAATTCCATCAAATCAATATGGATGATATTAACATTATAGTCAACTCCATAAAAACGAATGGATCAGATAAGATATCTATCAAAATTATCAAAATATGTATCCCTTACTTAACTCCAGTTCTAACATATTTAGTCAACAACTGCCTTGAAACTGGTATCTTCCCGGAAGTATAGAAACAATCTATTAGTTTTCCTATAAAATGTCTAAACCTTTGACACCAAATGATTGAGGCCCATTAATATAGTACCGACAATATCAAAAATTGTAGAAAAGGCAGCCTATAGTCAGATACACTCTTATATCCTGCCTGAACACCAATCTGGTTTTCGGAAAATCACAGTACATCTACTGCTCTGTTAAAAATGACCGGTGATATTTTTTCAGCCACCAATAATGAAAAGGTCACTTTTTTTTGTCTCTCGATTACAGTAAGGCTTTCGACACCATGAATCACAATCTGATGTGCGCTGAACTTGTTTTTTTTGGTTTCAGTATGGAGGCATGTGACTTTATCAGTTCATTTTTGAAAAATAGAAAGCAACGTGTTGTGGTAAAGGGTAGTCAGTCTGATAATATGAGTATATGTCATGGAGCCCCGCAAGGTTCAATTCTCACCCCGCTACTCTTTGTTCTCTACACATCTGACTTCTCCAAGGTTCTTAAGTTATTCAGCATTCATACATATGCAGACGACACTAACTTGTACTACTTCGATGAAGTAAATCAGGTTATTGATCACGAAACGTCGTCCAATAATGATATAAAAAATCTTGTTCAGATTTCGCAGCAACACTGTCTAAACCTTAATCCTAGTAAACCATCTTCAATAATTTTTGGAAAAGCCAAAGATCGTGGAAGGGCCATAGATAATATCGATTTGTATATTGATGGACATTTTGTAGAATTGACTGACAAAATAAAATGTTTAGGAATTCATATAGACTACAACCTCAGATTTGTTCAAGTCAACATTCATGATTCAAAGGTCGTACGAGAAATAAAGACCATTTGTTATTATTATCATAAGGCATAGGAAGTTCCAAAACGAAAAACATCCAGATATGTACAGTTGTAGTTTTCCGTAAGGTCTCTGTTAATATCTCCTCATCCAATTTTCGTCGATTTGCTTTGATCAAGAGATATTATCCACCATAACACTTTGAGTCGTTGACCAATACGCAAATCAATATGTGTGTAATTATTGCTCCGAAACTCTATCACAGGCCTCTGCACCAGAGGATCCACTTTGATTGCATTCGTGTAATAGTCTAATGGAAACGATCGTACTTGTACGATATCCTATTTTCTCTACCTATGTCTCTCCAACCATTCAGTTTTCATCATACTAGTTAACGATTCGGCAAAAATTCCGAGAGAAATATTCAGTTAATAAAATGTAGGGAGTTTCAAAACCAGTAGAGGGGACAGCAACGTCCGATGGGTGATTGTTTTTTGATCCAACTTTAGATGCAACATCTTCGGATGTAATAGAAATTATTTTCAAAACTCGTTTTGGGTATCTTACATAATTATCTGTCAGATTTAATTGAATATCTGGTGTGGTATTAGCCGGGAAAGATATTGTTTTTCATACGTGCCATATTTCTATATTGATATTCATTCTTGACTAGTGATTGGGAAACACGAATAAAAAAAAAATTCATTACAAGCATACAGTTGATATGCAAAAGTGAAAGCTGCTATGCTAGATGATTGAATAGAAAAATTTAACAGAAATATAAACCGGAAAAAAAACAGACTCATGAATAATTTTTTTTCTGAAGTATTTTCTACTGTGTTTCAGCTTAACATTTAGAATTTTCCATCACAATCTCGACTCTGATGGAATTTTCTGATATACTACCACAAGTGAATTAGTGGCACGCTGCTGCGACTTCAAAATTGAGTTATGTGTTGATGTTTCCTCTAATTTATATTCCGCTGAGGAATATTTTCATTCAACAGTAATGGCCTTGTTTCATGATTTTTGGTTTATAGTTAACTTGATAGAAATTTTAAATTGAAAAACAGTGGTTTTTGTTTCATCTCTCTGAGTACCGTAGTTTTCCCGTAATAAATTATTAAAAATCGAATGTGGTAGGGTGGTGATGTCACGCCCCTATTCCCGCTTCTTGTTCGATCGACCAATAGGAACAATAGAAGTAATCAACATTGCCAAATCGTAAAATTTACGAAGCCTATAATCATTAATTTAATTATGGAAGTGTATATGAACCCGTTGACGTTTCAATTAATAAAAATTATCCACATTGAATAAAATTTACCCGAAAAATCATTTTTGTAAATAAGTTCTACATCTAAAATCAGTACACAAAGTCGATAGGTCACAAAATATTTAACTAAACTATGATTATATGCATTATTTATTAATATACAGTTATGAAAATCAAAAAATATAGCAAACTGGATTAAAAAATCATTTCAAAAATTCAATTTATTCTACAATCCTAAATCTGTACAACTGCGATTTATTATAAAAAAACGATTTCTACATACATACCTCTTTCTAATATAGCTACTAAATTCAAGCGTTATAGGCACGCTTGGGTAAGGATTGTAGTTCTTTCTTTTGAATACTTTCACCCATTTTTTTTCCTCATTATTTTATCCTTTGGGAACCCAAACTCATTATATGAAATAACTCACTTATAAACCGATGCGCTTTCTGGTTTCTTGTGCCTTTCCGCACAATTAAAATCAGCACACGAATGCATCAAGTTAATATTCGAATATATCGCTAAAACAATTTCAAAACATACACAAACTAAACTCGATGAAAAAACGAATTGTTCTTACGCGAGCTGTCAGTTAAGAAAAAGTTGAAACTAAATGTTGCAAAAACAAGCAGAATGGATCCGATATGACGATTAAAATTTTCTGTAATTATGCATTCATTTTTTTAAGAATAAAACCAGCAAACAAATGAATATACAATAATAAGATCGCTCGAATCCAGGAATTAACCATAAAAATAGACAATAATATTTGCTTTGATAACTGATATGGTACAAGTTATATCTAAATATATTTCTATATAGTATTAAACGAGCTGTATTTTCAAATGGTTTTCAAATGCTCATGAACCCTGATAAAATAAATCAATTATACATTCATGCCACCTACGAGAAAATAAGAAATTCAACGTTACTGGTATAACAGGCATAATGTCATCCAGTCAGCCCTCTGTAGTGCACGCGACAATGTGCTCTTTCTAATGTCAATGGTTTCCACAATCTTCTTATTTTTGTTAAAATAATTTCAAAATGAATGTTCAAAATCAAATCAAATCAAAAAATCTTTATTTCCGTAGACCTAGGGAAGTCATGGAAAAAGTCACATAACTCAGTACAATTACAATGAGGTCACAATCATAAAACAACATAATTATAAGACATATTATATAACATTTAGACCATAAAAGGGATACAAAAATTAAAATATAAAATTCCAAATCAGACTGAAAAAATTCATCAAGCGAATAAAATACCTTTTCACATAATAGTTTCCGAACTTTTTGTTTAAAGAGCTTTACACTAGTTATTTTTTTAATGGATATCGGGAGCATGTTGTACAGTATTATTTACATGATATGAGGTCCATTAGTCACCTTGGCTTACTTATGACTAGGAATTAAAATGTTATAGTTTTTTCTCAGGCTGAAGCTCGAAAGAAGATATGTATCATCTCTGTTCTGAAACTTGGAGCAATTTGATTTAACGTAGATTACGCAATTAAGAATATACATGCAAGTAACAATTAATATATTCAACTTTGCAAATTGTGGTAAACAGGAATCGAGTGGTTTTTTAAAACAAATTTTTCTAATAATCTTTTTCTGGAAAATTAATAAGTCACTGATTCTATTGCAGTTGAGCCTAGTTTTGTTAAAGCTGACTCCCGACAACTTACCAAGAGTCGATTTTGAAATGATCGATGAATTTTACTTGAAAAATTTGCAATACTTTGGTAATGAAATGAATAATGAAAAATTGAAACGGTAGGTGGTATATTTAGTAGGTCCCTTTCATTTATATGACATTTATTTCAGACTTGTCTTTTATCGAAGGATGGAAAGTTTTGATTTAATTTTTAGTTTATCTCGGCCACGGAACCGCATTTTGACTGAAAAAAGAAGCAAAAATATGTGCAGTGAAATGTAGAATTACTCCAGAACATATCAATCCAAAAATAACCTGAAAAAATATTTTTCGGGATGTAAGCTAATGACACGGAATATGCAGCAAAATAGGTACCCGCCGAGACCTACCTTTTACAAAAAAAAGGTCTTTAATTAGATAATTGTAACAATTGTATTCACACCGAGTTCACAACAATAACAACAAAAATGGCGTCTGTCAAATTGGATCATCGGATCTGTGATTGGATATTAAAAACCAATACACTTGGCAACTCCGCTCTAGACACGATCAATTTTATTGGTCTACAGACACGCGGCCAATTTGAATTCTTGCTTTTCGAATTATTATTTTTTCTGCAAGTATAAAGAGATTTTGTGACCGATTAGGCTTGAAAAGCATAATATGCGCCTAACTGGATCAGTCTATAAGCAAACCAGTATCATTTTATATAGCATGGAACAGACCCATTCCATGGGCGTTTTACATTTTGGGAGTGATGCTCCTACGGTGCATATTTTCGAAAATCATGCTATAACTCAGAAGCTATGATAGATGTCGATATGCGGTTGTCACCATTGAGTTTTTCATAAGATTTGACATCAGACACAGCCTTCGGTTTTTATCTATCTAGTTGGAAAACAGGAGTTTTCCTTTGAAAGTGTCAAATTTAGTAATTGTGGGACCGTTTGAAGAGTTCGGCATGGTGAACTGGTGTGGTTAATAGACTTTCAAATCAAATATTGATTGCAGGAACATCGAAGTGGGATTTTTTCATATTGTTTTGATTATTTTGTGAAATAAGCACGCTGCATGTAGCCATCTACGCATTGCCATATTTGACCAACTCGTTAAAACCGGTCAATTGAAAATAATTTTTCGTCTTCAAACTTCATGGATGAGACATGAACAGAAATTCTGAATCTTTTGAATTTTTGCTGTTGGGCGAAAAGCGTATACTGAATCAGCAAAGTTCATGATTATTTTCATTGCCTTTAATTATCAACCTGAAGTGATCCATGGGCCTCTTGAATACGCCTCAGGATTTTCGCTTGATCTACATTGGGCAGGTCGTTGCCAAGTATTTTTATTTTTACTTCATCTTCAAGTATCCCCCTGATATTCTTTTTTCAAGATAAGAACATTCTGAGACAATTCGCTAACCGCCTCTTCAGCAACAAATCTGGATAACATCACAAGAATGAGTTCAATCTAGTCATGTCATCTATGACAGTACATAATGGCATCCATTCGCTCATTTGATTGAATCCTAGACATGTCCAAATTAAAAGAGGCATATTTTTGGAAGAAAATGATTTTTAGGAAAGAAAGTTTTGGCTTTCTACTTCTTCATCTTCGAATGACTTATCGACAGCGTCTAATCAGGCGAATTTTTGAAAAACTCAATATTAACAAGGCGTCTAGCCCTGATGAAGTGTCCGTCATCGTACTTAAGAAGTGCGGAAACTCTCATACCTTGTGCTACATGAGGGTTTGCTGGCCAAATATCGATGCTATGGCTTGTCTTACGGATCTTCAGCTTCCTGATAGAACGTCAACATCAACGCTGGTGTTTTCCTGGAATCTATATTGTTTCCAATCCTCATTTCATTGTATATCAACGGCTTATTGGAAAAAACCAAGAGTCCTATGTATTGCTTTGCTAACGATAGCGCACTTGTCTCATTATTCCATTTGGATTTCAAAACATCGGCTACGGAGACACACATCTTCAGCAGTAGAAGGTTGCATATCTTAATGAGGATCTAGAAGTAATTTTAAATATGAGTGAAAGTAACCAGGTTCAATTCAATGCCACAAAAATTCAGGCATCAGTTTTCTCCAAAAAAATAAATGTCCTTGAACCGTCATGATACTGTCAGGTCAGACGATCCCGCTTTCTGCTTCGATAAGTTTGTTGGGGGTTAAAATGGACACCAATATGTCTTGGCACAATTTTTTCGCTGGAATTGCAAAGGCTTCTTCCCAAAAGCTTGGAACACTTCTAAAGCAGACTTGTTCACACCTCAGCAACTTCTGGTGCTTTATAAAACTCAGATGAGACCTTTTTCAGAAAATTCTTGTCCATGTATGGAGCTCCGCACTCAAGCATACCTCGAAGCTGCTGGATTCCATCCAGAAAAAACCATCCGCCTGATTGGAGGCGCAAACATCGCTGGAACATCGAAAAGAGGTTGGGGATTTGCCTCTCTTCTATAGATACTTTCACGGAAAGTGTTCAAGTGATTTGGCACATTGAATTTCATCAAGAGCGGTACATATCAGAAATACGCGACGGATTGTGGCTGCTCATCATTTTGAAGTTCGACTCAGTAGAACTCGCACTTCACTGTTTGAGACCTCTTTCATCTGAAGAACTGCGTTTACGTGGAATAAACTTCCTGAGAAGGTTTTTCCAAATGGATAAAATCTCCAGCGATTGAAATCCAATGTGAATCGCTACTTTTGCAGAGTCTATTTTTTAAATCGATTGCTTATTTGCTTCTTTTGAAAAATTTCCATTTTGTGTATAGAAATGAAGAAGTAGAAAGTCAAAATCTTCCTTTTCCAAACAGAAATCTCACCTGAAAATATACCCCTTTCAATGTGATTTTTCTTATTTTGTACAGGAATGTAGGCTTTTCTGGCGTCAATATTTTGGTTGGCATCCTGGTTTTGCCGTGGTTTTTTTGGTTATAATCTTCAAAAGTGCGTATCAGTTGACACATCAAGAATAGTACTTCGACCACCTCACTGGAAATAACTGCCTCAGTTGCAGTCAAAACGTTTGAAGATTATAACCAGAGATGGCCCGGCAAAACCCGGAAATCAACCAAAACGAATTTATTATTTTTATATTCATTTCCACTCTTTCTATGACGATGATTTCGTTTCATATACTATCGTGTATCGGTTCAATTGTCGATACATGCTAATGAAAGTCGATTTCCGAAAAATGTCGAACGTCTATTTTTGAAAGTGAAATGAAAACAAATCCACTCGAATAACAAAAATAGTACATTTCATCAGTTCGGACTTCCATTGTCTAAATATGATATGAATTGATTTGAAACCCCTGAAAGAATCTGTAAAAAAATTTAAGAAGATTAGCTGAAAAAATTATTTTATCAAGCAAAAAACTGAAATTACAATGAAATAACATACGAGCAAAAAAATTTCAATATTAACATGAGATCAATAATTATAAAATTATTAACTAAAAATGAAAATTAAAAATATGAAATTAAAAGATTATAGACCATGTTACTTCACGACGTCGTCTTCGGAAGTCCGAACTGATGAAATGCACCACGAAACATAATATTCTAAACTACCTTCAAACAAACAACAATAGTAGTTTTTCAGAACGGTGGCATATTTTGGCATACGGAACATTAATATCAATATCTTCAAATTCCTAAGTTCTTTTTCTGTTGAGGAAAATTGTCAAAACCGACATATTATTGATAAACAGCACTTTTCCGTGACAAATAAATTAAATTTCCCTGGTAACTTATCGAGGTGAGCTACATCTGTATGAATTTTTCATTAGAGTTTTAATTTTTTTGATCGTGGAATGAAAATAGTTCCAGAAAAATCAATGGAAAAAATCCAAATCCTCAAAAAATTCACATCAAACATAGAAGAATTCTTGTATAGTATGTAATAAACTACCTGGTTCGATACGATTGTGTAGTGTAAAGGGTTTAATTGGTTTTATTATAATCGTTTAGCCAGTACCATATACCATGAAACCTACTATACTAAAAGTTACATATCACAGCATTGAAAGTTCATTTGGCGAACTTGATGAGGTTCATTCCGTATATTCTCTTTTTACGTTTTCCGACATGTATCCACTTACTGCTCACTCGCTTTCATCAATCAATGAATTTGTGCTCGACATGTTCTCCCTCAATTCAATCGAATACTGATTCGTCATTTCAGAATATTTTGTTCACATCAAAGAAAGAACAATAGTTCTGCGACTTGTAGTCGTATGATTGCCAATAAATTCCATCGGGACTAGCCATTAACTGCGTTATTAGCATGATTGGACCGAACAGAGAAGGGAATAACAAACAAGAACCATTAAGTAAGGCTAGTTCCATTCGGATTAACAATCGAAGCTCATCATAACTCATGCATACAAGCACAACACTGTACTGGGAAATCAATTTTGATAAATCCCGATCGGCTACAGCTGAGTAACCTACATATTTAATCTCTGTCTGTCGTCGAAATGGCAAATTGAATAACATACCCTGCAGTGCAGTGGAGAGTATATTTCATCTCGGTAGAACAAGTATTCACTATTTCAGAATTATTATTTTCCGATAATTGGTTCCAAAAACTTTCACAAACAAAACGCAAGCGTGGCAGACCCGAAAAATAGGCAAAGACATTCATTTGAATTTTTTGTGGATAGAAAGAGGCGGCATTTCATTTCGAGAGAGATGAATTATAATGCGGAAATACTTTTTAAAAAACTGTGTAGCGCTGAGTGCAACCCTGGCTGCACTGCGTTACTCAGTTGTGGAAGCAAAATATTTCATTAAAGTGTTTGAGATTCACAACAATCTGGTACTCTACACACAGATAGACACAAGCAAAAAAACCGTATTTCAAATTTAAAAAACCAAAGATTAGATTCACCACTTACTCAATCGACCGCTGTGTGAACCAGTGGTTCGAACCTTAAGGCAGGACAATAGATTTTCATTTGTTTTTGTCCAATCCGTGCTAGGAATCGCATGTTGAAAGGCAAGACCTCGTTAGTCCTCAGCTCGCACAAATTTCAATTTTTGAGAGTTGTCGTTCATAGGGGAGCGACGGTTGGTTAAAGGAAAACATATTTAAAAGAGGTGGAATAATGGGAAAATTTAATTTTCTAATTGATTCGGCCGTTACTTGATGAAGATCTATAGTAATTTCAAAAACAACACCTTACGATTTGATCTCCACAAACTTTATTTGAAAAATATATCGCATGTCTCGCTAACACAGTACCTTTATCAAGCTACCGTGCTAGCGAAACATGTGATATATTTTTCAAATGAAGATTGTGGAGATCAAATCGTGAGATGTTGTTTTTGAAAAGAAAAAGAAAAAATTGAAGCTGAGCTACCAAAACCATGAAATTCACATCTGAGTGTCTTTATTCTTGAATCATATGTGACTCTCAGAGCCTAGTTATGCATCACTCTTACAATTTAAACTACTGTCGCTATCTTAATCAGGCTGAACCATTATAATTGAATATTCGAATATGATTGTAACTGAATAATTCAATTTTGCATAAATGCTTCTACAGAAATTGACAAGTTCGATTTGATATCATGATTAAAACAGTAACTAGACCTAACTCAACTCAGACAATTCAACTGGATATGTGAATCAAATAAAATTCACCAATAGAATGATACAAGATACAGATACAAGATACCGAAATGAAAAACCACTTGTCATACTTCACTGATTCATATAACCTCACGAAACTAAAAAAAATCTTCAAATCAAAGTTCGCCATGAATACTAACAATTGATATTCAATATTAAGAAATGTCAGCATTTCAGTAGAAACTAATTGATGATAAAACATTCCCAACTTGAATCGAAACATTATTCTGAATAATAGTAATTTCATTGGAGTCGAAAAGAATACGCGACGCACAATTAATGCTTCCCGCTGTGCCAATCGACTCGGTTGACCAGAGTACCGGCTCTGTGGTCACATGTCAAGGCACGATAGATTTTTAATAATGAAATCTTATTCATTTGATTCAAAACTGGACCTTTCATTTCCATAAAAATGCATTCAGCTGTGAATATTTTAGGAAATCATCTTCCCGAATACCGTTCGACCTAAAGAGCTTGTCAGACGTATTTCAAATGAATAAATCACAATTATTTCGTAATTATTTTATTTGAGGAAAATATTAGTTACTACCAATGTTCCAATCTTATTCTGGGCTATATCAAACTACCCGTAAATATTGGATACAATCCCTGATTCAAGAGTTTAAATATTATATAGCAACCATTATGTGAGGACCAAGTTCAATTGTTTGGTGAAAAAAAATTGCAGTGGCAAGTTAAATCGATTCGATGATTTTTTCATTTCTCTACTTTTCAGAAGGTTGGATTCAAACATTCAAACAAGGTGAATTCGACTTTCTACTCTGGAAATTATTTGTATGTTTTCTAATGCGTACATTGATTGTTCTCCTAGTTTGACCTATGTTAAATAGAGGCCAACCTATACGATAATTTATAAAATCCCTATCTGTCTGAGACGAAACAAACTCTTGTATTTGTTGTGTATTATATGTATTTCTCAATATTATTGGTTTATCAAGGCAAGTCTAACATTAGCTTTTTTCAAAAGTTTTGACCGTTTCTATGAGTCTACCTGAAACTGTAATATCTCAGTGAATACTTATTCAATTCAATCTATATATGAACCGATCCAAAATCGAATCGATTGGGTTGCGCAAAAGCAAAGATAAACAGATCTAAAAACTTGACAACATCTGTCGATTATTCAAATCGTGGAGCACCCACTTTTCGAACTTTTTGACTTCAACAAAACGTTCTGAACCATCAAGCATGTGAGCTGACGCCCAGTTCTCCTGCCATCCCACGCACCGTTTATAGTGGTCTCCACAAGAGTCATCAAATCCTCATACTGGATAACTGTTGGTCGATCATTTCGGGACTCATTTTCGATTCTCAAACCTCCAGAACGAAATTTCGCAAACCAACGCCCGAACAGAGCGTTCATAAACACTATCATTGCCAAATGCCTTTTCAATTAATTTCATTGATTTTTTCAGTCTGTTTCGGCAGTCAAAAATTACCTAACTACTTCATATAGTAATGAGCTGAAAAAAGTTTAAAAATTGAAATTTGAAAAAATGAGCAGCATCAATGTATAGAGTACACAATTTTTTATCGATCGATAAATACCACAAACAGTAGAATGGATATTCATTGAGACTACAAATGAACCAGAGCTCATTAGTTCTATCGTCGAAAGGACTCAGGTCTGGCCATCCTACAGGCCACACTTTTTGAAATCAGAAGTTTTCAGTTCTAAGCTGAATTCGAAACAAAGAATCAAAAATGAAATTTTTTCAGTTCTAAGCTGAAATCGAAACAATAAACTTGGAACTGATAAGCGCCGACTATCCGAGAATTTGTTAAGCTCTTGTTAGGGCTAATAGCAATCAAATAATTCTGGTCCAACGTGGGAGTGACACCAAGAACGAGACTCTCATAGACGTAATGACCTATGCCAACGGCCCAATACTCCGGGGATATTCTAACCCGATGTATCACTGCACTGGAAGTCAGACGCCTCAAACGTTCGTGAACACCCGAGTTTTTTAGCTATTATTGGAGTTAGGAAGCATCAGGTTAGTCAATACGTGTTTTTTTGAGTGCCGCAGTACGTCTCGTGTGGAAGGCCGTATCCCGGGCTGTGTAAACAGGAGAAATGAGAATGGTCAAAGCAAATCTTATATCTTCAACTATACCGTTTTGCGAACAGGATTGTTGTTAATAACCAGGAGCATCTTTCGAAGGAAATAACCTTTTCTATCTTATACTGGGATAAATAAATACCGCAAAAATTTTGTTCGAACCAGAATATCTTCCCCCTCGGGTTTGATGACCAATGGTATGATAGACGTGTAATAATAATGAAAATTGTTTCTATATCGAGACCATCATCATGAAATATTGATCCATCTATGAATAGTACATAGTCAAAAAATCATACACTTCCCTCGCTTCGTATGACCATATGAATTATGATGAAATTGTATTTGATGGGGATAATATTTGTATTTCACAATACTCTGTTGATGCTAGACCGTTTCATATCAGTGAAGAGGCAGAGCGTTGGGTCTACACTTTTGTTTGAAGAAATACCTCATCTCTCATTTCGGAAAATCAATGGATTTACGAGAACTTCCTACAATCTTTCTAAAATCTCCTTAATTGGATTTTCCCAATCTGTGACGTTCTGAGCCTATGAATGGATAAATAAATCAATCACCATTTCGACTTTATCCACGATATGACAATATGAGTAAATAATAAGCAAAGGCCTATTTTAGTTGAATCATTGCAAATCTAACGACTCAACTGAAATTTTCATTCACTCGAAAACTTTCAAATTCAGGTATGAGTTTTCCAATAATACTAACTTTTTAAAAAATTGCAATATGTAGGAATCGACTTCAATTAGGTATGGATAACTTCAGTCTATTTAGAATTTATCGTTGACCAAAATGGAGATGTTTCATTCCAAAGGCCCCATGCATATTTGGAAGTAATTTTGAATCATAGTCACTATAAAACTGCATAATATTTATGTCTTGAAAAATCATTGAAAATATTTTTCGTCTTGCTTCCAGAGACCTTCTCGTTGATAGTGACTCACCCTGTATAAATTTCAAAAAAATTAGATGAAGTTGAAACTTATGAACTTTCTGGAAATCTGTCATCGATAACATACAAATTGGAAGACTTACATATTTTCAATATGACAGAAGAATAGTGAACAACAACTGGATTTAGTTGCATTCATTATCATGAGTAAAATTATTCATCTATCATACAAATCCTGAGAAAATTTCAGAAGGAATTTTCAGTCATGATATTTTTATTCACACCATGATATACAATCCCAATACAAAGTGGATTCGGTAATTATTCATCACATTAAACCAACATCACAAATCTTAAATGTACTTCTGTCAAACCTTACTCGATAATGGAAAGCTAGCTGAACGCCAGACAAGTAAACAGGCCTGTTTTAGTGTATGTGCTGGAAACTACAAACTATCCAGTTTCAATCGCTTAGGGTTGATTCCATTAGCGGGAAAATAGTTGAAGGAGAGGAACGTTTATTTCAAATGAAATACTGGTGGATGAAAGTCAAAATTAATCGGACTAAACGTTTGGATATCTTGAATCAGTAAACATTAGTACTTCTACATTTTGATGTTTACACCAATCATAACCAACTAACTTCAACGTTTTCCATATAAAATAAATCATTTGATTGAAGTACAGTCTCATGATGAAAATCTTTGCCTCTTGAGCATTGCCTTTGCGTTGAATAAAATCCCTTGAAAATCACTAACACAGTTTAGTGTGAGCTATTCAAACGTGTTTAATTGTACAATAGCATTCTCAAGCTCGAACGGTGATAATTATCCATTTCGTAGTCTAACAACATTAGTTACTGAGTATTAGTTATCACAGCTCAACAGATGTGGTAGAAGCTTTATGGTCCTGCATACTAGATTCGCGTTAGAAGACGGCGAGAATGAATAGTTGTAGTAAAAATCTTGTTGTGTACAAAAACTTTTGTAGTGAAAATTCATTTCACTTCTGAACAGAAACAAAAAGTTATAACAAGACACATAAGGGAAGTGAGTATTATTCACTTAATGGAACAAGAAGTCAATCTTTAGACTAAAAAAAAGTTCAACAACCTAATGCAAAAGCAATAGGTGTAGTCTTAATACGTACTGAGCGAATTGAAGAAAATTCAAGATGGTCGGTCGTCCTCATGTTTCACTTCAAATATGTATAAAAATGAACGGAAAAGCATGCAACCCTTTTGATAAAGGAAATTCCAGAAAGAAAAAAATTGATCATAGTGAATGTAGGTGGAGAAAATGGATTTCTACAAATGACTGCCATAGTGAAATGAGTTGAGAAAATTACATGAGGTGGTTGCAAGAAATAGTTATTCCCAATCTTCCCGAAAAATTGTTTTTTTTTTTCATAAATTATACTCCATACAAATAGTACTCCTTACTGGATTCAGCTATATGTAGCTGACGAAAGCTTGACGAATTGAATTGTCTTTTTCTGATGAAGATTTAAAGAGTACTTAAACAGTACTGTTACGTTTTTCCCGTGGGTAGACCAAAAATGGTCTACTTCGAAAAATGATCAAACTCCACTTCATTTCACTTCAAATACAACAAACACTCAAACTATTATTCGAATTTCCATTGCCTTACTAGATCGCTCCGCGTACCGCACTGTAACTTCCACTAGACTATGTCGATGTTCAACAGTCGCTGTTAATTGTAAAATTGTAAAATTAATTTAGAACAAGTAGATAAGGCAACATGTATACTTAATTTTCAAGACAATTAAAACGTAGGAAACGAACAGAGATATATATGGTATGAATAAGGACAAAATTGTTCAATCTGCACTCCAAGATGATCACTTGGCGATTGAAGCCCTTGTCAAGGTAATGAAAATAACGGATTAAATATTCACTAATACACCAAAGGTTCCATACAGTGCCTGACAAGTAGGAAAGGCCTCACTTCAGGCAGACAGTGACGTCATCACATCAGTCAAGTTGTCTCTCAGCTCGCCCAGTTAACCAGAGTGCACCAAATTGTCACATGGTGTCCTCAAACTGTCACCCAGCTAGCTAGGCGGTGAGCCAATCAGAGTGTACCAAATTGTCACGTTGCATCCACAAATTATCACCAAGCTCGCCAGCAAATCAGAGTGCACGCTTCTGTAGAGTGGGACTCACTTCAGGCTGACAGTGACGTCATGACACCAATCAACTTGTCTCTCAGCTTACCCAGTTAACCAGAGTGCACCAAATTGTCACGTGGTGTCCTCAAACTGTCAGCCATCTAGCTAGACGGTGAGCCAATCAAAGTGTACCAAATTGTCACGTAGCGTCCTCAAACTGTCACCAAGCTCGCCAGCCAATCAGAGCGCACGCTTCTCCATTTCAGAATATCGTGGCGGGATATTTGAATTTTCTGTAGATATAAATGAATAAAAAAAAATTCGGACAGTAGAGCGGCGTTGGAAGCTCTTGACTCCTACCGAGCACCATATAAATTGTCAAAAACGACTCTCCTCGACAGGAAAACTCAACAGATTGTCTCTGGTCTGGATTCCAGGCCATACCGGCCTGGAAGGCAATGAGGCTGCTGACTCCTTTGCAAACGAGCGGGGCTACAAGCAGCTTTATTGAACCAGAATCTACCATCGACATCGCTTCAGGCTTTGCCAATAAAATATTGAACACCTGGATAGCAAGAAGATTTATGGACTTCTGGCAGACTCTTTCAGGATTGGCTCACTTCTAGGTATTTATTCACCTTTCGAAACTTGATAACGAACAGTTGTTGGACTACAGTGGGTATGAACTACGATGTTTAACAGGCCTTCTACCAGGCACTGTTATTAGAATTTTTATATATTAGAGACTCGGACTGTCGCCTCTTTTTGTTAAATGTTGAAGCAACAGAGCACATATTTTGTGCCTGCCCCGCTGGGGACCGAATCAGATTCTTAGAATTCGGCAGAGCCGTACTCTTACCATCTGAGCTGGAAAACTATTCAATATACAAGCTAATCGGCCTCATTGAGAAGGGGTTGCGGTGCAGGCTTGAATAGACCTACTCACTTCAGACCTGACCCAACGTAACTTAGTGGAGTGAAAGGGTGTAACGTGCGATTTAACGTGTCAGAATGACACTGAGTTTCGTTAACTAAGTTACCATCATCAGTAGAAGTTGAACAAATATAAGTAAACATAACATAAAAATTTATATAGGATGTCGTTTTGGAAAAAAAAAACAACAGCCGCCAGTGGCGGCTGTCGTTATTTTCTTTAGGGCATGACTTACAACAATACATTCATTTGTTAGTAGCTGGAACTCCCGACTTTGCTCAAGAAGTCAATATAACATTGTGTTGAAGTTAGAATGGATGGATTAACTTTAGATCACAATATGTCAACGGATATCCATTTATATACACCTACCGATGGGTAATCCCACCCAAAGGAATAATGTTTAGAATCATTTGCAGAGTTCCATAACATTTCGCAGCATTCAAAACCATTTTGGAATACTCCCCAAATACTTTTGGTATTTCAGGATGTTAATGAATGTTCTAGTTCATTTCCAAAGCATATGTATGTTCTGAAATATTGTTTGATGCTCACAAATACTCTTGAATGTTCTGGATTGTATTAGAAATTCCTGGAAGCAAAAGTTCCAATCTTTTTATCTTGTGGAGCACAGAAACTTTTCGAATGAGAAAAATAGGGTTCACACACCATTTAACTTCAATAATATGTGATAATACAAATAATCGGAACATTCCAGACGTTTCCAATGTATCAAGATATTCTGAAATGTATCAGTTGCTCTGGAATAATATCAATGTTCTGTATTTTTCTATAACATTCCATTAAGCGATACTTCTAGCCCTCTCCAGTTCAAAACAGAATTATTTTAAGTTTTTTCGAGGAATTCAAAAGAAACAAAGAGAATAGAAATTATTATGACCTGAAATGAAAATGCAGAAAAATAAAAATGAAGCAAAAAAGTAAATTAAGTTTGAATCAGAAATGAGGTTCAATTATAGTTTGAATTTTTCACACTTCACTAATTGTTGAACATATCAAATAACTCATTTTCATTTCGGGTCACTTTAATTCATTGTCTCTATATTCTGACAATTTTTCGACTTTGATACTTATTTTTCCATTCCTGATTATTTTTATTGATATTTTATTTTGAATGACTCATTCGAATATATCGGTGTTGTTATTTTTTTTACTGAAAAAAATATCTAATTTAATTTGTTTCTCTTCAGATTCTGAATTTCTCAACAACCTTCCAGACAATAGAAGTGTGAACCTGTATTATTTACATTACATCGTTTTCTCTACTTCATGAAATTTCATGTAAGTTGATATCTGAGAAATTGTAAAAGATGACTTTCTGACCTATATATTGGGAGATCGCTATTAAAAATGTATAAGGTTTTCGAAGATGGACCAAACGTACCCTTCTTCTGATAAGGGTTGAGAGTTTTAGTGGTTCAATCTTTCACTTTTATCAGAGCTGAAGGCGGCGTTCAAAGAATAAATTGAGAAATAGTCCAGCAAATACTGAGCTTCACTACACACCCATCTCAATAAAAATAAAGGTCTATAAATTCCATTTCATGATAGAGGATGTTTGCCAAAATTGATGGCTGAAAAAAAAAGATGATTTATTTTTCCGAGGTCTCCAGTAACTATAAATTCTAGAGATTTAATTTACAGGTTTGGATCTTATACGTATTCACTGAGAAGAATGTTATCAACAACTTGAATAAAGTCAGGTGAAAATTGAAATATGTTTCAGTCCAAAGGGAACTGTTCGTTTTTCTTTCAGTTAGCGTAACTAATAAATAAACGAAAAGCTAAATTATTAAAAAAAATCAAAATTTTGGAGATTGAAACCAAGATTTTTGTAAACAAGAGATACAATTGATACTTTCTGAAAAAATATTTCAGATAACAATATATCTTCAAGAATATACCAAACTCTTATTTTTCCATAAAAAATCTAAGAACTTGGCATATCAGTTTCATGGTACACATTAAAAAAGATTATTGTTTTATTTCAGTCAGAACACTTTTTGACAAAAAATTCATAGGTTATATTAAAATATTCGAAATGACGTCCATTAGGTATCGAAAAAAACTGTAGTTTGGTTGGACAGAAAGATTATGGCTATCTATTTCTCCAGTTTTATAAAATAAAATGCAGGAATCTTTCAAAGGGAGGGAGAAAGTAATCAATTCCAAAAAAGTAACTCTATACAAAGATGTGGAGATCATGCAAAGGAATAACTTTCAGGCGTAAACTGAAAGAAAATGTTCTTCGGAAACAGCCACTTAATAAACATTGACTAACGCGAAAAAAAAAACAATTTCGAAAAAACTTCTTTAAATGAAGACTGAATTATACAAAAACACTTTTCTTCATTCAGTTTGTATTTCAAACATTCGTTGTGGAATTGAATCAGATATCAATCGCAGGATTGCTTCACAATATAGGTTGGGTTGGGTTAGGTCCAAAGTGAGTGGGTCTATTCGACCCTTCACCGCAACCCGCAAGGGTTTTTTGTGGCTCACACCTATTCATACTCGACCAAATAAACCCAGCTTCTAAACGAAGCCGATTAGTTTGTATGGTGAGTGATCTTTCAGGTCAGATGGTAAGAGTACGGCTCTGCCAGACTCTAAAAACGTGATTCGGTCCCCAGCGGGGCAGGCACAAAGTATATGCTCTGCTGTTTCATCGTTAATGAGGTAGTTGGATAGTCATGATCCCCGCGACAACCTTCCCATATGAGGGTTTCTGCACGTCAGCTACATCTGACGATGCCTTAGATTCAACAGTGCAGGGCTTTTTCACCTCTGGTTTTGGTGAATCATCACTTGAGCGCAAACGTTTGATAACCTGCTCATGGGGACTTTGTTTCTCCACCAGAGACAGATTCTGCGTACGCCACTCAAGAATTTGATACAAGGCACTCTTATAAGGGGTGAGTGGCGGGGGAACACTGACTCTCTCTTATGGGTGTTTGACAGTTCCCCGGTGCAGACCACACGGCACTCACCCAGTAAAGTTATCGGTCAACTATCCTATCCCGCATCTGCGGGCAACAGGCGTTGGCCGATTTCAAGCTAGATGTGTGGGAGAGGTGCCTCGCAAGAGCCCTCGGCGGTTACTCATCCAACGCTGGAAAGGTAGCTTTCCTAACATGAGTGCCCCTTGGGGTAACGTAAGGGTATGCGGTGCAGACCACACGGCATACACCCAAAAGTCGTTGATGAACCGCCCTATCCCGCACCTATACGGGTAATGGGCGCGACGTCTTCGACATATGATGTGTGGTAGAGGATGCTCGTGAGAGTCCTCGACGGTTACTCATCAAACGTTGGAAAGGGAACTTTCCTAACATGAGTTCTAGGGGGGAGGTGAGTGCCCGCTCGCGGCTGGAGGCTAGTGAGCCTCATCTCCAACTGGCGTTGGCCTCTTAGGGGCAGCGGCTCCGCTAGCGGGTAAAGGGATACAGGGCTGCGGTAATCCATTCATGGGTGCATTGCAGCCCCATTATGAGGCACTGGACGGCTTATGCTGTTCCGTGATCCTCGCCTGCTTCTGTACGGATCCAAGCGTTCGAGGTGTCGGGGCTTGCGGTCCTTCCGGGCTCTAGTATCCGAGTCTAGCCTTCGAGGGCACCAAGGCAGACGCTTGAGGTGTCGGAACCCGGATGGACGGAGCTACTAGTATCCGAGCTTAGGACCCCGGCCGGCCACTTCCGGGACCATATTCCCAATTGATTTGGCATTGCTGGCGGGGGCAGGTGTGCGACGCGAGCACTCTCTGGCGAAAGAAGAGCTTAGTTAAATTGTACGAACGTTCGGTCGAACGCTGCCGATGGTCCTGTCTCTTGGTTAGCCACACTAAGTAGATGTAAGGAAGCAATTCCGGGTTCGGTGAGCGGGAGGAAGCCCTGTGAAATCCTGTTGGTGTGGGGTGAGGGGCGGTACCCGCAAGGATTTTCCGAAAATCCACCCTTCCACGCCCGATCGCATCCAACGCCAGGGTACGTCTGGGGGGCCTAACCGGCCCCCCAGGCCCCCCGGTGCGGTCGTAACTATGACTCTCTTAATGGTACCCCGCTCTTGAGGAAACAACTCAGTCGTTTCCTGGCTGCACCACCAAACCTTTATTTTAGGTTCAGTTATTGGATCAGGAGTTGGGAAGTTTATTAAGTCCAGGAGCTCTCGCTCCTGGATTTAATTTACAGGGAGGTCAGTTGGAGTCGTAAACTCAACATGCATCTCCTCTGTAGATTCGCTCCTGATCTAAATTTACTAAATTTAGTCAGTTGGAGTCGTAAGCTCGACATCCATCTCCTCTGTAGACCCCGTGCCAGAAAGGCCAGAAATAATTTTTAAGTTTACTCTGTCCATAAAAGTCTCACGAGCTAGGGAAGGAAGGTCAATCACGGCAGAGCCCCTAATTACCGTGACATGGCGATGCTACGACGATAGGGCGCCCGGTATCTCGAACGTTCCGTAGAGACAGCTGATCGGCTCAGTGTCACTCATCCTTTCGGCATGGATAACACACCTTAGGATTGAGCCATCGTTGGGATAAATATTCATTTAGAGAATAACAGACCTACAAGTGATTCTGTCATTCCCGTATCCAGTGGGGCTACGTGGAAGCAGGCATCCGATGGACAGTTTGCTCAACTCCCAATCCCAAGCCAATCTACTCGCCAATCTAATATATAAAAATAGATGTTTGTTGGTTGGTTGGAAAGTGATAAACTTCTACATCGTTCAACCGATCGTGATGAAACTTGACATCTGTTTCTGTTTCTGTTTAAATCTGTTTTTTTCCGTTAACCAGCTGTCGCACCCCTACGAACGACAACCCTCAGAAGTCGAAACTTGTGCGAGCTAAGGATTAACGAGGTCTTACCTTTTAACGTGTGATTCCTAACACGGGTTGGACGGTAGCAAGTGAAGATGGATCGTTCAGACTAGGGCTTGAACCACCGACCAACACGGCAGTCAATTCGAGTGAGTGAACAAAGCACCCACGCCGAACCGCTTGGCTACCGACTGACATGTATGAGTAATTTTTCTAGGCTATCAATTTTTCTGTAACTCGCCAGCAGATGGCGCTGAAGAATACTTTTTTGAAAGCACCGTTCTATAACGCTGCGCACGCCTAAGTTCGTTGGTTCTGATTCTGTCAAAACATTGGAACAGTAGCGATACAGCAACATAATACTAATTAGTACTACAGCTACCAAATTCTACGCGGGCGAAGCCGCGGGCAACAACTGGTATAGTATATGGAAGAGATGAAATTTCACCCTCATCCTCAATGGTAATCATCCGATGTTTCAGAGTAAGATACTTGCCTTATTACTCACATTATTTCCTATAAAGAGAGAACCAAAACCTTTCTATCCCAAAAATCATTCTCTTTTAAAGATAAACCACTTCTAATTCAAATTAGTTTAGTACTTTTGAAGCCTGAAGATGAGTGGTAACTACTATTACTTATAAAAAAGAAACTGAGCAGTCTCATGAAGTTAGGAAAGTTTAAGAGCTGGTGATCAGGATCGTTGCTCAGTTGTTCGAAGCCACATGATAATTCTTCCTTCACGTACCGGCCCACACTGAAGTCTGGAGGTTATCTAAATGAATGCTGTGAGCCTGAATAAGAGCTGAAAGAATTGTTACCCCGATTTTTTACATAACTCTGAGCTGGCTAGAATGTCAAAGAAAGCTCTGTTATCAGTTTCTACAGTTTGTGGTTTTCGGAAAATGATTATTTTTCTGAAGAGACTACTCTTACAACTTGAATACATACCTTAGACGTCCCTCAGATACCCTTATTTCACAAAAAGTAAACATCCATAGGACGTCGTTTCAGGTGCGTCTAAAGGATTCTCGCAAGATATACTACACCATTTTTTCGAAGATATGTGGGCACACACTATAGTTATCATTTTGAGAATGAAATTTGCCCTTGGTCTATTAAAAAAAATATTTTCTATAACAAAACAAAAGTGCTCTCTTTGCCAATTCTTCTAAGCAATCTCTTGATGATGTTAACCTTGTTAGCGAAACGGGCGTCAATAGAATCAGTTCTTTCATTACGCTGCGGAAAAATTTTTTTCAATAGATTCATTTCACGCCACAGGTTCCATTTTTACATATCAAGTTCATTCTCGAATTGCTACACTGGGCATTGGCAATATTTTACTAACAGTTATTCAACTGTTCAACCAACAATATTAGATGACAAACATTTCATGGTTCTTGCTGTAATGAACCCCAGCCTTAATATTGCAATGAGGAACGATACAATGATAAAGTGAATGAAGTGAATGAAAATTATCAAACAAATTAAAAAACTAGTGAGTGCAATAATATTCTGAAGAATGAAAGTGTGCATCTAACCAATTATAACACACAGAAATGAATGAAATAAATCTTTAAGAGCAATATTGAAAATGGGAAAACAGTTACTTGTACAAAAAGACGTGATCATGAAATTGAAATGCATACTACGAAAATGCATACTAAACGAAATGAACTGAATTAAAAAAAGTAGACTCCTGTGATAGAAAATGTTAAGTATTTAGATATACAGTTAATACTTTTTAGTATTTACAAAAGAAATCAGTACGATGAATCGCATGAATGTTATCCAAGGAACCTTGATATTTTTGAAAGATATATTTCTGTTGTTACATACCAAGTGTATGAAGAGAACGTTATCACCTGCAACATTACGTTTCTTAATTGCTTTCAGTTTCACTCATCAATTAATAATAATAATAATCGTCTTTATTCATCGACATAATATAAAAAATGAAATACAAAAATTTAGGACAATAATTAAGGATCAATGAATAGGTGAAGTATCAGCCTAGGCTGCTTTTCAACAAAAAAAAAAGAAGAAAAATATAGGTGAATCATAGAAGACTATAAAAATATAAGTGAATCATAGAAAAATATAAAAGTAAAATTTGAGTATTAGCGTATATAAAATCAAAAATACTCATTTCCAGAACAATTTATACTCGTGTGAGTATAAAATATAAAAGTATAAATCAAATAAAAATTGAATTTTTAAATAATAATTAAAATATGAAAAAAAAGTAATAATTTAATTCTAAATATAAATATAAATATGTGCCTAAATTCTTGTGAAATATTTTCACGTTAGTAATCACTTATTAACACTCATTTACAATTGGAAGATTGTGTAACCAGAGCTCTTGTGAAGCCTCATCTATAACAATGTCTTGTCTTTCTTTAAGAAAAGCGATATGTCTCAAATTCTATACATCCAAGTGTCTAAACGATTTTGCGATGAATAATATATGTGATGAATTGAATAAATTTGAATCGCTGGTGATTTAATCCATTTGAAAAAACATCTTCAGGAAGTTTATTCCAGATGAACGCCGTTCTCCATATGAAAGAGTCCTTAAGCAGTGAAGTTCGAGGTGTACTGAGTTGAACCGCGAAACGATGAGTCGCCACAATCCGTCGCATATTTCTGATATGTACAGCTCTTGGTGGAATCAAAGGTAGCAAGTCACTTCCTTTGGAAGCATGTATAGAAGAGAGACATATCTACAACCTTTTTTCGATGTTCCAGAGTATCAAGGCTGCAAGTGATTTTCGCGTCTCCAATCAGCAGGATGGCTGTTTTCTGGATGGAATTCAGCAGCTTATATGTATCCTCAGGGGCGGAGCTCCATACAAGAGGTCAGTACTTCAAAGAAGGTTCTATCTGAGCTTTATAAGACATCAAAAGTTGCCGAGGTGTATACAGTTCCCTAGTTTGAAATAGTGTTCCAAGCTTTTGAGTAGCATACTTCGCAATTCCAGCGACATGATTGTGCTAAGACATATTGGTGTCCATTTTAACCTCCCAACAAACCTATCGAAGCGGGAAGCGGAATTGTCTGGCCCGACATTCATTGAATGCCGAATGTCAGTGAATGGTCTATCAGTATGAACATTCCGCTTCAGATAGCCTCATAAGATATTAAATAACCACTGGTAAATAAGGCAATTGTGATACCTAATAATAATCATGGTTTCGTCCGATGATTAAACTGATGCTCTGCTTCACTAGTGCACCGTCAATATGAAATCGTGAAATTAATATCACAATGAAGTAGTCTGAAACTTCACTATTCACATTAGCTCAAATAAATGGGTACCTCAGCTGTCAAACTTTGGTTTCGAATGGGTAATGATCCATATAGTGGATATAAATACGTACTAATCTCGTCTTCCAATTGCAAAACCTGGATTTTTATACAACCGCGTTCCCTTATTGCATTTATAAATGAAATATTCTGAAATGAATACACTTCATCTCTCGAAACCAATACTTTTTGTGATATCAGTGGTACCTACTGTTTGATTGTTTTCAACAACATTTGAAAATACGTAAAATTGATCATATTCGTTATACTTGTATTTTTTTATAACAAGTCTCAAATATATTAGACCGCATTGTATATGAAGCTCCGTCCCTAAATATACCCTGAGGCTGCTAGATTTTGTTCAGAACAGAGTCATAATCAACATCACAAGAATCACCGATAATCTGAAACTGAAAGTTGTCGTTTTCACAGAAAGACTTTCAAGAGAACGTTATATGTTGAGAATAACCGAAAAACTATAACTTCTTCCTTATCATTCAACTCAACAATTTATATTTTGAAAACTTTCCAACTGGAAGACGAAGTTTTTATGTAATAAACACTTCGAGAATGTTTATCCAAAAGAATATAATTCGAATATATTCAAATCCAACTCAATAATCACTTTGGAACAGTTCTTCTTTTCCATTTTGATATTACGAAAGCTCGGTCTAATTTCTCCAACGGCATTCACTCAACTCAAACTATCTCAATGCCTGATATTCAAACTGACATGGGTTTCAGAAATTTGAATATCTTCTCTTGAATTTATCGTTTGATTTGCACGTTAAGTCGATATGTTAATATATGCCTTGGGGTTAACCACCCTTATCAGCCTGCACGTGCCACCCACAAAGATAAGAGAACATGGACTACCAATTTTATTTAGTAATACGACCTGAATGCGATAAGATTGCAAAGTTTTATTATTTTACTGTAGGGGTCATAGTGCAGTTTCGCTGGGACGTGGATTTACTTACTCACGTCATTTGCATTAGATTATAAATGTATTTTTATTTAAATGAAATGCTTACGGCTGCGATTAAACTGACTGATCATAAAATATGTATTTGAAGTATTACCGTGACCATATCAGAATCGTCTTTTCCGATGGCATAAACTCACCCTAAATAAGTGAAAATAATGTACAATTCTTGGAGTGCTTGTTAAATACTCTTCGTGAGCAAAACAATAGCAGAATCAATACTCCTGACCGCTCTAGATTGAATGATTCCGTACAGTCTATCTTGTCTTGTGTTTGTAAATCTTCTGCTGGAAAAATCCTCACTGGTGTACTTTATAGTAAATGTTCAAAAGTTAACAAAAACGTATGTGAATTTTTGGAACTTCAACTAGCGTTTCGTAATATGAGTAATAACCAGTCCGTGCAAAGCTTATTATTAAATCATCTGAAAATGGAACTTTTAACAGGTGATGATCGACTGTATTGCCAAAGATATGCCAAACTAACTGACTGTTATAAAAAAAACAAATATAGCTGAGGCACCTATCAATCTAATAGGAACACTGATGATCTTCAAACATGACTCAACCTCTGACGGAAGCACCAAACTCTCACGAAGTTCCGAAATAGATGAACACTTCAATCTAGCAGACGACTATTATAATCTGCATGCAGTCATTGTTCACTGTGGTTCTGGCATTAAATCTGGTAATTATTACGCCTTGGTCAAAGACGAAACAGACTGGTTTAAGTTCGACGATAGTCGTGTCACTAAGTGTTCTGGCGATGTATTGATTTTATTGAAGCCTCTGGAGACACCCTACATTTTTTTTCATGAGAGAGGGGACATTGGCGGATCACGATCTTCAAATGCTGTGGTGATGCAGGTTTTTCTGGGTTTTCCTGCAGCTGAAAAAGCAAATGCGCCACTGGAATCAATGAAGTCGCCCCGGAGCGCCAAATAATTTTTGTTGTTGTTTTATAATTTCATGATTTGTATTTTGGAAGTGTTTTCAAAGAATATCTACAACAACTAATGAACAATAATGAAATATAAGTTTTTTTTAAAAAGTTTGTACGTTTCAATGTCATGTGTTTTTGTAGCTCCATATCTCAATAAATATCCATTCTACTCTGTTGTGGAATTGGCCGCGGTGGTAGTGCGCCCGACTCAAGGCCGTGGGTTCGATTCCCGCCTTGACCAGATATTTTTCTCCAGAAAATTTATCTGGTTGAAGCTGGGATGATTCTGCAACCGTGTATGGAATCACACGTTAAAAGGTAAGACCTCTTTAGTCTTTAGGTCGCACAAGTTCCTCAACTTCTGTCGTTCGTATGGCGGCGACAGCTGATTAACGGAAAAACAGATTTTTTTTTCAAAATGATACAGATACTGATCGATAAATAATTTTGTACTTCCATTTTGTACATAGATGTCATTCATTTTTTACAAATATTGATTTTCTCCCTTTTTTGGGCTTATTCCTATATGATGTCGTTGAGAGATTATCGGCAAATTTTTGTCTACAAATTCAAATTGATCCAAACAACTGACGAAACAGACCGAAAAATCAACTAGGCATTTGGCAATGATAGTGTTAATGAACACACTATTCCTTCAGTAATTCTGCAGTAATCCAGGACGAGGATTTGAAAACCATAGTGGAGACTAACCCATCACAAACAGAGCGTGGAATGACGGACGAACTGAGCGTCAGCTCCCATGCCTTTTGAAACGTATTGCAAAGTTGAAAAAGCTTGAAAAGTGGAAGCCCCACGATTTCAACGATCGACAGAAATTGTCATGTTCTGAAGTCTGTTTCTCTTTGCTTTCGCGTAAGCAGAACGATTTTTTTTTTGGTTCGGATCGTCACTTGTGATGAGAAATGGATCATCTATGAATATAGGAGATGTTCAAGATAGTGGTTGGACACCAATGAGCCACCCAGGCACTTCTCAAAGGCGGAAACCTATCAAAAAAGATCATGTTTATTGTATAGTGGTCAGCGGCTAGTGTTATTTGCTATTGTTACAGTTTCATTTCGTCATTTGTTCTGTTTTGAGGTCGATGCCAAAGAAGCTACATCATTCAGAGTCCACACCGACATCAGCAGGACCAACCAAGGAAGTTCCCACCAAAAATACTAAAAAACCCATAATATTTACTGATAAGTAATCGTTCACTTTTATAGATATTAGATTTCTTTCATATTGATATCACTTCAACTTTTTCCTTTTTATTTTTCAAATAATCTATCCAACTATGACAAGGAGCCTCAAATTTGCCCATCTTAATGTAAGATCTCTATTCACTGGGTTCGACTTGCTTGAAGATTTCATCATCACTCACAATATTGATATATTTGCTATTTCAGAAACTTGGCTAAGTCAAGATATCTCTTCAAATACAGTGGAAATTAAGAATTACTGTCTTGTTATAACTGGCCGAGGAGGTGGAGTTGCCTTTTACATAAAAACTTCTATAGAATTTCTAATATTTTTTTCTGAGGTGAGTCTACACTTAGAACAGATGTGGATTTCAGTAAGATATCTTGGTGAAACTAATATCTTTGAAGTCGCTTATCGACCGCCCAGAGCTAATGTAACACTCTCACTATCTGCATTGGAAAAAGTTTTGTTAAGTCTTATAATAAACTGTGACTCTTTGAACTTAGCTGGTGATCTGAATATAAATCAGACACGAAGGAATTATTCAATCTACTCGAGAGTTATGCTTTGTCCCAACTAATTCAAGTTCCTACCAGAATAACTGCTGATAGTGGAACTATGATCGATATTCTAGTTACATCAAACAAAAATGATACAAAATCCGTTAATGTTTTGGATACTGGTATTTACGATCATTCTGCTAGGTACTCTATGCGAAGTATTGTCATTGAAAACATCTCATGAATATAAGACAGTAAACTTCAGAGATTTCAGAAACTTCGATAGAGATAGTTTTCTGGCTTATCTTTATGGGATACAATGGGATGATATATTTCACTTCACCACTGTAAATGAAATGATAGAATTTTCATATGAAAAGATATCTTATCTTCATAACATCCACGCACCTATTCGAAACCACATGCCCCTTGGCTCACTTATAATTTGAGGAAAATTATAAAACTAAGAGACAAAGCTTTCAAAAAATTCAAATCAACAAAATCTCATACTCATTGGACTTACTCTAAGCAATTGCGAAACTATACAACAGGTGCCATTAGACGGGAGATAATTTGGGCCGGCGGCGTAATTGGTCCGTACTTTTTTGAAAACGACGTTAGTGAGGCGGTCACCGACAACAGCGAGCGCTATAGAACGATGATAACTAATTTCTTATGGCCCAAATTGAACCATATGGACCTAGACGACATGTGGTTCCAGCAAGGTGGCGTTACGTACCACACAGTTCATTCCACATTGGATATTCTGCATGAGCGATTTGAGGCCATGGATATCTCACGTGGAGGTGATGTGAACTGGCCACCAAGGTCATGCGATTTGACCCCGCGAAACTTTTTCCTGTGCAGTTTCTTGAAGTCGCAGGTCTATGCAAATAAACCACAATCGACCGATGCCCTAAAGGTGAACATAACACAGGCCATCGCTCAAATTCAGCCGGATCTATGAGGAAGAATCATTAAAAACTGGACCACTCGGATCCGTGCCACCGTAAGAAACCGATGCGGGCTTCCAAATGATGTCATATTCCACACTTAATGACATACATACGCCTTTCAAATAAAAAAATCATTTTGTTAATATCTTTCACACAGCTTGTTTTATTCCAGTTCAACATCTACCCGCCCCTATTGAAAAACCCCCTCCAGAAAATTTAGAACAACTGTATACGGTTCTCTTATGGTGTAAGAGAGTTTGATCATATCTCAGCTAAATTTGAGAAATCTGGCTGGCTCAGACTGATTAAAATTAGGCAACTGCACCTTCTTGTTGCAACTCACAAATTGATCTCTCAAAAGAAACCTAAGTATTTATTTGAAAGATAGGCAACATTTTACTCACTTTCAAACCCGAAATCGTGATAAATTCATCATTCCCAAACACTCCACAGCTTGTTTCACTCGAAGTTTCTTATATAATTCAGTTGTCCTCTACAATGCACTTTCCAGTGACTTCAGACACCACACGTTATATAACGCCAAGAAAGAACTGAAACTGCACTTGAAATCAGCTGGATAGTTCGACTGGATACCGTTAACTAGGTTAAGGTGAAAAACAGCTTAAGCTGAACTTCGCATTTCATCATTATTTTTGTTTTTGTATATTATTATGTTGATGAATAAAGCTGAATATCATTATTATTATTGAATGAATACTTCCATGAAGGTTTTGGGATATTTTAATACCTCGTCATTCGTTTAGTTTCCATTCACTGATCAACAACTATACAAGGATATATTCGAACGCGTTAATTATATTAACATATATTCGAATCCCCTAAGGAGTCTGCGCTCTGGGGAAACGGTGAATTGATTCCATGAATGAATTGCCGCCAGGATTCGACATTTTTTGTAGTACTTTTGGTAGCCATTTGTAATTTTGGAATTTATGTCAAAACTTCTCGATTTTTCGGATTAACAAAGATCATCTTTTATAAAAATTGGAAATTGTTTTATTCTTGGCATTTGGATGCTGTTAAAACATTCAACTCACTTGTTGGATTCAATTTCTTATGGAGAACATAATCTTCTTGCTTTGAATCTTGGCTTCTTGGGGCAAAAGTAAACCTATAGGCCACACGACATCAAAGGTGAGTTGGTATTCATCAATGAGACAACTCATACATTCAGAGAATGAGCTTGTTCATTCTGTCCAGACGTATCGTCTAGTTCCAGTTCCAGTTCCAGTGAACCGTTTCAATCTAATATAAATTGTTTCATTTTAGGCCTTTTTTTAACTGGATACCATTTCCTCGTGTTAGTATTGCTGTAAGACTAGACATCCTTGCATGAATGCCTAATACAGTAGTAGCAGTAGTTATCAGTTACCCGCTGTTGAGCCGATCACAATTGTTGTACCGACAGAACACTGCAGACCTAAGTTTGGAACTCTAAGACCATTCTTGTTCTTCAAGTCACCTCGAGGGAGACACACAGATAAGCTTAGCTATTAAGATAGGGACAAAGAACTTATCAGTGACTAGATTTTTGATGCTTGATTAATTATCTCAACAAAGATTTATGTTTCTCAAACCTGCCCAAAAGGGGAAAAAATATTAGTGCAGGGTATATGCTTTAATGCCTATGTAGATCAATTCATTCCCTCAACCTACTGTAAGCTGGCGATATAGCTATATCTAAGGTGAAGTATAACTTCAAAACAGCAACGTCTCAATTATTGAAGAGACATCCTCATTTCTTCCTTTGGAAGCCTGGGTTCATTACAGTCCCCTTAGAATTGAAACATTTGTGTTACATGTGTGATATAATGTATATCTTATGAACATTTTGGTATTGTTTACAATTAGAAAAGTAATATCTTCTAACATTTGATACTTTGTGGCCTCAGGAGCTCAAGGCTTCCTGCCAGTATTGTAGGGGGAGTCCTATAATAACGGTTGATAAAATTTATAAACTGATAGATAAATCAGGGGATTTGTTGACAAATTTGGATCCAACTGAGAAAGGTGTAGATGTTAGGGAAAGGAATTATAAACATTTCAACTGGATTCGAGTTTGCCATTCGAGTTTACCATTTAGAGTAAATGTCTCGTTTCTGTTGTGTATGTTGTATAAGCTCCAGGGTTGATAAAGCGGGTGGCGCTCTACCCTCCATTTTACCCACGCCCTTCATCACTATTTAAAAGCTGGTGGCCTAACCTGAGAGCTATGCTCTCTAATCCCTAGTTGCCACCCTTACGCCATATTGTGGAACAACTAGAAATCATTTACAAATTGACTTAATTAGTCAACGAGAAATACAAGGCGTGACACTATAACTTTCTGCAACCGAGCCAAAACATCACATTAGCGGAAATCGACGAAAAGTACCGAAAATTGAGTCAGAAGCAGCCGGCCCTAGTCAAACGAGAAAGTCCGATCCTGCTACACGATAACGCCTGTCCTCACTTTTCACGAATCACCGTCCGAAAATTGAACGAATCGAGTGGTGAAGCTCTCTCTCATCCACCATACTCCCCAGAACTTTCGCCAACCGACTACCATCTTCTGAAGCACTTCAATAACTTTTTTTTCGGTAAAACCTTCGCCAACTAGGCCCAAGCAACATCGGCCTTCGTCGACTTCATCGAAGCACTCAAATTGCTTGCTAACACAAATAATCAACTCATGTTATGTTGAAAAAAATGCACTGATTCAAATGGCGCTAATTTCGATAAAATTGAATAAGTATCCACTAATATATTACAGTACAAATCAAACTCATAAGAAACGGACAAAAATTTTGAAACAACTTGATATCATCAAACAATTGGGTGCTAGAATCCACACTTCCATCTACAGGTGAGACTTCGTTTATTCTCAGTTCGCAAGATTCTTCCTTTAATGTTCGTCATTCGTATGGGGACGGCAAGATACTTCATGGCAAAATCCACCTCGATTAAAAAAAAAATATTACATCTGAAGGTTCCTGCCGTTCTGCATCTGTTGGTTTGTTGTTAGGAATCACATGTTAAAAAGATAAGACCTCGTTAATCCTTAGCTTGCACAAGTTTCGACTTCAGCGGGTTCTCGTTCGTAGGGGTGTGACAGCTGGTTAACGGAAAAAGAGTTTTTTTAAAAGCAGATTTCACATGTACAGCTCTTTTTTTTTTAAGCTAATCCCACCACTGCTATTTCGGAAACGGTAAGACCTACAAGGTCGGTTGAATGGGACAAAAGTTTACTATTTCGGGAAAATAGAATAGTCTCTTTTCGGGTTGAGAATATCAGTGGTTTTTTTTGAAATAATCGCGAAAAACTAGAATTGTCGAATTTAGTTTTTTTGCCCCACCGCCTCAATGTCGAATAATATAAAGAAAGTGGAGAAATTTTCGATACTGTTATATATTTATTATTTTCTGATATAAACCAATTGTTAATCAGCTTTTTTTTAGTAGGGACCTACAGTTTTTCTCGTCAATTTTTGTAGCCATTGTAATAACAAATTAAATCGATGGAAAATAATAATAACTTTATTTCACATTTCAACACTTGGAATTATATTCTAATTACAATTTTTTACACAGAAATAAACAAAGAAAGCCCTACTGAAATCATTCACAGATTCGTGCGTAGGGATTTTTACATTTCTCTACTCTCGATTCCAAAAAAATGAATTTATTATAACAAGGCATTTTAAATGAACAATGGATAAT
This sequence comes from Leptinotarsa decemlineata, assembly GCF_025532065.1. Lineage (NCBI taxonomy): Eukaryota > Metazoa > Arthropoda > Insecta > Coleoptera > Chrysomelidae > Leptinotarsa > Leptinotarsa decemlineata. The sequence goes on from NW_027412551.1 coordinate 2,727,044, forward strand.
ATTTTTTTTATTTTTTTTTCAATGGATAATATTTGTTAGAGATATTTGAAGTTTCTAATTTTTTATTAAAAAAAGGTATGTTGCAGAATGAGAAAACATTATTGAGGAACAGTTGGTAGGTAACTATATGACTACTGAATTATTTTATTATATCTGTTGTATATACATATACCATACACCAATGCACACACATATACCTACCCCACACAAATAGATACATATACATAAGTTTTTTGAATTGAAGAATGTTATGACTCATTTTTATATTTTTAGGTAGGCAATATAATTGAAGGAACTTTGACCCAGTCTTCTCTGCGCTCGATATAATTTGGTGTTGTGCTCCTTTTTATAACGTGTTTCATTATATGAGAAATATTTTTCAAATTACTTTTTAGTTTATGCTGGAGAATCAGTACCTTATATATATATATATATATATATATATATATATATATATATATATATATATATATATATATATATATAAAGATTTCTCACGAAAAATATTCCAGATTCTTCGTACAACAAATGACTTGGGTAAGTTTGATTTCTATTGATTATTAGTTTTAGAATTTTTATTTGTGTAGTCTCGAGTGTTTTCAAATTATTTTTGAATAAGCCACCCCACCCTGTTATGCCATATTGAATTAGTGATTCCACTTATGCAAAGTATAACATTTTAAGATGACATAAATTCAATATATTTTTCAGTTGCTTGAATTTGTAGATCACCAATCGCAGTTTTTTCACAAGGCTTTGTATATGTTTATCCCACTTGAGGAATCTATCGATTTCGATACCCAAATAACGCACTTATAAATGTTGCCATTTGAGTTCACATTGAGGTTAATTTTCAATGTTACAGCTAAAAGATGAATAATTTGTTTTTTCAAAATTTATGGTGAGGCTCATATCATTAAACAATTTCTTTATATGTTTAAGATCATCTTCTGCTATATTTTTGACCTCTTCCCATGTGTTTCTAGTATACTGAATAGTTGTGTCATCTGCAACCTAACCTAACCTAACCTAACCTAACCTTGAGGTTACATGCATATTTAGGTTAGGTGCATATTTTTAATAATAATTTTAATGATGAATAATGATGAATAATGATGAATAATCAAACAATTCTAGTTTTTGACGAATATTTCAAAAATAAACACCGATATTCTTGATCTGGAAAGAGATTATCATGGTTCTCCAAAATTTTTGTCCAAATAATAAACCTTGTAGGTCTTACCGTTAACTGAATAGCAATAGTAGGAACAGCTATAAAACCGGCATGTTTAAAAAAGTTTTTAACCATTTGCATTATCTTTGATTATTTGAGGACAAAATACTGCACTACAGAAAAAACCTTAAGGCGCTCTAAGAGCGGTGCCTGTGCAAAAGTAGCAAATCACATTGAATTTGAACCGCTGGATAAAAATCTATTTGGATTGAAAAAACCATATTATATATTTTGGAACTCAAATCGTCCAGGCGAATTTATACGCTGTATTCAAATGGAGGAGAGATACAAATTAGATTGAATCACAAAAATGTTGTGCATTTCAGAGCTCATTTGAATGGCGTGCAAAAATTTCAGAAGTTCCGGTATTACACTAGTCCAAATTTTCTAGATTCTGAAACGTCATTCAAATGAGTATGAAATGAGTAACCTTTTCCTGATATAGCCGAGTTCAAACCTCTTATGTTTTTCGAAAACCCCGTGCTGGCCCTCCTCACCTTGGACACAACAAATGTTATTGTACCAAAATAAAATTAAACCGTTTTTATTTTTGCATGGAACATGCAATTTTTATCTTTCCTTTTCAAAAACAACCATTTGAAGAAGTGGCAAATTTATGATTAATCACCTTAGTATCATGATATATTGTTACTTCACACATAATGATGATTACTGTATTTCTCAGCGATAAAGCTCAAATTATGCACGATATATCAACAGATGCTGCACTTGAAGATGCAAATTGTTGCATTCATTACTTTTTAATTACTAGATGAAGAGCTAATTTTTTTCCCATGAGATTGTGAAACTATAATTACATTTGTAACTTTTAGACGCTGAGTAGATAATAACTATTCCAATGTAATAAAAGTACGTATGTACGAACGTTAGCCATACTATTATTACTGGAAATATATGAAACAAATGAAAAGAATATAGATTTGAAAGATTTTTTGACTATATTGAATTCTGCGAAACCTATATTTGCATTGAGTTTTTAATATTTCGAAAATAATGGTTAATTCCTATTTGTATTCGGTCAATAAAATTTAAAATTCAAATTTTCTCCTGAGAAATTTACATTAGTCATTCCTTTTCAATATTATTCGCAACAGCTTTTGTTGAATAGTTCCAAACCAATTGAAATGACAAATAGTTTTGTGGAGGAAATATTAATAAACATTCTGCGGTATATGATACGTTATTTGACAATACAACTCTATCAAATAGATTCATCATTATATTACATTTCTGTAATGAAGGTTTCAACGGATATATCGCACTGGGCAACACAATTCTTGTTTGCCTCCTCTACTAATGAGTTCAAATCTTTGTATTAGACTTCAGTCATTGATTCGATAAAATTAGTATGTCTGACGAGTTGCCTAATATGTAACCCATCAAAAATACCTACTTTTGATTTTTCTGTACTTGATCCTGAAAAAAATGAAAAATTAACCACTTTTGTCAACCGCTTTCACAAACTGTTCTATTATACCGAGTTCAATCTGGAGTGGCGAAAGTACGAAGAACTGAAGGCATGTTTATAACTTTTTTTGTACCAACTTTCAACTCTTTCCGCACTGGCCAAATCTTTTGTAACCATCGGTATTACTTATCACGACTATCCCAGAGACAAATAAAACAAGGGAACTTTATGTACTTCCTTTGTTGAACTAGAAGAAAATTCAAATCGACACAAATGTAATACACTGTTTGCAACCTTAGGTGTAGTAATGAATATAACTGGAGATTTTTCCAACACCAAACCGTTATTTCAACACTTCGGCATGTGTTTCGATCACCAAGTGATCATCTCCAAGAGAAAGATCAAACTAATCATTCTCACAAAGCTATCCTTATGTATATAAGGATAACTGTTCTAGATACCTGCGTCTTGAGGGTCTTAAATTAATTTCACAATATTTCCATATTTACAATCTGTCCTTGAGGACATGAAGGATGCTTTTCTTCTTGTTGAAAGATTGCTTGCATGCAGCTTATTCCCCAAAAGGGCAAGAACATTCTTCGAAATAACTATAGATCAGTAGCTTTGCTATCAGTGATATCAAAAATCATGGAGACCACCATATCCTCAAACATTTGGAAGGCTTTAACATCTTGAGCGATCATAAATATGACTTTCGGAAACAAAGATCAACAGGCCACCTTCTATCATATGTCACCCATATTTGGAATAACGCAATCAAGAAACATGAAGAGTCAAGAGCTCTTGCACTTGATATTTCTAAGGGCTTTGACCGTGCATGTCATGAGGGTTTGCTGGCCAAACTTTGATGCTATGGCCGGATCATTTATTATTTGGCTCTTCAGCTTCCTGAAAGAACGTTACCTGCAAGTGGCCGTCGATGGATATCTCTCGAAACTTTCATCATCAACGCTGCCTCAAAAATTTTTTTGGGAGTTGAAATGGACACCAATATGTCTTGGCATAATCAAGGCTGGAATTGCAAAATATAGAAACAGAAGTTAATATCGGACATAGCACTCAAGAAAGTGCAAAAAACATAGGCACGTGTTTCGGGCTTTTGGCCCATCATCAGTACGGTGCAGCTAAGTGTGAGGATGAGCAACACTTGGTTACCAAAAAATAGAAATACAAATGCACGGAGCCACCAGCAGGAGCCAACCGCACATTGGTGGTTTCAGTTGATAGATCTTGTGTTTACAAGAAAACTATCAAAATCATCACGAAGGCAGCTATAGCTACCTGCGTGACATCCGGGTCCAGAAAATTATACAAATATGAGTGTCTTGATATAGAAACAGAAGTTAATATCAGACATAACACTCAAGAAAGTGGCAAACCATAGACACGTGTTTCGGGCTTTTGGCCCATCATCAGTATGGTGCAGCTAAGTGTAAGGATAAGCAACACTTGGTTACCAAAAGATAGAAATACAAATGCACGGAGCCACCAGCAGGAGCCAACCGCACATCTGTGGTTTCAGTTGATAGATCTCTTGTTTACGAGAAAACTATCAAAATCACCACGGAGGCAGCTATAGCTACCTGCTTGACATCCGGGTCCAGAAAATTATACAAATATGAAAGTTATTGAGTGTCTTGATATAGAAACATAAGTTTATATCGGACATAGCACTCAAGAAAGTGGCAAACCATAGACACGTGTTTCGGGCTTTTGGCCCATCATCAGTATGGTGCAGCTAAGTGTGAGGATGAGCGAAACTTGGTAACCAAAAGATAGAAATACAAATGCACGAAGCCACCAGCAGGAGCTGGTGAGTGAGGAAAGTGTCTATATCTCCTGTGGGGAGTCGAAGATTATCTCTTGATTCAAATTTGTCGAGATGAGTTACGACATAAACGACACAGTTGAATATATATATAGTGAAATAATAGTTAGAATATCCAAATCGGTAAACAGCTCCCTACATGAGTCATCATATTTTTTGAAACACATTGTTCTCACTATCTATTTTTGAGCTATTAGTAATTCATTTATTCTTGTACAGTTACCAAAGTTGATCAGACAATAACTGAATGAAGATTGAATATAAGCATAGTAATAGCTGTTCAATATATTCAATGGAACAAAATTACGGAGATTACGAAGTGCAAAACAATGTTTCGATATTTTACTCAAAATATAATCTTGTGCTTGTTCCAAGAGAGATGAGCATCAATGTTCAAACGTAAAAATTTCACAGATGAGGTTTGTTGTATTAACTGACCATTTTGAGAACAATATTTTTGCATATTAGCAACTGCTTGATTGGCCTGACTCAACAATCCCTCATAATCTTGAATCGTCGGCAAATTGCACTGTACAATGTTGACGATTACTGTTGTTGAGGTCAAGTACGAATAAAATAAAGAGAATAGGTCCTAGGACGCTACCCTGGGGAACACCGGTGGGAACGACACAGGTTCTAGAGTGGAAGGTGTCAGCCTCCAGTTTAACCCTCACCGTTTGCGTTCTGCAATCCAGATAAGATCCCAACCAATCCAGAGATGAGCCACGAATTCCTAAACACCTCTATCGAGATTAGAAATGACTTCATTGCCTAAATTCATCGTGGCATCCTGAGTGGACTTGCCACTTTGGAAGCCATATTGACAGTCTGGGATGATTTTATTCTTCTTGCAAAAAGAGAGTAGTCTTCTTTGATAAGTTTTCCCGAATATTTTGGAAAATGCAGATAGTAATGCAATTCCTCTGTAATTGGAACCGAGTGCTTGTCATGTTTCTTATGGATAGGTACTATTATTGCATGTTTGAGTCGAGTAGGGAATATACCTTCGACTAAGGAGATATTAATGAGGTATAAGAAGGGTTCGATCAAATTTTCAACCACCTAGAACAAGAGGTTGCAAGGTACTTCATCCACGCCACTGGAAGTCTTAGAAGATATTGACTTCACTATCTCGAGTAGTTCTGTTTCATCCAGAGGATATAAAAAATGTGAGTTGGAGTTGATGTCACAGTTATTTACTAAAATAGGAGATGTTTCTTTGACTAATTTTTGGACAGAATTCAAGAAGTAATCGCTGAATGTTTGGGAGATATCATCACCCTCGTTTACAGATAATTTATTTTCATCAATAACATATTTTGGCAAGAACTGGCCTTTTTTATCACATGCGGTATTCTGTTTGATTGTAGTCCAGGCAACCTTAGATTCAATTGTGGCTTCAAGAAATTTGTGGCCGAAGTAAGACTTCTTTAAAGTTTCTATCTTTTGTCGATGCTGTTTCAAATGTAATTTATATTGTTGGGTAATTATTTCATCAGATTGGATTTTACTGATGTGAAAAATATCTCTGAGTAATTTTCCTTCATTAACGATCTCCTTAGTTATCCAAGGTTTATTGTTATTAGATTTTCTATGATGATGTATTGGTTCGATGTAATTCCTGAGGATTGGTTTCATCAAATAGGTTGACAAATGAGTCATGAAAAATTGAGAATTTTTCATCAGCATTACCGTTGCTGGAGTATATAGATAGCCAATCCTTACGAGCCAATGAAGCATTCAAAAAGTGAATATTTTGATCACAGAAGGATCTTTTATGAAAATAATTGGTTATCCTCACAGTAGGAGAGGTGATTGGTAAAACTATATATTGGAGTGCATGATCCGAGAAATCTATGTGACTGACGGTGGAATTAGAGATATTGGATGTAGAGAAAAAAATATTGTCCACCGTAGACATGTTATTGCTCTGTATTCTTGTGTAATCGAAAATACATTGATTAAATCCGTAAGAGTTAAATAAATTACGCAGGTAATTTGCATTGCCATCAGTGGAATTCCTATGGAAGTTGAAATTAAAATCACCACAAACGATACAAGAGGTTTGAACATTTTTTTCAAAAAGAGAATCAAGAAATAGTTCCATATTATTCATTCATTCATTCCGTACTATTGGAAGATAGAGGTCTGTAATAGTTATTTATGTATCAAGGGAATTAGGAGGGCCTTAATTACCGATGGCGAAGTTTGCGTCCCGAGGGCCTCTGGCCCGAGGGACAGCAATTACCTGAGGTTATTAAGGCTCATTAATTCCCGTGGTACATAGATAATTTTATTTCTGACCGATTTCAATAAAATTTTGTTCATTTTTGAAACGGAAAAATGTACCAATTCATTACCTTCCCGGTATATTTGAATCAGGTACCGTTGATTATAGTAGAGTTTTCTTGTTGCTAGGTTGTTGCTATGGTACTTGTTTATAAACAGAACTTTGTTATCAAGCTGTGTTTGCGGTGAAAACGTGTTTTCTACCCCAAATATAATGGAGGATATTTTGAAAAAAGCTGAACAAGCAAGAGAATCATTAATTCCATCGAAAAGTGAAGCCGTATACCAAAAAGAATACAAGATATATCTGGACTGGCTGACACGGAAAAATGTTATGCCAAAAGATGTCACTGAAACTGTATTTCTGGCATATTTTCAAGAACTGGTAATGAATTTTCTATGTTTTTCGGTAGATTTGGTAGTAATTGTGTTTATTCGTTTCAGTCAGAAACGTATAGTCCGAATTCTTTATGGACTAAATGGTCAATGCTAAAATCGATGGTGACTATACATGAGAAACGAGATATCACCAAGTTCAATGAACTACAGGCTTTTTTGAAACGGAAGAGTAAGAGTTATAAGCCGAAGAAGTCTGCTGTTTTATCTCCTAAAGATGTTATCAGATTCCTAAAGGACGCTCCTAATGATATTCATTTATTGCATAAGGTAATTTTTTTCTTATTTTCCTTTTTGTGTGTATTTATTTCCTTTTTTTTGTTATAGGTTGTTTTGATTATGGGTTATTTTGGAGGATGCAGAAGTCAGGAACTTTTGAATATGAAGATATCGGATATAGAGGACCGGGATTCCGTTATGGTAGTGAACGTACCGGAAAGTAAAACTGGTGTATCGAAGAAATTTACAGTTGTGGATGAAAAAGAGTTTTCCGCTTTGCCTTTATTAAGACTTTATATGTATTTGCTTCTTAAAGGTATTGAACGATTTTTTTTGAGCTTCCGACAAAATAAATGTACATCTCAGCCAATTGGAAAAAATATGTTTGGGAAAATCCCCAGCAAAATCGCAATGTATTCAGGATTGGCAAACTCATCTTCCTATACGGGACATTGCCTTTGTCGCACTGCTACTGCTCTAGCCAATGCAGGAGCAACTATGACTAACTTAAAAAGACACGGAGGTTGGAAAAGTTCCACGGTGGCGGAGGGGTATTTGGAGGATAGCATCGAATTGAGAAATAAAACAGCGCGTATGTTGTCTACTTTGTCATCAGAAGAGGCAGGTACCTCGACTGTAGTGAACAGAAGCTCCAGCCATACAAAAGAAGAAATTGTTTCCAGTGGCGGAAGTAATTTTCAGGGAACATTTCAAAATTGTACATTTATTATTTGTAATGACGTGAATAAATAAAATATGGTTCAGTTTTCATTTCTATTTATTTTTACTTGTGAAAGGTAGAGGGAATTATAAAATCTATAATGTCCCAAGGGAGTTATGACCCTCTTTATTGATAGCGTAACTATGACGATATAAGCTTATAATATCCCGGTCAGAAATAAAAAACAGTTAACGCAGATTTTGGAGTTGTGAGCGGTTATTTCTCTCAAGTAGGTATGGAGCTCCGCCCCCTAACATACCCTGAAAGTGCTGGATTCCACCCAAAAAGAGCCATCCGAGTGATTGGAGACGGGAACATCACTTGCAATCTTAATAGTCTGGAACATCAAGGAAAGGTTGGAGATTTGCCTCTCTCCTATATATACTTTCACGGAAAGTTTTCAAGTGACTTGGCACATTTGATTCCACTAAACCTTCTGAGAATGCTTTTTCAAATGGATTCAATTTCCAGCGATTCAAATCCAGTGTGAATCACAAATTTCGCAAAGGCACCGCTCTAAAAGCGCCTCAAGGATTTTTCTATAGTGCTTATGTTTTATACATAAAAAATAAGTTTACGTCAGCTAACAATTTCAAAACTTTTGTCAATGTTATGTGAACAGACGTTTCAAAATAAGTTTAATATATGAAAAGGTTCAATATAAAACCTCGTATTTTCATTACTTCGTAATAGTCGTTTGTGAAATTGTTACTACTCATGTATTTTCGACGCATTATTTGCATACCGAAACTTTACATTTTTGTGTACTCTCTCGAATCTAGAGTATCCGAGAAGTTATTTCAGGATTGCATTGACCTGTTTACGATATAGACCAGAAAAATACTGAGGAAATGACTAGATGTGTGAAATCTTCATTGAATGTTTCATTCAAAACAGTACACCATGTGAAATTTCACCCCAACATGTAATAATTAGGTCAATGGGAACGATACTTTGTAATAACAAATGTGTCAATCATACTTTGTTCTACTAATATTTGCATAGTAATTTCGTGTTTATAACGATTCAACTACTATAATTCAACCCAGTGAATATCGAGAGAAAATAATCATGTCGGTTATACGCACGCCATATAAAGGAGGGAATGTTGGAAAAAAAATCAGTCCACTCCGTGTTAATAGATTGTGATTAGTGTGAGCGACTGAGCGGAAAATAAAAACTAATTCCAAGAGGAAGTGTCGAAAGTAGCACGTAGCAGTTGTCGAAAGTTAATGAGTAATAGTTTTTTCATGTTTAATTATTCGAAATTGATCCAACATCAACGGCATATGGAAATACAGTTCTTGTAAAAACACTTTCATCTGAAAAGTTATTATGAATACACTGACCCTTCATTTGGTCAAGATTGTTCACAACATCCACGATATCGATTAAACAATTTTCAAAAAAGATTTCATTTGAAACGCGTTCCGATAAACGGTAGCTTCAACAGACCTACTGAAGAAGCTAGAGTTGAGCAAAACGTATTTTGAATGAAGATAATGAATAGAGATAATGTTTTACATGTTCCAATTGTATTTTTATTACATTGACAATATCGTGGGAAACTGAAGGGAATGCTATCCTCTTTGAAAATATTTGTGTACATGCAGGGTATCAAGTTAGGTTTCCTTCAAAAACAAATAAGATGGTATGGGTATATAGGAAACATTTCAGAGGCTATGTAAAAAATAATGCCAAAAAGCTTATGTACATGAGACTTCCCATATCAGTAGAACTCGGTTGAAAAGTCTGTTCAATACAATAAATTTCCAATAAAGTACTTTTTTCATTATCAAAATATAATTTGACTGAAATATCATTATACATTTTATTTCTTGAATGTCCCGCCCCTTTTATTTTTTGAACGGGTCAACTCAAAAAATTGAAATTTGAGATAATAAAATCAATGCATGAATACTTGATTTTGAAGTGAAATTGACAGATGAAACTTTCAAGATGACGACTGGGCGCCATCTGGAAAAAAAATGAAATAGAAAGGGGAGTCTTGTGAGACATCATTTTGTAGTTCCTGACAAATGCTTAACAACCCTAGAATATAATGTCAATATCTTCAACTACTACAAAATGGCAGAACATTTAATAATTTCCTGAAGACAAACACAACAATATAGGTATTTCTAGAAACATTCCTTTTTATCTGCCATATGGCAATTCCAACAAACAGATAAGGTTTGTTAAGTTATTTTTTGTTCATTACAACGTCAAAAAATGTCAGTACAACAATGAATATCATCGTTCAGTCAGAATATTCTCATTTAGTTTTCGATTTCTCTAGTAGAAAGTTACCACGTCAACAATCTCTAAAATTGTCAATTCTCGCCCATTGAAAGAAAAAATTGAAGCGATTTTTATTCACGATGTGATGTGTAACTTTCACGAGACCAAAAGGATTTTCAATGAAAGTTTTTCGAATCATCCTACCTGTAGAAAATATTTGAGGGAACTTGTATCCAAATTCACAACTACCGGTAGTGTACATAACAAAAAGCCCCCAGTTCATCCGTCCATTCCGGAACATCAGCAAGTGCAAATAATTAGTGCGATGGTAGTAAATTTTGAACAGTCCACTTATTCCGTCGCTAATCTTTGTGAGGTGTCTCCTTCTACTGTGTGGAGACTTTTGAAGAGGAATGGGTATACTCTATATAAAATCAAAATGGTACACCAATTAACTGACGGTGACCCTGATCGAAGAACAGAATTCTGCGAAATCATGACGGAAACCATTGCGTCGATCTCCTACAGAATGGCCAGCCGGCTCGCCAGATTTGACACCTTTGGACTTTTTATGGGGCTATTTCAGTATTGGATATACGGCAAAGAATAATGAATATTTGTAGAGATATTGATGTTACTGTGTTCGAAAATATTCGGCGTGAAATATCGGATAGGCTGTTCATATGTCAAGAAGTTTCGGGCAGCCATTTCGAGCATCTTCCGAACTGGCCTCACGCTTATCACCTCATATTATGTAGTTAAATGTCAATATATTCTGGCAATTATTTAAAGTTCCGCCATTCTGTTGTAATTGAAGATATTGACATTATATTCTAGGGTTGTGAAGCATTTGTCAGGAGCTTCAAAAAGCTTTGTCACAAGACCCCCCATTCTATTTAATTTTTTTCCAGATGGCGCCCAGTCGCCATCTTGAAAGTTTCATCTGTCAATTTTACTTCAAATTTGATTTTCCCAAATTTCAATTTTTTGAGTTGACCCGTTCAAAAAATATAAAGGGGGGGGACACATTAAAGAAATGCACTGTATGTGATGGAATCGACTGATACTTGATCAAAATCCATAAAGCGTTCAACAATCACGTGAAATTTCAACTAAATAGTTCAACAAACACGCAACACGTGTTCCGCTATACTGCTATACAATAGCAGGTATATATTCACTTCGTTAAATAGTATACACACCTGAAGAAGCTATTGTATAGCGAAACATGTTTTGCGTTATTGTAAAACTGTTTAGTGAAAATCTCACAATATAGTGTTTCCTGATTATGAAATGTCATTGTTGAAGATAACTCTGGTTTCATGAATGAATATCTTGCGAAATAATTATACGATGCCAAAAAAAATCAATTTTTGCAACATTTATTACTATCGAAATACCTGTTTTTAGGTTTCAGATGATACAGTTCTTTCAATTATCTGTTATTAATACAATGGATATAACGAAAAATTGAAAGAAACTTTCTGAGAAAATATGTGCATTCTCTTGAAAATTCTTTGTTGTAATTCCATAAGATAGTAGCTGAACTTAACCTAATATTTTTCAATACTATCGATGTCAAGTAAACCTTCAGTATATTTTTCACCATATGAGACCGCTCAATAAACCATTGAGGTATTTTTGTGTGTTTAGTGAGTATTTTCGTTATCACAATGAAGTCCAATGAACGAATATCTTTCCTTTTCAAATTCCCAGTGAGGTCATTCAATTCGCATTCATCATACTGAAATATTTATCAAATATCCGATTTAATGTATCATGTTGTACCAGTGATAATCTATATTTCCAGATATTGTTATTCAAGTAGAATGATTATTCTCAAGAAAGAAAGTTTTATCCAGAAATGAAAAAATAATAACAATAATAATAAAAGTCTTTTATTAATTTTCAATTATATTCATACATGTGACCTAAAAAAAGTAAATGGGCGAGATTCAATATGGCAATCGGCACCGGAAGCGCAGACTGACATGTGTTCTTCCACTTCGAATTGCTGAGAGTTAGAAAATTTGCTGTCAGCAAATATGATATTCTATATCAAAAAATGAAAATCTTCCAGCTAAGTTTTCATTGAACATATGGGTCCGGTTGATAAGCTTTGGCATTATTTTTGCCGAAATTTCTCATGGATTGCGAACGTGGAAAGCAAAATGTGATATACTATTCGTTAAACTTGATTTTGATTGGCCACACTTCTAACTCATTATTCTGTGTGTTGGTTTATGAAATAACTAAAACGGGGACTGAGATAAAATTACCTGACAATCTAGTTTCGAAAAATAATGAATGTTCATCTTTTTTCAGATAATATTTCAGAAATGTCATTGGTACGGATAGAAAGCGTTTTCTTTTTGAAACTAAGTCCGAAATACTGCTGCTGATGAGTTATTTTTCTGAGCGCAGAATCTATCAGTTTACAGGTGAAATAAAATACTACCCTTTGTAATTCAATCTGCAAGAAGCATTTATTACTGAGGATATGATAAAAATTCCTCAACTTGTATTTCTTCTTCATGGAAAATTACCTAGATTCAAAGTAACATCATGTGGACCAGAATACATAGATACATATAAATTGAGTTGAAATTGTGAAAAATATTAAAAAAGATCAACCGAAAATAATTATTTTATTTGAACAGGAAAAAAATCGAAATTACGAAGAAATAACATAAAACCAAACAACAACCAAAATAAAAATCTCTGAAACAAAATTATCATTCAGCTTATAACTTCATTCAGAAGTATTTAATCAACAACTTAATGTACATGAGTATACTGAAACAAATTAAACATTTTTTGCTTATATTTCTGCCAACTGAAAATATTCACGTCTGAATGGCAACATCTGTTACTTTTGTGAAATTTCGTAGGATTGAATTCACCTCAATAAACGCCCCATTCGACGACAAAATAACTAAAACAAGTACAGATGTTACGAGACCATGTTATTTGAATTCGATTATAATCCCACTTCATCGCTGAATCGATAACATCAACAAATATTATTTCATGAGTGATCGTTCATTGTATGTTAATTATAATAAATATACAATACCTCGGAGAGCTCTTATAGATAAATACGTAATTAGTTCAGGATCCTCAAATCTCAGCTCATTGTTGGTGCTTCCCTCCGATCAAATATTCCTTGAAAGTATCGGTGAATGCTGAAATTGATCCAAACGTTATTGAAATGAGAAAGGACCAAGTTCCTTCAATTCATGAATATGATTCAGAATTGAAAATGTAGTGTCTACACATCAATGACTATTAATTAACTGATTTTTCTGTTACGATAGATTTACGATGCATGTAAAATATTGAGTCCTGATACAACTTTTTATATTATTAGGGAAATATTTTTGTAGTACAAGCTAAATGGAAGTAACGGTTTCAAAACTTTTTTCTTTCGTATGAATCAATGGTTATGTGAAAGTAGTTTTTTCAAAAGGATTTTTTTCTAGTTTGTAACTAAAAGAATTCATTTTCAACTTAGTGGTTTTTTTCTTCTTCAGAAGTTTTCATTTTTTTTGTAGAAATATGAAGAAGTATAAAGCCGAAAAGTTTTTCCCTACAGCTATCAGTAGCAATAATCAGCATTTCTCAGTGACGAATGAATTTTTTATTGAACCGTTAGGATCAGTTGAAATATGTTAATGATAAAAAACTGAACTGTTCTGTGATGTCACAACCAAATCAGAGTGATGGTTTTGTGTTCACTATTTTTGTACGCTTCAATGGTGGAATACTGAGCTTGGCTTGGAACTTTTTTCATATGCATTGAAGAAGGTATAATTTTAGGAGAAACCAATTTCCGAAAAAGAAAGGCTTTGGATTTTTATTTCTCCGTCTTCATTCAAAAAATATGGGAATCTTTCAATGAAAAGAAGAAAGCAATTATTTTCAAAAAATCAACTCCATACAAAGATGTGTAAATCATGCAAAGAAGTAACTCACAAACACAAACTGGAATAAAAAATCAATAATAATAATAATAATAATAATAATAATAATTAATAATCATCAGTCCTTGAGAGTGGTGGAAGAGTACACGCATGCTATCGGTATGAAATTCGGGATAGACAAATATGCAATGGTCCAGCAATGTGCAGCTCGTAGATGGAAGCATCTTACACCATCTGGATGACGAAGAGACGTATACTCACCTCGGGGTGGAACAACGCCACTCACAAGAGGTAACAGCAGTGAAAAACTCTCCGCGGCAAGTATCAGCACAAACTTCGATAGATCTGGTCATCGGAACTGTCGGGAAAGAACAAAGTTGCTGCAACAAATGTGCTTGCTATTCCTATCTCACTCTACTCGATTGGAGTAGTGAAGTGGACTCGGGAGAAGCTGTATCAACTCGACGTAAAGACCCGAAAAATGATGCATCCCTATAGGAGTTTGCATCCCAAATCGTCCACGGTTGTACTTCCCCCGACAACAGGGAGGCCGTGAACTAATGAGTTTGGAGTGTCTACATGACAGAATGGTGCTGGATACAGCCTGTCAAGTCGTCAGGAGTTCGGATCCCCTTTTCTGTATGGTCCGTGACCATGAGAGAGCAGGAATTGGAGCATTTCTCTTTAGCGCAGCTGCCCGAGCAGCTGATGAACTCGGTATAGTTTTCGACACTGAACGAGGTGACCACAACTCTGTCACCTGTTCAGCAAAAAGCTCAGATAAAAGCCGCTGAGATCACCTTACTTCTGCGGAAACACAAGGATGAGCCAATGCATGGGGTCTTCTTCAATAACATTGGAGACCTTAGCTCATCAAAGCGCCTGACCTTCGCTTTTCTCAGGTCGAGTGGGCTGAAGTCGAAAACTGAGGGGTTCATCATGGCTTGCCAGGATAGTGTCTTCAACACATCAGTTTACCGCAGTTACGTGATAGGTATAGAGGTTCCTGACACAAGGTGCTGGGCCAACATCGAGGCTCCCGATACCCCAAAGCACTTGCTATCAGCATGTCCAGCATATGCGGTCTCGGCCTATATCCATCGACATAATGCGGCCCTGATAATGCTGTATCAACATCTGCAGCACTCTTACGGTATTGACGAGACACCAGTGTTGCTCTACGCTCCGGGGGATATTGAATCCGTTGTGGGGAACTAGAAGTGCCGAATTCATTGGAACTATTCGTTCCCCACCCCCAGGCTCATGCAAGCTGATAAGCCTGCGAAACGATATTTGTCGTGGAGTTTTCAGCTCCTGGCGAGACGAATGTCGTCAGAAAAGAGAAGGAAAAACGGATAAAATATCGAGATTTTCTCTTCGAATTCCGCAGACTCTATCCAGATCACTCTGTCAAGATGGTTGTTCTGATTATTGGAGTCCTTGATGGAATGATGTCCTTTCTACTCTCGAATCTTAAAATCATAACAGCTTGCCGCACCAAAGCAGAAATCCGCACAGATGCAGAAGGCTGTCATTCTTGGCTCACTTCGCTTGCTCAGGGCACATGATCACTTACCCCACGGTGTGGGGAGTTTTCATTGGTTGGTAATGCTGGCGCACCCTCCCGAATGTATCAGGGTTTCGGGGGATAGGGCCTGACCAGCGCACACTACGGTGAAAAAACAAAAAAAAAATTCTTTATTACTTTCAAATAAATATATACAAAAAAATTCATCAAAAATATTGATAACCATCCTGAATATCGATGAAAATAAAGGGCGAAGTTTATTTTTGTTAAGTGTTGAACATCATCAAAAATATTCTTCCACCTAAACCAAAAACAGAGATGTATTCTAATTAAATTAACATTTTAGTTACTCATTGCGAATGCATTCCTCACTGAAAATTATCTATTCCAGAATTGAATCGTAGACAGGGAAGGAGAAAAAAAATTCAATATTATTTCAACTTGGAATTGTGTCCTTTGGTGTTTTTCCCCATTAACTATTGCTATACTCCCCGCATATGATTCATGATGACTCATATTATAGATACATATCATAGATACACTTACGTACCTATGTATACTCAAAACACGAGCATCGACAGTTCGGAAAGTAGATGAAACTTGAACATTGAACCGTATCAATAGAGTGTATCTTCCATCAAAATATGAATACGTAATGAGTTAGTTAATGAGAAGTTTCATGAATAAAGTATTCATTTATGACAATGCAGAAGATGAGTCTTAAATTGATCTTTGAATTTTTTAACACTATGGCTTTTAAGTTCTGAAGCAATCTAATTTTCTCTAGTTTACGCGAAATTCTTTGTCGTCTTCGTACTCCAAAAAATCAGACGTAGTTGTGAATTCTGAACTTTCTGAATTTTGTTTTTGAATTGTACAGTTAAATTAGGTCCATACAGAGCATCCCCGTAATTTAATAATGACAAAACTAGTGTTTCACAAAGTATCTATTTTATATTCATTAGAAAAATATGTCGGTTGCCGTAAATCAACTTGATGTTAGAGTATGCACGCTTTATCAACATTTTGATATGCTTTTTGAACCTCAAGCCAGAATCTATTACCACGCCAAGATTTTTTGTTTCATTAACTAACGTTATCTGCTCATTATTTATATTAATATTAATATCCGCAGGTAAGGTTTGTCTATGATATTTACCTCCAAACAACATGACTTTAGATTTTGTTTCATTAAGAAGTAAGCAGTGATCTGTGGCATAACTGATAAAATTCTTCAAATCCTCATTCACAACCGCACATGCATTTTCTAGTTCATGAGACTTGAAACTATAGTATGGCTGAGTATCATCATCATAGAGATGCACATTGCAGTTTTGGATTTTAGTAAGAATATGGAAAGAGTATATGGAGAACAATAATGGACCAAGTATGGATCCTTGTGGAACCCCAGATATCAGAGACATAAAATCTGATCAGAAACCATTCATACATACCTGCTGTTTTCGATTTTTGCTCTCGAGAGAGCAACATTCATATAAACATTGAATAACACGAAAGAATAATACTTTCAAAACGAATACTTGCATTTCACTAGTTCGGACTTCCATTGTCTAAAATAAAATTGAAATGATCACCCGTCGATGATTGTGGATACTAACAGTCGAAACGTCGGGAAATAACTTGTTTCGAAATCCTTCATTATTTATTTTTCAACTTGCTTATTTTCATCATTTTCATTCCATTCTGTCATTTATTTCAAATCATGATTATGTTATTCGGTTCATTGTGTACTCACCTCATGTTTCATTGTTTGATATAATTGATATTTCAGCTTTCTTATTTTATTCGTTCATGATCCAAGTACTCTTCTTGACGTACCAACTGAAACTGAAGATGACTGCCGCAGTTGCAGTTGGAACTTTGTGAGATTGTAACCAAAAGAAAAAATGTTAAAGCCGGAAACCAACCAAAAGATTGACGTCAGCCGTGAAAACCTACATTCCTATAAAAAGTAGAACCATATTAGACAATGGAATTGGTCGCGGTGGTAGTGCGCCCGACTCACGATCGGAAGGCCGTGGGTTCGATTCCCGTCTCGACCAGATATTTTTCTCGAGATGATTTATCTGGTTGAAGCTGGGATAATTCTGCAACCGTGTTAGGAATCACACGTTAAAAGGTAAGACCTTGTTAGTCCTCAGCTCGCACAAGTATCTCAACTTCTGAGAGTTGTCGTTGGTATGGGGGCGACAGCTGATTAACGGAAAAACAGATTTTTTTTGTAATGGAAGTCCGAATTATGAAACATTGTCAAGCACTTTCAAACAAAATACTTTTATATGATCTCATAAACTACACCTCACAATTTTAACTCCACAAACTTTATTTGAAAAATATATCACATGTTCCGCTAACACGGTAGCTTTATCAACAGTGATATCACTGTTATTAGCAATTTATACACTTTCCAATTTTTCTTCAAGAGTGTCAGCCAAGTGTGATACATTTCTGTGGAGTTGTTTGAAATACACTTTATTATTTGTATTTTAGAGTAAAGTTCACTGACAGTCATTCTCGTCTTGTTCCATTCAACTGTAGATTCTGTTATTAAACGATTCTTATCTTTAGATTTGAATGAAACAAAGTTTGTGAGAGATATCATCAAATGTCTTCATTTGTTTGAAAGAACTGTTGACGACATCATATGTGTAAATATATCGTTCAAATATCTGCCACGACTTCTCTGGATGGAGCGTATCCGAAACGTTCAATTTTCATTAATCTGGCTCATTTTTTTTGGTACCTTGGGAACTGTCTGACTTGTCCATTCAGTCCAAGTCTTCAGAAAACACTGCAGCCTCTTGGGCTCATTGCGTTTATTCTCCCATCTTCTCAAGACACCCATTCCATCAGTCTCGTTCCCTGTACTAGTTTGTACAGCTTCCGAGTTGGATGTTCGTCATATTCTCCTGGACGTAATTTCGTACATCCATTTATTGCCTGCCTCCTATGATTCAGTGCCTCACATTCGCATAAGATGTGTAGAGCTGATTCTATCCCTTCGTTGCATAATCTGCAGCTGAGGTCTCCGTTGTACAGCCCCATTGTATTCAGGTGTCCTCTAAGCGGACAGTGACCGGTTAGTAACCCTGTAATTATTCTGAGCCGATCCCTACTATATTGAAGTATTTCTTCGGTTCTTTTCTCGGACGATTCCCTAATAAAAGTTCTACTGTGTTTGTTGCCAGGTACTTTTGTCCAGAACTTTAGGTGCTTCTTATTGGTCCATGTCCTAATCTGGTTCCTTACCAATGATTTTGGTACCCCCAGAGCTGGTTCAGGACCTATACCGTGTCACCGATAAAGTCCGCATCAAATGGGAAACTTTTTTATTTATCGTTTTATGTGAAATTTGATTTTGGCAGTAGATTTTGCTTAAAAAATGATGTCAAATGGCGTCTACAAAATAGGTCACGTGATTTCCTTAACCTGTCAAAATTGACATTTAAAAAAAGAAACATCGAAAAATGACATTATTCTTCAAAATATCCAAAAATATTAAGGGATAAAAACATTTTCTTTTGTAATTTTATACCCACACACCAAGTTTCGAACCCATAATAAGTATTTTAGATTTTCACTATTTTTCCGCATTCCTGCTTTTTCTACTTATCAAAATTTAAGCACACCTGTACTAAATCATTTATTTTAACTAAACTCGTCACCGAATTTCTTTTTTTGTAATATAATAATATTTTAAGAGCCTCTTTGATGTTAAAAACAAATTTTGAAAAATAAAAGTTGTCAAACTTGATGCAAAGTTCATCTAGTTTCAACGGGGCTTTCAAAACTATACAGTACTTGAGTTTTTCAATGAGCAAATGGCCTCACAATAAGAATTAGAACAAAACGGAACATTAGGAAACATCATTTCGTGATTCTTGAAGCCCATTCAATAAAAGAAAAACACCCATAGTATTTACATTTACCTACTCCGCTAACAACACTAATTTAAAAAAACTGGGTAGGCTGTGAAAAAATATGAAACTACATAATGTGTTTGAGAAAACGTCACTGTCACTGAATAAATTAATGCCCGTTAGTTCAATGTAATGTATGAAAATTAAAATAATATGTTTTCTTTACAAGAAAAAATTGAAATTGTGCTAATTTGTGGTGAAAACACATTGCATCGACAAGTGGCTGATATTTTTAACGCAAGACATCCTGGTAGACATGTACAGCAATCCACTGTAAGTAGGATTTTAAAAAAATTTAAACTGACTGGTTCAATAATGCATGATGCAATAATGATGAGGTTCAGTTGGCTGTCTGCCTGGATGTTATCGAACAGGGAAAATCAAGTATTACCAATATTGTAGATAGAACTGGCGTTAAAAGAGAAAGCGTAAGAGCAATTTTACATAAAAATAAATTCAAACCCTACAAACCCAAATTTATAAATACCTTAAAGGAAAGAGATTTCGATGTTCGACTAGATTTCTCTTTCTGGTACCAAGGAGAAGTAGAATTAAACAGAAAATTTCCTTACAAAATCCTATGGACCGACGAAGCTACCTTCACATCGAACGGCGTAGTCAGTTCCCAGAATTGTAGGTGGTGGGCTCAGGAAAATCCTCATTTTGTGATAGAATGTCGGGACCAATATTCATTTAAAACAAATGTGTGGTGCCGTGTTTTAAATAATCAGGTAATGGGACCATTCTTTTTTAGACACAATTTAACTTCTCAGGATTATTTGCAATTTCTAAATACTGAGATCAGTGATATAGTGGACAATATGCCGGTTGAAATAAGACACAGTCTGTGGTATCAATGTGACGGGGCTCCTATTCATAGTTCAAGACAGGTCAAAGAGAAACTATTAGAAATGTTTAGGGGCGAAATATGGAGCAAATATGGCCGCCTAGGTCGCCAGATTTAACCCCACTAGATTGTTTCTTGTGGGGTTACTTAAAACAAATCGATTATAAACAAAGACCTTTTCGTGACGTGAATCACCTAGAAACTGTTATTAGAAACTCTATTTTAAACATAAACCCTGTGAGTATCAGCAACCCAATAAAAGATGTATCAAGAAGGACAATTATCTGCATAGAACGCGATGGAAGACATACAGAAATGTAGTGTATTTAATGTCGTGAGTCTTTTTTTCGTGTTTTTTTGCTATTAGGTATAGGTACATGTTTATTTTCAGTTCCTTTTAATTAAGATTAAATTCCACTGTATTTTTTGTTAAAAAAACAATAAACACTCTAAGATATTGTTTCCTAATGTTCCGTTCTGTTCTAATTCATATTGTGAGGCCATTTGCTCATTAAAAAACTCAAGTACTGTATAGTTTGGAAAGCCCCGTTGAAACTAAATGAACTTTGCATCAAGTTTGACAACTTTTATTTTTCAAAATTTGTTTTTAACATCAAAGAGGCTCTTAAAATATTATTATATCACAAAAAAAGAAATTCGGTGACGAGTTTAGTTGAAATAAATGATTTAGTACAGGTGTGCTTAAATTTTGATAAGTAGAAAAAGCAGGAATGCGGAAAAATAGTGAAAATGTAAAATACTTATTATGGGTTCGAAACTTGGTGTGTGGGTATAAAATTACAAAAGAAAATGTTTTTATCCTTTGATATTTTTGGATATTTTGAAGAATAATGTCATTTTTCGATGTTTCTTTTTTTAAATGTCAATTTTGACAGGTTAAGGAAATCACGTAACCTATTTTGTAGACGCCATTTGACATCATTTCTTAAGCGAAATCTACTGCCAAAATCAAATTTCACATAAAACGATAAATAAAAAAGTTTCCCATTTGATGCGGACTTTATCGGTGACACTGTATATGAAGTTGATCCGCGTCTAGCGCATTCATCAGCTTTATCATTACCTATGATTCCTGAATGCCCTGGCACCCAGTACAACGTTAATTTTCTCCTGTTTGCAAGTTCATTCAGTTCTTCATGGCATTCCCAGACCAGTTTTGATGTCACCTTCGGGTTTGTCAGAGCCCCTAGTGTGCTCTTGCACACTGCAAGATAGCACATACTTCCGCCTGAAAGACGGATGTGTATAGTCCTAGCGGATAGCTGTAGTTTGAATTTCTATCCGCTAGGTATATTTCAGCTCCCGTTCCATGTTTGGTCTTCGATCCATCTGTATACCAGGTGTTTTTCCAAACATGTTTTCGGGATGACTAATGGTCTTCCACTCTTCACGGTTTAATCTGGCCCATAAATTAGGCAGAATTTGACCGATGGCATGGGTTATATTGGCCGATCTGTTGAAACTACGTGTTGTTGGTATCCAGATCATCCAATTGGGGCCAAAATAAGTTGATCATCAAGGACCTATAGTGCTCGCCGTTGACAGTGATGGCCTGGCCAATATGGACCTATGATGCAATGGACGCTCTTAGATCTCATGTGGATTGGTATCATTCTAAATTCGACAATACTGTTTGTTCACGTACCCTTTACTCAGAAACACTTTCCAACTGCTCCAGAGCCCATTCAGCGACCATACGTCGTTGTTCACCTTCAGTTCCTGGGTCAGTTGAATTTTGTACGGGCACAGGTCCAAGTCACGATGCAGAAATCGTCTGGGAAAAGCCGAGTTCTTGTGAGCGACGCGAAATCGATTGCCTTGGATTCTCCAGCACACTCTCACAGACAGCGACAATGTTTTCGGCAGATCTTGCATTTTTTACTGAACGATCTTTTACACCACATTGCTAATAGTCCTCTCGATAGAACGATTATGACAACCGTAAGTTGGCGAAACGCGCAGTACGTTCCCAAAAAAAACCAGCCATTTTGATAAAATGATTTCATTAAATGCACATATTGTTGAATTCCATATCCGCCCATGTTGATTGATGAATAAATGACAAATAATTTGACAGATGTAACTTCAACAAGATGAAGGACCCTATATATTTTCATCGTCGGATATCAAAATGTGTTCTGCCAATTTCAATCCTTTCAACTGCCTATTTCTGATATAATCTCAATGTTCATTCTCTCGCACTTTTTATATTCTTGAGATTGTGGAAAGTGGAAAAACCTATAAAAGGTCGATGAAATATTTCAAAAATTGAATTCTTATAGATTCAAATTATCCCACTCAACTCGAATCAGAATGTATGTTTTCGTTCGTCAACCCGTCTAATGATTATACATCACACAGTCATACTCCGTAATGAAAATTCTCAGTGATCTTTTTCAACATACTATTTCACGAATGAGCTATTACATGAAACATATATAACCGCCCTCACACGTCTGAGGATTTATGACGTGATAAATTTTATTATTTCTGGTTTTGGTATAAAGCACTCTCACAAAGAAACAATGTAGGTATCTCCAACATTCCTTTGGTCAACAGAAGCATCATACAATGAAAGCTAGAGTTATTTATTACATGGGTGTAGCAGATAAACCTCGAAATTAAATTGGTGAACTTTTACTCAGTACTCGAGAAAAGTATAGGAAAATAAACCGGTAGTAATCAATAATATTATTTTTCTATGCAGAGGGTGTTATAATTAATTTTTTTATCATCCATCCATTTCCAAAAGAAAAATATTTCACAGGAAAAACTAAAGCTTTGAAGTATCCAGAGAGGCAAAAGCAATGAGAAAATACAGTGAGTTATCTCAAATACGTACCACCCTTTATGTTTCGGTCAGTATGACAAATCTGCGAATATACAAAAACACGTCAAACTTATTTTCAAGAAAACAAAATTGTAGGCTACTTTTCGAATATCTACACTTCATCAACCCTTTATCGGAGGCGAATACAACCCCTGAAATCTTAAATGGAAAATTGTTGACCTTTCTTGATAATATTTCGCGAGAAATCCGAACAAGTTCACTACATGGGCTGTTAGTACTACTCATAAGTTTGTGAGTTATTGTGCTGAGAGTGACACTACTTTTGTTATTTACGAAATAATGAATCAAAAACAATTTCGTGATTTAATTTTACAGGGTTTCTTGATTGAAAAATAACTGTTCAAGCAGAGCAATGTTTCGAAAAGTGTTATTAGGACTCTACTCCATCAGAAACAACAATTGAATGTTGTTTTTCTGACTTTAACCTGGTCGTAGAGATACCGATGATGCAGAACACAGTGAACTTCCAAATGAGGAAGTAATACCAGAAAATACTGAAAAAACACAAAATATTATTGAATATTAATCGAAAAGTGTGAAGTTGCGTGAGTTACCTGATATTGCAAATATATCAAAAGATCTTGCTGACTTTATATTGCATGAGTAATTGACTATGAGAAAGCTTAGTTCAAAATAAGTTCCGCGCAAGCTCAGTGTTGAGCAAAAACAAGAACGCTTGATGATTCCTAGCAGTGTTTGGCCATGTTTAAACATAATAAACAGGCATTTTTGTGTCGATATGTGACAATGGCTGAAACATGGATTCATCACTTCACTTAGGAATCAAAACGATCGTCATCTGAGTGGGAAACTATTGGTACCTGTAGAGTAGGGAGGGTGGGTGTAAGCCCACAGCACTCAGGCCACATGTGACCCATTGTACATCCTCCCGAGGAGTTGTTCTCCTAGGTCATCGTCCATCCTGTCCTTTCCAGGAAGGTGAACAGGTCACTGGGTGGCATCCCCTTTATATCGGCAGGTGTAGGCCAAGACTCACCGAACACACACTCTCTTATTGACGATAAACCCGGCACTCGCATAGGACATGCCTGACAATTTTATCTTCCTATTCACAGTCATATATTATGGTGGTGTTTCCTTAGTTGACAGTGGCCAGTTAGAAATCCTACTGTTGAGCGTAGATTTTTCCTGGTCATGGCCAGATATTTCTTCGGCGCCAGCTTCCCAAGGTCGCCCAGGGTGATTCTGACAAGATTGCATCCTTTAATTCCATTCCATTTCTTCAGGGATTGAGCATGAGTTTAACATTTGGCTGATTCCGTAATTGTCGAAGTCATCAGACCGCAGGTGCCACCGAGTCCTAAAATTCTCATTCCAGCCGCTTCCTTGGCTAAAGAGTCGGCAATGCGATTACCTTTACTTCTGTCGTGCCCTTTAACCCACCTCAGGATAATGTCATTATCTACCGAGGCTTTGGCTAAATCTTGGTGGCACTCTAGTACTAGCCCTGAGGTGACACGTTGTCTGTTCAAGGCTAATAGGGCTGTCTGCTGTCAGTGCAGATTGTTATGTTTTTGCCAGAAATTCCTTTCCTGGTTATTGCATTTGTAGCATCTGCCTCTGTGTTCTGTTTTATTTGTATTTTGTCGGGTTTATTAAACACAAACCTGGGTCCAATTGCATCACTGGTTGCCTGCAGCAAATGCAATACATTATTAGATGATGTTTAGAATTTTTATAGAAAGTTACGGAAGCGCAGACTAGCCACAATATTTTTATTGTTTTTTTTTCTCGGAAATTACGACTTTGAATCCAGAAATTTAGACTTTTATCTCGAAATTTCGACTTTGATCTCAAAAGTTCGACTTTCATCTCAAAATTTCGACTTCAAACTAGAAATTTCGAAATTACGACTTCAAACTCGAAATTTCGACTTTAAAGTCGTAATTTCTAGATTGAAGTCGAAATTTCGAGATTCAAAGTCGTAATTTCTAAGAAACAAATAATAAAAATATGTGACCCGTCTGCGCGTTCGTAGAAAGTATACTCGTCACGAAATAAAATTCATGAAATCGAAATATTTTTGTCATGAACGATTCGTGCTCAACTAGTCTTAAATATTGGTCTAATCTGACACTTAATATTTTATAGAGAGACGCAGAACCAAGCTTGAGTTGCCATAAGTTAATTTCTTATGATTTATTATAATTTAATAAATAAGTTGGAAAGAAAGTCATGTATTTTGTTTTAGATGTATTCAAAGCAATTGGATTGTCATTCAGTCATAACTCAATTATAGCTTTATTATTTTCTGCTATAGTACAATTCTATAATAGTCGGCACTGATTCCCCAGAAATTTTATTCAAACGAAAAAGTTGTTGTCAAGGTTGTGATTCTATATATTTTATCAATCATCATTTTTCTTCATATGTTCAGTATAATTTCCGCACGCCACTGCAAAAAAAATATTGAGGCAAAAACGTCAGTCATTTCTGAGAATGTAGTACCTACTATTTGGAATAATTATAGCATTAGATGTGAAGCAGTGCTGTTAAGAAGCTGGGTTTATTCGGTCGAGTGTGAATAGGTGTGAGCCACATCAACCCCTTGCGGGTTGCGGTAGAGGGTCGAATAGACCCACTCACTTCGGACCTAACATAACCTAAGGCAGTGCCGTCTGCTTAGCAGAATGTTCGTTTTGACCAGTGTTCATGCACAACTATAATGATAAGCACAACTGGAAATAATAATCCAGCATTTCATTGAACACGCTTTCATTTATTTACTATCCAATTTATTCCACTTGGCTGATACACACTATATGAAAACATATATTTCTATTCGTTTATCTGATATACATCATGAATAGTTATCGCTCTGAAATGATGAAAAAGAAAAACAAACTCACATCGAACATTCCCATAATCGAAATTAGAAATCTTATTTAGGCATTCGACATTATTTTGACGGTCGCTTGAAATGGAGACAAATCGTATGGAAGAATATCAAATGAGAATATTCAGATAAGAAATTGTGTTCTGTATAGATTAATGCTTTCGATAAAGATTTTCAGCTTTTAACTTCCTCATTAAAATATAGAATTAGCAATTAGAGAGATAGTCGGGTAGATTTTCAACTTCCAAAATCAT
Source organism: Leptinotarsa decemlineata (assembly GCF_025532065.1). Taxonomy (NCBI): domain Eukaryota; kingdom Metazoa; phylum Arthropoda; class Insecta; order Coleoptera; family Chrysomelidae; genus Leptinotarsa; species Leptinotarsa decemlineata. The sequence goes on from NW_027412551.1 coordinate 2,753,644, forward strand.
TTACATGATATGAGTTTGAATGAAACTCGATAAAGATAAAACATATTGAATAATAAGGTTTCCTTCGTTAAATTTCTTCCTGAAAGCAGAACAGCGTATCATCATGTGATTAGAAATACATTGACAAGTAAAACACTGAAAATGCTCTAATACGTTCAAGGACGGTTCATAGTGAAATCATCATAATCATGAGGATGTTAATTCATTGATATTCTGTGAGAATTGGTTGAAATATGGTAGCATTATCCCTGAGTACTCGTGGCGGTGGTGTTATTCGTGTGAGCTTTTGGGATTTGACAATATATATTGAACTTTTTTTTATCATGTCTACGGAAAAGTCCGCGATGTCATATGTCTATTATTCAAGGACAGCTCACTTTCTTCAATTATACGTTCATATAATGATCGTAATTGGAAAACTTTTCAGACAAATAAAATATCAATTCCTAGGTATCAAATAGATCACTTGATTTGAGCACTTCATTTATGTTTTAATTGCCTTCAACAATTTGGACAGAATACTCAAAAGTATCGCTCGGGATAATGAACTCAAACAGTTCGACTAATGAAGAAAAGTTGAGGTTATTGGTTGAGGTCCTATTTTCTTTGTGTGATTTTTTTTCGGTAGGAATTAACCAATCTATTTCAGAATTGAAATAGTTGTGAACATATGGTAGTACCAATCTAACTGATTAAGCTACCGTGTAATGAAACGCATCTCAAATATAATTCATAGTACGAAAATTGTATAATTATTATTATGAAAAGAATAGGAAGTTTTCAAATTTAAACTATTGGCTATTGGCCTCATCAGCGCGCGGTGCAGCCAAGTGTAAAGATGGGCAACACTTGTTTGCCGAAAGTAGGAAACAACACATATGCACGGAGTCAACAACAGGAGACAACCGCACATTTGTGGTTCCAGTTAGAAGACCTAGAATTCCCAGGCTACATCTAATATTATATCTATATGAAAATACTCGTAAATCTTTACTGGTGACCAATTGCAGTTTGAAAAATTGAAAATATTTATCTAGACGGTTTAAGTAATGTCGTAGCTTTTGCCTAATCGGAAACAAATAATAATTCGTGTATTCAAAAAACACTTTATTGTGAGATTTTCATCAAACACTTTTACAAAAACGCAACACGTGTATCGTTTTTGAAAACCTCTTTAGTGAAAATCTCATAATGAACTGTTTTTTGAATACGTTAGTTATGGATTCTCAACAAGTATCAGCCAATTTTCTATCTACTTCCCAAATCCCCTTTTCAATGAAATAAAAATCGAAGATGCATAGACGTAAAACATGATCAAATCAATCTTCTGGATATTAATTATTCAATATATCTTCATGTTCAAATCACCAACTTTTCAACGGCATTAAAAGTCGTTTGAAAAAGTCAGTTTGTTCGACATTTTTGAAATGGATGAAAGCGTATTCAGGTCTTTGGCAAATAATATTTTCACTGATTGGGAAAACTAACTTCGGAATAAAAAAAATGAATAAATTGATGGACGTAGCCATTACTACGTGGTAGGAAATCATAATGCAGGAAAGACCATTGACTTTCTATGTTTTTTACGTTGTAGAAAATATAGAAAGTTTCAATTCTCTTTTCTTCGTTATGAAAAAATATTAAGTTGACATTTTTTCTGATTGGATACCTATCCACATTATGAGAATATGATGAACATTTATCAGTTGAACACCCATGATTTTTGAATTGAAACTTTCAAATGATTGAATTAGTGCAACCGAAACTACTTATCGAACCCAACTAGTCATTCATCTTCAGATTTTGAGTTGAATTCGATTAATATATTTGCTTAAAACTTGCATAACTGAATACACGGTATCTTTCGTTCCTTGTGTTACTCTGACCACGGTATTACATAACTTGATTATATCTGATTCGTACCAGATATATCACACGATATATATTTCTGTAATTATCTCCCGACAAATAATTTTAAAGCGATCTCGTTCCACTTAGATGCTCCCTTGGATAAGACTCATTCAATATTATTAACTTTTCATCAATATCCAATTAATATTATTTGACAGGTCCATTTTTGGAATACCGATTATATCGAGAACCTGTTACCGTTGTACTAAAGAATCATTTAGCAATACCTGATCCACTTTACTGATTAGATAATGGTCAATTTAGTAGGTAATGCGAACTAATTGGTTCACTTTCGGAATTCGTTTCACTTTCGCTTTAAATAAATATTTTTTATGTATATTCAGCACCTGGCAGTACAAATAGATTGGTGAACGGGAAAATACGTTATCGATCGCTTTCTTCCACATTACCATTTGAATTTCTCAATCATTATCCAAAACTAACCTTTCAACATCTGCTCACTATGGATTCTGATATGTGTGCGTGAAAAGTATATTATTCGGTAAATTTTCAGACAAGATTACCTTCTAGTGAAATGAAGCAATTGAAGAGACGATACCGAAACCAAAATGATTTTTGGTTTCGGTATCGTCTCTAAATGAGATAAGTTAATTATGTTGAACGGTTTCATTGAAACAAAAATTATAATGATGTAGATCATGTACTAAAAACTGAAAAATAATTCGGAAGATTCTATAAGTAGCACTCAACAAACCACTCTCTCTTCTGAAGATATCTCACTGTATTCATCTGAATGTTTGAAATAATGTTAACATATTCATTATGTGACAACTGGAAAGCTATTGAGACAGATACGATATTATTCCCCATTGAATAAACACGTGAGTTGCCTTTAACATTTCAAGCTTATAGTTACCTTTTCCCATACAATTCAAATCAATATCTTAGAAGTCATTGCCAAATGAAAACTATTGTATATACAAGAAAATGAAATTAGCTGTTTCACGAACCCTTGCAATAGGTATGATGAAGGAAGATTACAAATATATTTTCAAGTACTGAATCATTTTGAAGAGTATGTATTATAAAAGGAGGATGAAATTCTATGAAAAGTCGACGAACCTCACCAAATAATGAGTAGTATTACCTATAAGAAGAAGGGTTCGAAAGATCTACAATATTACAGAACATACCACAGCAACGAAATAACCAGGATGTTCTCGAAAGTTACAAACTCTTTCCGATCATTCTGCAACATTCAAGAGTGGTACGAGATATTCTGGATTGTTGTGGAATGCTCTCAAAACTCTGGAGTGCTATAGAACTAGCTAGAATACAAAACTTCGAGCGTCTACATCTTCAAAAGCACTCTCCTATGTTAACCTTCTTCATGGATTGGAGATCAGAAAGTTGTCACGCCATTAAAAATTATCTGACGATTTCATAGTGATCTGGAATATTCCGGATTATTCTGGAACATTCCGAAACAAATTTGATGAATTGTATCATCAGGAATGCTACAAAATTGGGCGTGTAAGTAATATTAAGATATTATAGATGGATGGTTAGACTCACAACTTTGTTGAGAATCTTTCAGACGATGGTTACGTAAAATATTGGGCACATGTCTGATATTTGATAAATTACGTTACTGACTGACAGACAGTTGACATGACATATGGCAGTGGTGGCGAGTATTGGCAGCTGCCGATATAAAGGTGTCAGTGGCAGTGGCAATAATGATAAAAGCTGTTACCAACTTCAATATGTGTGTTCGTAGTTGCCTGAAAGGCAATATATATATATATATATATATATATAATATATATATATATATATATATATATATATATATATATATATATATATATATATATATATATATAACTGGGAGTCTTTATGATCTTTATGACCATTAATATTTAAGGAGCTTGATGACTGATTCGGCCGTTACTTGATGAAAATCTATATTAATTTCATAAACTACATCGAAGAAGATCAAATCGTGAGGTGTAGTTTATGAAAATGCCTGTCATCATATTGAAGGAAATTGTAAAGAATTCCTTGATAAATTTGTACCTGTGTAGAATTTTCACAGCAAGGTTGGGATAATATAATTTGAATTTAATTCATCAAATATATTAATATATCAATTTCGTGTAACAAAAACTATGTTGGTCAAACTTCATGCTCCAGAATAACCTCTTACAAAAGTGATTGTAGATACCATTTCGAAAGATGCGCGCTAGCTGAGCATATCAACAAGTTTGACCACCATATGAATATTTATTCAACTAAGGTCTTGGCTAGTAAACCACATTCAACAAAAAAGTCCTTTCTTGAAATGGCCTTCATCACTGAAAATAAAAATTGAATTAATGAAAATACAGATATTATTCATCTCAGTGAGATATATTTCTACCTATTGACGTTGAATAAAAATCATTATGACAATGTTTCAATGAATCTATCAAATCTGGAATTGATGTAATAATATACTTGATTACTTTATTTAAATTCTATTATCCCAACTTTGCTGTGAAAACTATACCCACAGGTATAAGTTTCTCAAGGAATTCTTCACAATTTTTTTCAGTATGATAACAGACATCAAGCTTCTCAAATAGTTATGTTCATAAAGACTCCAAGTTACATATGGAAGTGGTCAGTTCTCATACAGTACAAGCCTTTCAGGCAACTACGAATACACATATTGAAGTTGATAACAACTTTCATCATTATTGCCACTGACATATGTCATGTTAACTGTCTGTCAGTCCTAACCGATAGACACGACTTGTGAAATTTTCACATGTGGATAAGATCCTCTTTTGATAATTATTTGAAACTGTAACGTATTTTATCAGATATTAGACACCCTTTAAAAAATTTTGTAAATGTAATGCACTAATGTTCATCCAACACTATGCGCCCAATATTTTACATAACCATCGTGTGAAACATTATCAACTAAGTTGTAAATCTAACCATCCCTTCATATCTTAATATTACCTACACTTAAGATATAACCTACAGTTTTTCTCAATTACCTTTATAAACAATAATAATTATAGCTGGTGAAAAAATCACATCAATTTCGATTCAAGTCAAGGATACATGACGAAACGAACTAATTCACTTTTTGCATTATTAATTTAGTTTGCATTAATCATTAAGACACAGCTGTAGTCTTTATCTCGTAGGTATTATATCGAAATTAATATCAGGAATCTTGAATGGTAACACAGACAGAGTCGTACTCGACTCAAATATTGGAAGTACAACATAAACGCGTATGATTTGTGAATCATTGATCAGAAAATACTTTATGATGGGAATCTCAGAGAATAATCAAATTCTAAACGCATAGAATATTATGAAAAAAGTTTTGGGAAATTCAAAAAAATAACCAATCGTTGATGATGATTTTAAAAATTTCCAATTGAAAATTTCAGAACTATCTAAATTATAGGCTCTTACAGATGGTAGATGCCAGGCAGTTCATAAAAAATAATTTGGGGTCAAGCAGGATATTCACGAAATTGGATTTCTGAATAAAGAACAGTATTTTTTTCAATTTTTTCACAAAAATAATTGATGAAGACATGAAAAAATCTTCAGATTTCTCGCTAATTTCGATTCACTCATGTGAATTTATGGATCAATAACGCGTTTTTTTCATAACTTACTGATTCCATATTAAATATCACGAGAAACAACATAGAAGCAGGAAATGAACTTTCTCTAGAACTCTCAGAAGTTGGAACTGAAAGGGGTATATTTTGAAAGTCATATGACGTGTGAAAATCCTTCTGATCTACAGGATTGTTGTATCAATTCATTTCAGGTACTTGGTAAAGCTGCAGTTCATGAAGTAAGTAAAATTATTTCCTGTCGAGTGATTATCAGTGCCACATGATAGTCATCGAATTATCGAAACTCTTGGAAGTATTGAAAAAGAATTCAATTCAACAGAAATATATGAACATGACCAATCAAAAATTGCATTTAAAATTTCACGATTGAGGGTGCTTTAAGTCTGATGACATCCTGTATAAAAATCTCACGATCATTTGATTACAATTATAGTTTCAATAGCAGAAGGTGAATTCATTTGGAATATAACTGCAAATGAAAAAAAAATAATTCCGAAATTTATTTTTTCTCATATATTATCTAAATCACGAGAGCTGGAGTAAATTTTTGATATCATTCAATACTATTCATAAATACGTAACTTTGCGTAATGATCTCATCAATTTTTTATCTTTAGCGGTTTACGAGATAACCATGCATAGACTTGAATTCAAATAGACCTGTATATAACATGAAATGTATGATTTTATGTATTTATTAACTTTTTTTTTGAATGGCTACAGAGCAGCTTTTAAAATCATAGTATACACCATTTTTTCAATTTTTTCAGATTTCTAGTAAGTTGTCTCTAGCAAAACAGGCTATGTAACGTTACTCCTGGGTGAATGGCCTTTGAAACTATCTTTGAAGGATTTCAAATAAAATAGTTACCGATGTTTTATACGAAAAATGGCTCATTATACTCGTACCTCCATGTGGTCAGTAGTCGTTTTTGTACCAATAGCAGAAGAATATTCAAGAGAAAGGTTACACTTTCTCTTGCAGATGATCACTCGGTATTAGAACACGTCGAGGTGTTGAAAATAACGATTTGATATTGGAATAGAACTTTAGTAATGTTCATTACTACACCACAGGTTCCAAACAGTGCATCACATGTCATGAAGATGCTACTTTGATGGGAATTATAATTAATAAAACAACGGGACTTCAGAGATCACCTTTGGAGTAGCTGGCCACACATGATTCCAAAACATAAGAAATATATACCATGATGCGACTGTCCTCAAACTCGACCTGAATACTCTTATATGTAAAGAATGTCAACTTTTTTCACAGTTTGAGGTACCAAAAACACAGTTTTGAGAAAGAGAATCAACTTAGTTTTCAAGTACATAGTACTAAAATAAATAAGGGCATACAGAAAAATTATTCACTTTCTTGATAACAAATGCTCAGGAAATCATTCAAATGAAAAGAATGAACTTTATCTGTTCCCGATAAGATATAATTAATACAATCGAATGAACATTGAAGAACATACCTATGAAAAAATATAAAAGATTACAATTGATTGAGATAGTTAGGTTAGGTAAGATCCAAACTGGGGATCTGAGAACTGGTCACTGATTGGTGAAAAATCGCCTTGGAGTGAGCCAATCCTGAAATAGTATGCAGGAAGTCTATAAATATTCTCGCCATCCAGGTGTTCAATCTTTGTTTGGCAAATTCTATAGCAATGCCGATGAAGCTGCTTGCAGCACCCTCCTTTGCAAGGGAGTCAGCAGCGTCATTGCCTTTCGGACTAATATGGCCAGACCAGACCAGACCAGAGACAATCTGGTTAGTTTTCCTACCGAGGAGAGTCATTTTCGGCAATTTGCTACCAATTCAGATGTTGCTCTGTAAGAGCTAAGGGATTCCAACGCCGCTTGACTGTCCGAGAATATTTTCATCGACTTGTGTATGAGGTTGGATTCTTCCAATCTTCCCGCACACAATTCAATAGCGTAAATTTCCGCTCGAAATACAGTCGCATGGGTTCCTAGGCAGATTGATATCTATGTTCTGAGTCTGAGATAGTAGTAAACAAAAAAATAACCAGAGTATCAGATATCCAAATAAACCATAGACCAATAAAACCTGATGAAATCAGGCCTATGCTCACTTATGGCGCTGGAACAATATGTTTACCACAGAAAGACGAAGAAAGATGGATAGTCCCAGAAAGAACAACGATGAGAAGAAAGTCAGATCCGATAGAAATAAATAATGGACATGAAGTGATGGCAGAATGTTACTTGTTTCGTGAAAACTTAGTTGGGACACCTAGGTATTATAAATCCTAACACACTGATGAGAAAAATTAACAGATGGTGTTCAGCATCAGCTGAACCAGTAAAAGGTACAAACATAGATCTTGAGATCAAGGAACTGATTATATGAAGGAAATTCTTGTAGTTGTGAATTGCGAAGATAGGAGAACATTGAGAAAGATGATGGAGATAGTAGTCACATAGTCAATTGTCGACTTGGAAGAATAGTACGAAATGATTTTCTGTATCAGATGGTCCAAAAAGAAAATCAGGAATGAGAAACATTTGAAATGTTCAGAAAACAAATCGAGTACGAGTACAATCCTGTACCAACTGTTACATATGAAGATCTGGTATTTGTGGCAAAACCGGTTGAGTCTGTGGTTACAAGTGCTCGACTTTCACTATTGTTGTATAAGGTCGAGCCGGTAACGAATTCGCTCATACCCACTGAGTAATGACTTTTGTGGATGACAGTTTATGGTAATTTGATATTTTGCTTGGAATTATACCGATGACAAGCAGTTACATTGAATAGAGGATATACGATGACACGTGGGTTTGGAGTCAACTGGTATTATGCACTTTATTTATGTGAAAGAGTTCATTGTTGCAATTTTCAGTATTTTCGTGGCAAAGATAGTTACAACAATGTTAACTGAAAGGTTGGCTCCACCCCAATTTTATTATTTTCCATGCTGATCATTCGAATTGAAAGGTTACGGAATTTGGAAGACTGACAATTAGCATATGTCATCCACCTATTCATATATGAATGAACAAGACGATCCATACGAGATTTAGCAGGTACTCGTCTTCTACAAGATTGAATAATGTATATAACAGTCGTTTGGGTGAGTAAATGTGAGCGTTTTCATGAAAATAGACAAAATTGAGTATCGAGCTGTCATTACACATTTTTGGTAAGCAATACACCTACACAAATCAAAGGTGAGTTTGATTTCGTGTATGAGGACTCTGCATCATCATTTGAATAGTGAAATTTTGGGCAGCTGAATTCAAATGTGCTCGTAAGAGCTTGGGAAACGATGAACGTTCGGGAGTCCAAAATCTGCAACTACCGACGAAATCATCGCCAAAGTTCTCCAAATAGTGCTTAGACGACCGCCGAATTAAAGTGAGAGAGACAGTTGAGGTTATGAACATGTCAAAAGATTGTGTTTGTGACATATTGAATCAACGCCTAAAAGTTGATTTGATATGTGACGATCTTGTCACAACTGAGAAAGCTGTCCGCACGTTGGGTGCCGCGTTTGCTCACGTTAGACCAAAACCTTGTTCGAATGAACATTTTCAACGCACTGTTTTCAGTTTGTAGTCATTATAATCGTTTATCTTCAAAAAGGAAAAATCATTATAGGAGCATACTCATCATTACTTGACAAGCTCAAGGCGGAATTTGCGAAAAAACGGCCACGTTTGCAGAAAAAAAATTATTTTTCACAAGACCACGCACCGTCTTACACCCCAGCGGTTAACCGTGGCGAAAATCTACGAATCACGGCTTAAACTGCTTGATCATCTGCCTGACTCACCAGATCTTTTCCCAAACGACTTCCTTTTGTTTCCTCATCTGAAAATTTGGCTCGGTGGACAGAGATTCTCGTCCAATGAAGAGGCAATTACCTTCGTGAATAATTATTATGCAGAAAAGAACGTCGAGGACTATTTCGACAGGTTATAGATGATGCTGGGACCTTAAAAAAACAAGCTTGAGAAAATAAAGTCGATGATATATCTACTTATGAAGAAGACTTCTACGAGGTAAACAGAATACTCAATCAAGGCTCCTCAATGCGTTGCATTGTTAATTCATCTATTGACATATCGAACGCAGAATGGAATTAGTCATCTGTCTGCAGCTCTCACTGCGAAGGTACTAGTTGAGATTCAACTCAAATTAACTGTGAGTCAAAACTCTAAATCTGAGCTCTTTCTATGATGAAATTGTCAAAATTAGACTTGAGATCAAGTATTCAATTATAGCTCCAGAAAATATTTTCACTTTTCACAAAAAATGTTTCATTAATCACTTCCAATAATAACTATTATTTGCTCGAAAGAAACACTTTTGTGAGTTCTACTCTTAAAATAAAAATGAAGTCAAATGCCGCATTGGATTTAGTAAAGCAATTCAAAACTTCATTTACCAAAGTTAATTCGAAAGTATAGATTGTTTGAATGATAACCAGAATTTCAACCAGTAATTTTGAGAAACATCTGATATTACCATTGATTGTACTGAATAAATTCTTAGTCATCATAGGCCGTTGTAGAGAGAGAAATTCATTCAATATTATTGGATTTCCGGTTAGATGCAATTTCTGTTTTTCAAACAGCCATTCCTTGGAATATATTACACATAATTGGCATATCATAAGAAAAATATTCAAAGAACTAACATTGAAATCATTCTGCAGATATTAATCATTGAATATTATGGTGGATGAAAAAGTAGTGTTTAATTACAGCTCCAATTATTTATGTGGTAATGAACCATTTCCGCAGCAAATGACCTTGTTTTGAAATTCTTTCGAAAATAGTTTTATTTATACCTGATAAATGAAATGAACACACTGAACCATCTGAATCATACGCAAGTAAGAACTAAATATTTTCTAAATTATCGGAAATATTGATATATATCATGATTTTTTTGTATATCCGTTCCGTTGGGACAAATGTTAGCTTCATTTTTTCACGAATAACAATTTTCCATTCCCCATTTTAGATTCAGGAAAAAAGAAACAATGGATATTTCTGCTATTCTCATTCTTCAGCTACTCAGTTTTCGAAATACTCCAATGATGTCATTTTCAATAATTCTAGATCTATTTACATCACGGAAAACCATTTAGATTTCTTTCTGAAAATTTTTTAAAATCATCATCATTGTTGTGAAAAAATCGACTATTTGAGAAACTCACATGTAATTGATTTGCTTAGTTCAAGCTTATTTCAGTTTTGCGGGTACATATGAACTCATTAGAAATTATTCAGAGGAGAAATTTGAAACTAATCTATTCGAAAAATGTACGCTTTCCAACAGATCGACTATATAAGGAATGTTCTGTTATGGATTCTCGACAGCTATATTATTTTTGTGCAAATGTAAAATATCACTTTTGTGAAAATAAAACTTCAGCCCGAAATCAGAAGTATAGCACTCGACATCGTGAATAACTTACACACCCTGTTATCGTGAAAAAATCAATATCTCAAAACATTTCTTATTAGAAAATGACAGAAATTTTGTGATGAATTTTCTGAATTGAAATTTATGAAACAGGTCCTACACAAATATTTATAAATCTTGTTTTAAATCTATCCATCTTCAATACTTGATCATATCGACTCTGCTAAAAATGACAAATATATTTCTATAACATTTTCTTACTATGATTCAGGTTGGGCCAGCTGTCACGTTTATGGAAGACATTCATCTCAGGGGTACATATCTCCCAAAGAGCAGGTCTTCAACAATGATTACAGAGATTTTATTCAAGACGACTTCATATACCACCCAAACATTTCGATAGAACGTTTACTATTCAAGGTTTACCATACTTCTTCACCTAATTTAAATACTTAGTCACTATACATGAATAAATCAACCATTAACTCTCAGCTAATAAAATTCAACACCATGGCATAATGTTCCAATATCCGTCTCACCAACAGACCTTTACTGATGTCTCCAAGATGACTAGGAAGCATCGATTACAAGAATCTGCCAGCAGAGTTTCTTGTAATTATAACTCTTTGAAACTGTATGAAGAAACCAAATCAATTAGTCTTTCGTGGATTCCTTCGCATCCTAGGATGATTAATAATTCTTGAAAAGCTACAGAAAATTAAACTCCTACCTTACATCACACATACCTAAAATTTTTTTCCACACGAAATTGTAAAAGTTCGAAAGTACTATTCACACCAAAACATTTTTTGAGCTCAAGGAATTCAAAAAAAAAAATTCATCCATGGACACCATAGCAACCAACCGCTAAGGTTACACTTGTCTAACGCACAAATATATGAGAAAATGACCACATTGGAAATCTTAACAATTTTATTTTATTACATCATCATTATATTATCTGAACAATTTCATTATTTTTTTGAATCAACATTTATATTTTTCGTGATGCAATATTATTGTCTTTTATTGTTTCATTTTTTTGAATTGAAATTATATCCATTACATTATACTTATTAATTGCGAAACAAATGTAGTAGCACTCATCGCCTAGGCACCTTTTTCAACTCGTTCCTTTAAAAATATATACACTCATTCTTGTGAATATTTTTTTTTGTTCACCGTAGTGTGCGCTGGCCAAGCCCTATCCCCCCGATACATTCGGGAGGGAGCGCCAGCATTATCTACCAATGACCACTCCCCACACCGTGGGGTAAGTGATCATTGGGTCCGAGAATCATGTGCCCTGAGCAAGCGCAGTGAGCCAAGAATGACAGCCTTCTGCATCTGTGCGGCTAAGATTTCTGCCTTAGTGCGGCAAGCTGGTATGATTTTAAGATTCGAGAGTAGAGAGAACATCATTCCACCAAGGACTCCAATAATCAGAACAACCATTTCGACAGAGTGATCTGGATAGAGTCTGCGGAGTTCGAAGAGAAAATCTCGATATTTTATCCGTTTTTCCTCCTCTTTTCTGACGATATTCGTCTCTCCAGGAGCTGAAAACTCCACGACAAATATCGTTTTGCTCTGGTGGTCGAGAAGGACTACATTAGGCCTATTAGCTTGTATGAGCCTGAGGGTGGGGAACGAATAGTTCCAATAAATTCGGCACTTCTCGTTCCCCATAACGGATTCAATATCCCCCGGAGCGTAAGGCAACACCGGTGTCTCTTCAATACCGTAAGAGTGCCGTAGATGGTAATATAGCATTCTTAGGGCCGCATTATGTCGATGGATATAGGTCGAGACCGCATATGCTGGACATGCTGATAGCAAGTGCGCCTCGCGGCAGGCCCTGCACGTTGTGTCAGGAACCTCTACAGCCATCACGCGACTGCGGTAGACTAAGGTGTTGAAGACACCATCCTGGCAAGCCATGATGAACCCCTCAGTTTCCGACTTCCCACTCGACCTGAGAAAAGCGAACGTCAGGCGCTTTGATAAACCAAGGTCTTCCAATGTTATTGAAGACAACCCCATGCATTCTTGTGAATATTATTATTATTTTTATTGTTATTATTATTCACGAAAACGTATGAAACACCAAAATACTTTTTTTAAGGATATTCTGAAATCGTTGATAGAGTTTTTTTATATGTTGTTAAGATCAATGGAAACGGAAGTAAAGAAGGAAAAACTGAGTTGTCAAATTTTAAAAATTTCACTCATCTACTGAAACGTGATGTAAACAGTAAACTATGATGTGACTCTGAGTGAATGAAGCTTTCTTTAAATTATAGGTTGAATTTTGTTCCATAATACATCTATTATAAAAAAAGCAATAGAATAAAGGACCATGATTCTTATAATTTTTATATGTTTGCTTGTCTATTTGTTCATATTTTTGTTCAATTATCTATTTATTTAATTATTTACATTACTTTTTATTGACTGTTTTATCTGTTTTTTCGTTCATCAATCAATCTATTGATCTGATTGTCTATTTACCTGTTGTATGTTTTCTGTTCGCCTGTTTGTCTGTATGTTTGTTCATATCTTTGTTTGCATTTGTACGCACTTATATCAAAAACGTTTCAATTGATTTGGATATGATTTTCACTAATTGATCATTAGTAAATTACCATATATATTATTATCATTATTATTATTATTAATCTAACGTGATAGCTTCACTCACCATTCAGTGTTTCATTTGTTCAAATCGGTCCATGGAAAAAATTCATGTCAATTTTGAAAAAAATACTTTAAAAATACGTTTGGTTGTCTTGACTGGAACTTTGGTTGACTATATTTATAGATTGTATAAGGTTTTTTTTCAAGAATGAAAGATGGGCGAAAACATGAGAAATTTATGCTGTACAAAAATGTTTAAACTGATAGAGCTCTACATAATTGAAAGGGGTATATTTTTAAGAGAGAATAATTTTTGAGAAAGAAAGGTTTCGGTTTTCTACTGCTCCATATTCATACAAACAAATAAGGGATCTTTCAGAAATCTTCTGTTTGAAAACTTGTTTACTTTGTAGTAAATGTTCAAGAGGTATCAAAAACGTATGTGATTTTCTAGAACTTCAACTAGCGTTTCCTATATAACTGATAATTAATCAGTCCTAGCAAAGCTGATTGTTAAATCATCTGAATATGGAATTTTTAACGGCTGATGTTCAACTGCATCGTCGAACATGCGCCAAAGTAACTGACTATTATAAGACAACAAGTATTTAATAATAACTCTGATGATCTTCAACTCAACCTCTGACGGTAGCACCAAACTCTTACAGAGGTTCGAAATAGAACACTTCAATCTAGCAGTTCACTATTGAAATCTTCATACAGTCATTGTTCACTGTGGTTGTGGCGATGAATTGGGCATTATTACGGAATGGTCAAAGACGAAACGGATTGGTTCAAGTTTGACGATAGTCATGTCACTAAGTGTACTGGCGATGTCTTGAATTCTTTGGAGCCTCTGGTGACACCCTACATTTTGTTTTATGAAAGGGAGGACATTGGCAGATCAAGATCTTCAGATGATGTGGTTCTGCAGGTTTTTCCGGGTTTTCCTGCAGCTGAAAAAGCAAATACGTCACTGGAATCAATGAAGTCGCCCCGGAGCGCCAATTAATTCTTGTTGTTGTTTCATAATTTCATGATTTGTATTTATTTTTAATATATCTAATTTGAATATGATATTTTTTGACTGCATGGTGGTATTTTGTGAACATTTCTATAGAGTTTGTATTCCCTAAAAATCAATCATATTCGAAAGTATTTTGTGACTAGATAATATCTGCGTTATATCAATTGAGCACAAAGAATATAAAATGACAAAGACCTTGAACCGCACTGAATGAAGAATTGGTTCACTCAATACCATTGTCATTATGGAATTAAAGAATGAAAGTGTTTCATTTATGACATTTTTTATGTTGAGTTGTTTGTGTTCACTGCAATTCAAATTATAATTTTTATTGAAGGCGTAACCAAATTCAAGAATCCTTTAATAAAACAGGCATTAACCGTCACGTGAAGGTTGAGATATAACACACCCATAATTCGAGTTTATTTTTGTTTTCTTTTGTTTTACCTCCCTACATGAAATGATAGAACCTGTTCATTCCATTGAAAAAATATGAGCTTGCTTCTTGGTTCATAGTGACGAATGAATAGGGATTTCAAGAAGTTTTCATAGTTGTAAAATAAAACAATTCGTGAATCGAAATTCTCGTTCAATATACAAAACAGATGCTTCAACTTCAGATTCGAATTTTCACCAATTTCAAGGCTAGTAATATCTTGATAAAGATTTGATAAATTTTCTCAATATACTGTTCAATGGAATTTCTGCATGATCATATATTGAATCTATACAGCTGGTAAATATTCACTTGAACATCAGTTGAATATTATTAATTAATTATTAATTATTTATCAATAGTATTAATTGACCGTATGTATTTCAATTGGATATGAGCTTTTGCAATCGTATGTATGAGCATTATCAATATTTTTTTAACCACTACAAGAAAAGCCTCAAGGTGCTCTCAGAGCTGTGCCTGTGCGAAAGTAGCGATTCATATTGGATTTAAATCGCTGGAAATTGAATCCATTTGGAAAGTATATAAACGTAGTTCTCCAGATGGAAGAGTTCCTAAACAGAGAAGTTGCACAGGTGTACTGAGTTGAACCTCAAAACGATGAGCAGCCACAGTTTGTCGCATATTTCTGATATGTAGCGCTCTTGGTGGAATCAAATATGCCAAGTCACTTGAACACTTCCCGTCTCTCCTCTATAGAGGAGAGACAAATCTCCAACCCTTCTTTGATGTTCCAGGCTATCAAGTTTGCATGTGATGTTCGTGTCTCCAATCAGGCGGATGGCTCTTTCCTGGATGAATTCCAGCAACTTCAGGGTATGTTTGGGGGCAAAACTCCATACATGAGAACAATACTTCAAAGAAGGTCTGGTTGGTCTGAGCTTTATGAAACATCAAAAGTTCGCAACAGTGTTCTAAGCTTTTGAGAAGCAGTCTTTGCAATTTTAGCGACAAGATGGTGAAGGCATATTGGTGTCCATTTTAAACTCCAAAAACTTATCAAAGCAGGAAGCGGAATTGTCTGACTTGACATTATTATATCCGATTTGCGAAATTTATCTTCTTGGACAAAACTGATGCCTGGGTTTTTGTGGCACCCCTATTCGAAATCACTTCCAGATCCTCATCAATATGAACAACCTCCTGCTGCCGGTGAAGATAGTACAATTCTCCAAAGAAGGTTTAATCTAAGCTTCATAAAGCATCAAAAGTTGCTGAGGTGTGTACAGTTTTCTGGTTCGGAACAGTGTTCCATGCGTTTGAGAAGCAGCCTTTGCAATTTCAACGAATTGATTGTGCCAAGACATATTGGTGCCCCCAACAAACGTATCGAAGCAGAAAGCGAAATCTTCGTGGAAGTAGGAGGAATAGTAACTGGTCTGAAATTTTCTAATATTGATAATTTTTTATTTTTCTGAATGGGAGTTACTTTACCCACCTTTAGCTTTGATGGGAAGATGCCGTTTGAAAATGATAGATTCACCAAAAAGGTTGATGGTTCATTGATAGTACTTAATATTTTTTTCACCAAGAAGGCAGGTACCTCGTCGATTCTCGAAGGCCTCTTGTTCCTCATTTTACGAATGACGAGATCGAACAGTTCACTTTCAATGAATGGTTTCAAAACTGAAGTGTGTGGATAGAAATCTATGGAATTAGCTGGATCGTCTAGATGCAATACCTTCGAAATTTTCCCCATTAGTGCTTGGGGTGCTTCGGTGAAAAAATTGTTTAATTCAGTCGCAATCTTTGCAGGATCTTCTATCAACTCACCATACTTTTGATAACAATGCTTCAAAGAAGGTCTGGTCTGAGCTTTATGAAACATCAAAAGTTCGGAACAGTGTTCTAAGCCTTTGAGAAGCAGCCTTTGCAATTTCAGCGGAATTGTCTGACTTGGGTTTTTGTGGCACCCCAATTCGAAATAACTTCTAGATCCTCATTAAGACATGCAACCTCCTGCTGCTTCTGAAGATGTACCTTCGTATTAGCCGACATCCTGTAAATAAAATACAAATGAAAAGTAGAAGAATCAAACAAAAAATATAAAAGTTGAGAGATTCCAAACCAAGTTATTTCACGACGTTTCGATTGTTGGTATCCACAATCGTCTTCCGGTGATGAATCCTTCATTCGAGAGCTCAGCGGATAAAATAATTTGTATCAAAATATGCGTGAACAATAAAGTGAAATGTAACAGAGTGTATGGAATATTAACGAAGACCTGAAGTGATTCTGATGCGACCATGGAGACGTTGAATATGATGGAAGCCCCAGCACATCAGTCACCGATGAAAACTTGGGAAAGGTTTAAAAAAATCAAATCTGTTTTTCCGTTAATCAACTGTCGCCCCCATACGAACGACAACTCTCAGAAGTTGAAAAACTTGTGCGACCTAAGGACTAACGAGTTCTTACCTTTCAACGTGTGATTCCTAACACGGTTGCAGAATTATCCCAGCTTCAACCAGATAAATTCTCTCGAGAAAAATATCTGGTCGAGGCGGGAATCGAACCCACGGCCTTCCGATCGAGAGTCGGGCGCACTACCACCGCAGACAATTCCAAGAAATGATAATGAATAATCGCTGAATCACAATCAGAGGAGTCGCTGATATTGGCATATCAAGTGGCTCATGTCATTCATTTTTCTCGAATGCTCATAATTTTTGGTCAGAAACAAAACTGTAACGACACCTCAGCTTCTTCAGACATGAAGGACCGTCTTCTCACAAGCGGACATTGTGAAAGCACATCACTGAAGAGCTAAAGACTATTGCAAAGATAGAGTTTGCGAAGTTTTTAGAGATTTGGAAGAAGTGCATAATACCCAAAGGTGACTATTTTGGCAACGACAACATCAATGTATATTTTTTTATATTACGAACATACGTCGTTCATCACTATATTCCGAGAAATGGTTTATTGAGCATTCGAGCGCCAGTAGTGAGGTTGTATATTGGAATAATGGATGTGTCTTAATAATTTTGGTATCCTATTGATTTTTAACAAATATATCGATTGAATACTATTACATAAAACGATAATATTTATGCACTGTGCCGTTCCCAATTTCTCATAGTCTCGGATGAGACTATTGTCGTTGAAACAGGTCGAAGTCACGATAATAGTAGGAGCGCTGAATGAACTATTGTCTTGGTTAGAATGCAAATTGAAATGTATTGTTTGGCAACAATAAACGAATAATTCTGTTCCGAGGAATGTTACATAACTATTTTGAAAATGCTTGAATCATTACTACATTGCGCTGTACATGACGATGCAATAAAAACGTTTATTGTTGCAAAAATGCCGTAAAGAATAATTTCTACCAAATTCTCAAAAATCATTTTTGAAAGTGTTCTACTGAACTTCCTCAAATTGAAAGGTGTTATATCAATTCAAATATTTTCAAATAGTCCCCAAGGGAAACTTTCTATTTTTGTTATAACACAACGATTTGCCCTCTGGAAAAAATTATTGAAATTTTTATTCTGAAAGCTGAAAATTATTTTAGTTATGTTGAACGAAATGTTCTTCATGATCATAACTTTTTATTTCATGGAGAAAGAATTTTCAATTGGAATATGGATATTTCCGGCGACAGAAATGTAAATTTTCGTCATATATGTTGATCGAAACTACAAATACACTTGTATTTGTGAGCGACCTTTTTCATGTTCGTTCTTGTATAGAGACTTACAGTTGTTTTCTGATAAGTAACCTAACCTAACTTTACAGCAAGAATCATTTTATTTGTTACGTATAATCGGTATATAACGTGTTACTTGATTTTTGGGTGATTACAGAAGAAATTTTGGAATATTGTGATAATAGTAATAGAATAATAATCAGAATAGACGTCTGAGATATTCGAGAAAAGATTCCAAGCACATATAGTTTATGGCAGTGCCGAGGCTTCAGAAGTATTTTAATAACCTATATTTGAATTTATGTGTATACAGGTTGTAAAATGAAAAGTGTCTGTATAGAGTTCTGCAAAGAAACATTTTTGAATGCGTCTTTCCCAATTCGAATAAAAAACAACGTCTAAAAAATGAAATAATAATTATTTTTCTTCGCTCATAGAACCTGTATCTGTAGTGGGATTTTAGATTTTCAGTCCGTTCCATCTGACCCGTGCTAGGAATCGCACGTTGACAGGTTAGATCCAGTTGATCCTGAGCTTGCACAAGTTTAGACTTCTAAGGGTTTCATTCACGAAAAAACAGGTTTCAGGAGATGAAAAATGAGAAATGAAACGATTATAATTTCCTTATGAAAATGTCCTTAGAGGACGAAACTGCAGTAACGTAAGTTACAAATACAAAGTGCTATAAAAACATTTATTTCAGGAGATGTTTCAATTTTTTCATTCAAAGTGGTAAACACATTGTTGCTTTGAACAAAATGATCAGTACGGAAAAATATCATTTTGCAAAAATTTCGTGTACTGTGTTTCTGTGTATTTTTTCAATTTATCACTAACGGAAAGTATATGGTGTTCGGACATATTGTTCAATTTTTTTGAGTTGAAACGATTCAGAATTGTGAAATGTATCAAAAAATGTTTTTTCCAGATTTTTGAACTTATTGCTTATATGATGATCTTCCATTTCTCTCACAGGTGTTACAAGTAACAAGATAAAATGGAATCTGAAATATACAAGGTATTCGATTGAATGCAAGAATCAACATAGATCAAGGTATCATTTCCATCAAAATTATTCAGAATATATATTTTTTAAAAAAATCAGTTTAAAATCATGTTGAAGTGTGTATTTTCCCTGTAAAATTTCATTGTAAAATTATTCAGGTCAGATGGTAAGAGTACGGAGCTGCGGAACTCTCAGAACCTGATTTGGTACCCTGCGGGGCTCTGCTGTTCCATCATTTTCCAAACAGAGGCGACACACACTGTCTTCCGACAGTCCGAGTCTCTGCATATGATGATTCAAATGACAGTGACCAATAAGAAGGCCTTTTAGACATCGTAGTTCATCCCTACTGTAGTCCAACAACTGTTTGGTATCAAGCTTCAAAGGGTGGATAAACGCCTTGAAGTGAGCCAATCTATCACGATAGATATTTATAGATTTATATTTATATCAAAAAAGTAAAACTCAAATTAGAAAAAAAAATGAAAAATTCTACATTTTTTCTCGTTTCTTTGAGGATACAAGCGCTACAGAAAAAACCTTAAGGCACCCTAAGAGCGTTGCCTGTGCGAAAGTAACGTTTCATATTAGATGTGAATCGTTGGAGACTGAATACATTTGAAAAAACGTTCTCATTGTTATATCCGGTTCGAAGACATTTTTTTTCTTCGGAGAAAACGGATGCCTGGGTTTTTGTGGCATTGAATTGAACCTGGTTACTTTCAACCCCAATTCGAAATCACTTGTAGAACCTCAAGAAAATATACAACCTCCTGCAGGTGAAGAAATGTTTCCGCAGTCGATGTCCTGGAATCCAAATGGAATGACGAGACAAGTCGTCAGCAAAGCAATATATTGGATTCTTCGTTTTTTTCCAAAAAGTTGTTGATATAGGTACAATAAAAAGGAAATTGGAGAGAATATAGATCCCTAAAAAACACCAGCGTTGATGGTAAAAGTATTCGTGATAGAATTACAAAGTAATGTTCCGCAAGGAACAAAAGTAATTTCTCGCCAATTCGGGCGTTAATCTAATTACCGCCGGTATCGGTGGAAAAATTATGATCAATATCATTATTGATATTCAGCTTAGATGAAATGTTGGGAATGAATTGAAGAGAACAAAATTCGGACTAGTAGGCCGTGTTCGAGTGATACCTGAAGTATCGAACGTTTCACTTGCTACTGTGGCAGACATCATTATTGGTGTGTGCAATTACTGCGAAGAGGAAAGCCATACTGAAACTTCAAGATATAACTTTCGTCCCATCGTAGCAAGCATAGGACTACCACAAATTTGAAAACACGAATCTTCTTCGAAAAAAAGATTGGAACTGAAAAAAATCTATTCAACCTATGCTTACCACCTTTTATAGAATGAATTTGATTTGAATATGGACTATTGAATATTAAAAAACTAATCGATATAGTTTACTGTATGATTTTCACTATATTTCAACTATATTGATTAATTTTTCAATATCGGCCAGTTCTATTCAATTATGGAATATTACATAAGTACATAATATGAAGGACAAAAATCAAACCTGGAAATCAACTAACGCAAATATTCATATTTTTTCCAACGACCTGTATTATTGAACTTGTTTTCTTGAGATGTTAATAATTGACATATTCATAAATCTGTACTCCTGGAAGTGATATTAAATTGTAATTGTTTTTCTTAACGACATACAATGGTGTAGGGTGTGTTATATCAAACACAAATTACCCTTTTCTTAACAACAATTTTTACAACATAATTCTTTTCCGTTACTACTTAAATGCTTTGTTTCTGCCCATGTTACTTCCCTTTTATTTAGTATGTGCCCTATTGTCTTATCCCATGTTTTTTTTGGTCTTCCCTTTTCCTTATTCTTCTGGATTATCGCTTCCCAAACTTCTCTAGTTCTTCTTATCTCTTTTATTCGATACAAATGTCCCCAGCAGTTGAGTTGTCAATCTTCTACAAATTCTAGTATTGGCTCTAATCTCAGAGTCACAAAAGACAATAGAGAGGCCTTTTCCATCCTCACATTGAAGGTAGCATAGCTTTTGTTTGTTCACGGGAAGTAAGTTGGACCATAAAACAGTGGCGTTTGGTTTACTTGATAATCGGCGGGATATTATATATTTATAAAATAAATCATTTGAGAATGTATTCTGTTCAAATAGTTCCTACAGGAAATCTGATTTATTATCAATGATTATGAAAATGGGGCCAGTTTTTCTACCACCTACTAGATATTTATGTATGGCTTTATAATAAAACACATGATTTACTGGGTTAAAATTAAATTCTTTCAAATGAACTAATTCATAACAATGATAATTGTTAATTTCAAAAGTAATGAACTTTGCTTCATAAAATCAGATAAAGAAATTTGTGATTCATTCTCAGATTTGATAAACAAGCGGTAAGGTTTGTGAGGTTCGATATAAAGAATTTTCGATTAGAAATCATGAATATTCATAATTATGATTATGACATAACATAACATAATTATGATGTTATTATGTGATTTCATTCAAAATTTGTATCTGGGGGTCTTTGTAGACCGACATTATGAAAGGGGATGTTTTTAATAATCATTTTTTTTGATTCTATTCTTATAAATACAGCTTTTGAAACTAGGTTTATATTATTTGATTATTTGACATATTCCAACCAAAAAAAGGTTAGAAAAATGACAACCGTCATTTCTCATTGAATATTGTCTATATAGAACTCGAGAGCCTCGTGCAAAAAAAAAACAAAACGGAAATCATATTCTTTGTGTGACGTAAGTCAGTTGTTAAGTGAGCAATAACAGATTTAAGACCGATTGCACAAGAATGACTATTTAGTATACAAACTGAACACTGACCAGAACCTTTTCAGTCTGTTGATCACAAAATTGATATGACCTATAGCACATATATAAAAAACATATTTTTCATGTTTGAATACAGTTTTTTCATTTACATTAATGAATTTACGTAATTATAGAATTCTTCAGCATGAATTATTGAAAAAAAAAACATGTCGGTCCACAAATACCCCTGGATACCAATTTTGAATAAAATCACATAATAATATCAAACCGTACCGGTTGTTCGTCAAATCTAAGAATAAATCACAAAGTTCTTCATCTGATTTTATGGAGCAAAGTTCATTACTTTCGAAATTAACATTTATCATTGCTGTTAATTAGTTCATTTGAAATAACTTAATTTCAACCCAGTAAACCACGCGCCATACATAAATAAATATCTAATAGGTGGTAGAAAAACTGGCGTCATTTCCATAATCATTAATGATAAATCAGATTTGCTGTAGGAACTATTTGAACAGAATTCATTTTCACCTGAAATGATTTATTTTATAAATATATAATATTCCTCCAATTATCAACTAAACCATCCGCCATTGTTTTATGGTCCAACTAAATTCAAATGTGAACATATTCTCCATAACCTCTCATTACCCGCCACCCCCCTCACCCACAAGTTGTACAGAAAAGGATAGTACGATACCCACTTCAAAATACATGTATTGTATTGGTATAAACACCGTATAGGCATTGCAACTCTATGTCTTATTATCACTCTGAGGCTCTAATTCTTTCCTTATGTCCACATTTCTTATTCTATGGATTTTCGTAATTTCTTTCACTCGTTCTGAGTATTTTATTTGCGTGTTATCTTTTTTTTGTTAATCAATGTTTTATTCATGGCGTAATGAAGTTTCAAAGATTTCTCGATCATATTGTTAATATCTGCATTTTGTGTTCTGTTTTCATCTAATATAGCTCCAAGATATTTGTACGATGTTACTTGGTCTATTCTTGTTCCTTCTGTTTCTATTCGCATGCGAAAAGAAAACATTCATTATTCAATTCTATAATTATTTTCATGGATAGTTATGAGATAATATGTTTTCACGGCTAGAATTACTATTGAAGAGGACGAAATCCCAGTTAGTAGGCTGGAGTTCCAAACGTTTTGTCTGCGACAGACATCATCAGTGGAATATGCCTTAACTACCAGGATGAATAATGGATAGTGTAGTACCAGTTAAGAAGAAAACATCAAACGACAAGTAATGGAAAAATCAAATTGAGATGAACGATGAACACTTTGAATAACTTCAAAATTCGGTAAACTCTCAGCCCTATATTGAATAGCATTCAAAACAACATTCTGGTTTATACTAATGCGGCCATAATCCACAATCTATAGTCATTCATCACATTCGACGTAGTCGATATATTTCAACCACATGAACCTTTTTAATGGCCTAGTTCGTGTAGTTATGGCAAAATAATAACAATAATTAAAGCTACATACATTAACACATGTTCCAAATGCCATTTATAGAGCAGGTATCCGATTTCAACATGGAAACCGATAAATAGTTGTAATCGTTAATGTATCTCTTTGGTTTCACTCTTGCGAATATATATTTCAGTGGTTAGTGTTTGCATAAAGTTATTCTATGTATTCAATAAATTGCTCAATCAAGGGTTTCGAATTCAGTTGATAAATCAGGATACATTATATGTGTAAAATATGTGACTATTATAAAAAAAACTGATCAATACACTTTATTGTATGATTTTCACTATAGTTTATAGTGAAAATCATATAATAAACTATATTGATTAGTTTTTATAATATGGATTTTCATCAAGTATCGGCCAGTTCTATTCAATTATTGAAAAAAGCCAATATCGGCTTTTTGGCCTTGTGGTATATATTCTAAGTTACCACTACTTTTCCTGCTTGAAATCCGTCGATTTCTGAGATCGATTTGATATCTTTTTTTTCGTAGTATTCAAAAATAATAGAATATAGTGTATGGTTTCCATTTGAAAAAAATATGTTTCATTAGTTTCCTCGATGTTATGTTTCAGGTGTAAATTTTGACCACCCTGTAAATCATTTTCGAAAATTTGACGAACCTGTTCATGCTTAAGGTGTGATTCTGTGAAATTTCACATTTTCAACTGATCCTGTCTATGAGTTATGATTTTGTCGGCGTGGTGCTGTAACTGTCAAATTTTTCATATAAAAATGAATATCTCGAAAACTAACAAATTTCGATGTGAGCATTGTAATACAGAGTGTGCTATGTAATTCAAAAATGTAATAAAATACAGGGTGTTCCACTTGAAATAAAAAAGTTGCCCTCAACTTCCGGTATAACGGAAAGGGACCGGAAGTTGAAAATATTTTAGTTGAGAAAGTCATTTTGTAAAACTCACTCCCACAAAATTTCAAGGTTTTATTCTGAATCGTACTCCATATATTTCTAACGAATGCTCGTAGTGAAAAACCCTGTATATACATTATACACTATACATTATACCTGTATGTATCTCAAATCTGAATAAATAAATGAATGAACTAGACGGTATCATTGCATTTGAAACATTACGTAGATTTCAAAATTTCCATAACATACAGGGTTTTTATTCGAAAATCAAACGTTGATGTCAATTACGGAAAATCCGAAAGTTGAAAAAAATTTCCGTAACTTCAAAAATGCCTCTTTGTGAGCAACTTCATCGATGTTCTTTGGATATTTCCGCCTTCCACAATCTGAAAAATATTAAAATCATAATAAAGAACTCTATACACGTGCAGAAACTGCATTCTTCTCAGTTCACCCCGATAAGTGAGTGCGTAAATTCAAAGAAAATGTTTTGTTTATCAGTAACTGGTAATAGAGATTCAATAATATTGTCTATGAGAAAGGACTTAAGAAATTATGCAGATACGAATTCCAATGTTTCGGAGGCTAAAATCTGTCTTCGTCTTCAGTTGTTTTTTGCTGATGGAGTTCTCCATCATATTTTTCTAAATTTTAGAAGGGCGAAAATACCCAAATAACGTCCACAAAAAAGACTTTCGATTAATATCGAATTTTACCCAGTGGAATGCGATTATTCAGATCTTTCATTGATAAATAATTTTCTTCATTGAATTCGAAAGAACAAAAAAATATGATCTGCATATGAACCAAACATCATAGCAAATTTGGAAATCAGAATGAATATCTAAATTGGTGTAATATTATTTAAAACAATTTTTTGTGGTGAAATTGGGTCCTAGTCTGAAATCTCGTAATCCAGATAAAAGCGTTAACCTATTTACATGCAGATTTCGATACGCTAATGAGCAATCAATGGTAATTCAGCTCTACATTGGTTGACTGAAATGGAATGACTGAATGAAAAATATTTTCGCTTTCATACTGTTACACTGTCGAACCGTGGATGATTGTGAATAGTTGAAATGAGGGAATATTTAGATGATGGTAACCGCCAACTACAACAGGTCAGTCGCTAGCTCCATGTTAATACTATTTTAAAATAGTTCCATGAATAGTTTTGAGCGGTAGTAAATTCCACAATATGGTTGGAATACCTGATTCCAATAGGTTTTGAAATGTGGTTTCACTTTTCCATATTCATACAAAAAATTGTTGGAAATTCACGAAGGAAAGAAGAACGTACGAAAAATGAACTCTTCACAAAAATTTCAGGAAAGCTTTTGAAAAAGTAGACCACGATGTTTTCTTATATAAACTAGATAAAGTTGGATTTAATGAGAATTTGTTGAAATTATTGAAAAGTTATTTACAAAATAGATACTTCTGTATCTGCTGGCTTTGGAGTTCCTCAAGGATCTAACCTTGGACCACTATCATTTGTACTATTCATGATTGATTTCCCTTCCATTTTGAAATTTTCTGAATGTTTGTTTTTTGCCGATGATCTGAAAATATATAAACAGACACAAACAATTAGGGACTGTGTTAATTTGCAAAGGGACATCGACAGTACTTATGAATGGAGTATCACAAACAAATTGAAATTAATTATTAACCAATGTAGCATAATCACAATAACTCATTTGAAGGACCCTGTTATTTTTCATTATACAGATGTTCTGAGGTTGAAGATCTTAGGGTAACTTACAATAGTACCTTATCGTTTGCCAAACATATTGAAAATATTGTTGAATCTTCAAATCGAATATCAGGATTCATTATTAGACAAACTCGGGACATTACGAATAACAAATCTATAAAATGACTATACTACTCACTTGTGAGACCTAAATTGGATTTTGCAAGTACCTATAATATGATCAGGTGAATATCGGTCCACAATCAGTGAAGTCAAGAAAATATAAAATAAATTGCTCAGTTATTCATATTGTTTTGAAGTTATCAGATCCAATCAACTGAGACATGAATTCAAAGTTCTCTCTTTAGAAACTAGGACTCACCATAATACATAATAACAGGATAAATGTACCAGGAATCCTATCATTACTGAGATTCAAAGTCCCTTCCCGTAAAATTCGGAGAACTTATCCATTCAATTTTCCGTTGGTGGTAACAACGAACAGAACCCCTCTCGTGACCATGCTGTGACTGGCCAATACATGTAGTGTGCTTGTAGATTGAGATCGGACTCTACCTCAGGGAGTACTTCGTAGAGTAATATTAGAATAATTCTTGAAATAATCTGTTTGATACGGTATACATATTTATTATATTTAGTATTTTCATCTGTTCATGAATATGATTTTCTATCCATGAGCTAGTTTACATATATTATTATTATCGATTTTATTGCACAACCATATTCAATAAAAGAGTACCCATAGTTCATTGCTATTCAACTTCAAAGTACACAACTGACTCTCATGATTATAATTATTGAAATTTGAAGACCTTTGGCCTGTTTGGATACAAATAAATGAATAAATAAAAGTGTAAATCGTGCAAAGAAGGTTTTTTAGATATCAACGGAAGAAAAAGCCATCACGAAACAATGACTTTCATATGAATATTGGATTATACGAAACTCATATAATTTAATGTTTGTATCAAAGTAGTTTTCTTGAATGTTTTTTTCCGTGTAAGTCAATGTTCGTGAAGAAATAGTAGTTTGGTAAAGTTTTTTTTCCAGTTCATATATGAAAGTATCTCATATACATTGCTTTCTTCTCTTCAAAAGTTTCTCACTTTTTGGTAAAAAGATGGGGAAGTGGAAGCCAAAAAACTTTTCCAAAAAAAAATATACCCATTTCAAATCAGAATGAGAATGATAAAATACTCTAAAAATATTTTTCTGAAAATTCCGAGCCCTTGAGAAGAAGATATACTGGTCTTGACGCAAATGATTTTCAAAATTTTGAATACCTAACCGACTCTCCTGTATTTGAAGTTTAGTTCTATTTCATTGAAATCTGAAATCTTAAATATCGAGCTTTCGGTATATTTTTCAATGATTTTCATTCCAGAATGTTTTTGAGTCGTTATTTTGTGATAATTGCAATCCTTCTCAAATAACAAGAGCTAATAAAAAATGACAGTAACGAATTGATCTCAAACAAACCAAGAAAATAATACTGAGGAAACGAATCGTTGCGTTATCAATATCTGAAGCGATAAAACAAATACTTTCTTGAGTGGAAAACAAAGACAAAACACTAAACGATTGCGTTTATTCGGCGATAGATTTTGTTAAGATGATAGTTTGATAATGCTTATTGTGAAGTTATTGCGGTTGGAGTCTTTTATACTGCACAAATAGTTGTTTTCACAACTGGTGTAATATGGACTTTTTATATACTGTCTTCCAACAAGGACTTCCAACTTCGATAATTGATAACGGCCATCATGTTGAAACTTCATCTGTCAAATTAGTTGTCATCACTATGCCAACATCGGTATGTTTGAATATAGCATTCAACAACACGTTCAAATAATGAAATTATTTTATCACTGGTTCAGTAAATGATCGATCAAAACCCGTACGTCGACGAAACGCAAGATCTGTCGAAAACATCGCCACTATCTGTGAGAGTGTGCAGAAAAATCCGAAGCAGTCGATTTCGCGTCACTCACAAGAACTTGCCCTCTCGCAGACCACAACGTGGCGAATTTTGCATTTCGACTTGGGCCTGCACCCTTGCAAAATTCAACCGACCCAGGAACTCAAGGTGAACGACCAAAACAATGACGTGTTTTCGCTGAGGGGCAGAAATGGGCCCCATTTTCAGCGATGAGGCCCATTTCTGGATAAATGTGTACGTGAATAAACGAAATTGCCGAATTTGGGACGATACCAATCCACATCAGACCCAAAAGCATCCAATGCATCTAGAAAAAGTCACTTTTTGATGTAGATTTTGGGCTGGCAGCGATATCGGTCCATATTTCTTCGAGAACGACGTTGATTAGGTCATCACTTTCAAAGGTGAGCACTATAGGACAATGGTTGCCAACTTCTTTTGGCCTGAATGTAATAACCTGGCCACCAACGACATGTGATTTCAACAGGACTGCGCTACGTGCCACTTAGCTTACGCCACATTAGATACTCTGCACAAACGACTTGAGAGCCTGATCATCTCACGCAGTGATGATGTGAAATGGCTACAGAGGTCTCGCGATTTCACCCCGTTATACTATTCCTAGTAGGGTTTCGAGTCGCAGGTATATGCGAATGAGCCACAAACCACAACTGTCCCCAATACCAACATATCTCATGCCATCGGTCAAATTCAGTCTGATTTATCGCCAGAGTTATGGAAAATTGGACGTTTTGGATTACAGAAAAACTAACTAAAAGATTGACTGCTCAGAACGACCCAATGGAAAAATTAAAAAACCCCTTTATTTCTGAAACGTCCATTCTATATGACAGTGATATTCATGAGCTGAAACAGGTGATTGTTTCCATTGGAAAAAAGTCGTCATCTGGTTACGACGACATTACAGCAAACATTTTCAAAAATCTCCCAGATAACACATTACAACTCTTGACCAATATTATCAATGCATCATTTCAATCAGGAAAATTTCCTGACTTCCTGAAGGTATCATTGGTAATACCACTATATAAAGGAGGAAATCAGGACGACTCCTCGCATTATCGGCCTATTTGCCTAGTTCCCACATCAGGTAAATTTATAGAAAAACTAGTCAAGCTGAGGATAACTGTATTTCTGTCAAAACATAAAATCATCAATGAAGAACAGTTTGGCTTTCAAAGTGGCAAAGGCAGTAATGATGCAATTTTCTCACTAATGGAAAAAGTTTATACTAGAATCAATAGTGGCGAGGTTGCTGCTGCAGTGTTTTGCGATTCCTCGAAGGCTTCCGACTGTGTGGATCACGAAATACTGCTGAGGAAGCTTCCTTATTACGGTTTCAGAGGAGTGATACTGAGCTGGTTCAGCTCATATTTGTCAGGTCGTAGCCAGATGGTGGAAACAAACCACTGCTCAGAAATTGGAAAAATATATAAGGGTGTACCTCAGGGTTCAATACTAGGGCCAACATTGTTCCTCATCTACGTCAACGATTTGATAAGTATAAATATTTCAGGGAAATTCACACTATTTGCAGACGATACTACCATTTTTTGACGATCGGACAATGCAAACGATTTAACTAAAATCATATCCAACGATATGATGACAGTGAAAAATTGGTGTGATAAAAATCGTCTTTCTCTAAATATTTCGAAAACTAATATAGTAACTTTCAGATGCGAACTTGACAATATACCCATTGGGAGTAACATTATTGAGAACAAAAGTAGCCTGAAATTTTTAGGAGTACATATCGATAGTAAACTAAAATTTGAAGAACATATTTATGACTTGTGTAACAAAATGTCCTCTGGATGTTATGCAGTCAGAGTAGTCGCAAATGAACTCGGTTTAACAGCAGCTAAGACTGTTTATTTTTCATTGGTGGAATCTCACTTGAGATATGGAATTCCATTTTGGGGAGTATGTAGTGGTTATCTACTTCAAAATATTTTAGTTTTGCAAAAACGAGCCATGAGATATATGTGCAAATCAAAACGTACAGACTCTTGTAGATTACTCTTCAACACTCATGGAATTCTAACAGTGATTTATATCTTTATAATGAAAACAGTTTCCTTAATTGAAAAATATTCAAACACATTTCAATCTTCACCAACCCATTATGTGACAAAGCAATCCAACAACATTAAGTTGCCAATACCTAGTACATTACTCATAAGAGATTCCATTATCGAAATTTTCAACCATTTGCCAAAGAATATAACAGAAATAAAATCTTTACAATGCTTCAGGAAAGCTGTGAAAAGTTTTTTAAGTGACAGACCATACTATAATTTACAAGAATTTTATAATGATAATTAAAAAAAAAATATTTTTTCATTTATTTGATATTTACCAGTATCCTGTACGACTTATATGTTTATATATATATATATATATATATATATATATATATATATATATATATATATATATATATATATATATATATATATATATATATATATATATACAAACCGATTTTATGTATGAGTGAAAATTGTATGAGTGAAATATATGCACTTTGTTTTTACATATGATTGCATTATAGATTAAGTGAAACTTTGTCCTCAAGATCAATCTTATGGCAATGAAGTATATTCTCTCTTTCTCTCTCTCTCTCTCCACCCAAAATGCGCTCCACAAAATCTATAAAATCAGCCCAAATTCATAACATGAGATTACTTTTCGGTAAATTTCCAGGCACCACTGATGAGATATATGGCGATTCGAAACAGAATTTTCTGGTGTTGAAACAAGAATGATTTGTGTTTGGGCTCTGGTTCCTGCGGTCAGAGCTGCAATGAGAAACAGAAAACGAATCTCGTTTGGCTATCAATATCAAAGCATAGCTTGCAATTGATCGCCTTGGGGAGCCTCATTTATCTTTGATATCCAAGGGTTAAATATCCTCTGGAACCTGATGATGATCTGATTTTCCAGTAACTATGGGATTTTTTCATTCCTCAATGTGTTTATGGTATATTTGTGTTTGGCCCAGGCTACAATAATTATGAATCATTGAAACTGAAAGTTGATCGTCAATAGGTTCTCGTGTATCAAGTGTCTCTCTCTCTCTCTTTCTTAGTACAGTTCCACATATTCGAATAACTTGGTCAAATATTTTTTGCATGTGGTACTCATATATCAACCCATTTATGCAATATTCATAATCATATACGCACATTCGCTGTTTCGCATTATAATTATCGTAGATGAATCATGTCTTTACAATAAAACATAAGCATTGTGGTACATAAAAGATTCGAATTTATTACATTGCAATTATCGACGTACCATTTCGATCATTCAAATGTGGGCTGGAAAAATGAAAGCTTTCGACTCTTACACAACTTTATCACAATTGTATATTGTTCGATATTTCTACAACACCTTTATTGAGGTGTGACAGTTCAGATAAGAGTTGGCTAGGTGAATGAGGACACAATACGGACTGTCCCAAACAATTTCACATTCGAAGCTATGTAAATGAGTTCGAAAATTATACTTGAATTATGTAATATTTCAACCTATACAATAAAATAAAATTTTACGTGTGTTTCAAATATAGTTTTTTTGAATATAGATGCTAGGCTATTTCATGATAATAACAATGGAAAAGTCACGAAATCGTCTTCACTTCATACTGATTTTCAGAAAAAAAAAATTAAAGTAGGACCACGTCCTGAAAACTACTTTATGAAATAGTCATTAACCTGTAATGAATTTGGATATACATTTTTTTCGACTTTTATTGAAGACAAGAAGTGCCAAATGATTCGATCTCTGGATCGGAAAAAATTCTCAACAATTATCTAGAAGTGAAAATACTACAAAAATAATTGCTGAAAAACATCCTTGAGATTGAAAGAGGCTATTCAAATAATTTACTATATAAAGTTACTGAATATTACTCACAAATGAATGAATCTACATGACTGTACCTCCATATATTATAATAACTGTGCTGGAAATTGCACGTTGAAAGATGAAACCTCGTGAATCCTTAGCAAGATCAAGCTTGAACTTCAGAGGTTTTCAATTCGTAAAGAAATACAGTTTCCATACTACTAGTTAACTACTGACAATAAGGCACACCAATGAGACAAGAGCTAGAAAACAAATTTCGAATACCTGTCGAATATTTCTAGCCTCCTCTCAGACTCCTCAACGGGTCACTTCAATTTTGGGAACAGAAAAAAGTCGTAGGGAGCTAAATCTGGTGAATACGTTAGCTGAAACATGATTACAGTACAGAAAATCGCCAAATACGTAAAACACTTCTAATTATTACGCCTCTCACCAACAAATTGAACGTGCTAAACAGCTGAAACTGTAAACATAAGTTCGATACGGGTGTACCAACATACCCGCGAGATTCGAATATACACCCTATCTTTCAAACAGACCTCGTATATGCACCCAAAGAAAAAATATAACACCTATGAAAACAATGAGAATGAGTTTCATAATTTACAATCATATTCGGGTGATGAGAGTTGCTTTGGTGAATATTATCTACCTACTGAAACTATAAAACCCAGCATCAACTAATAATTATACACCGTCAGTTACAAACAGTATGTTGCCATTAAAGTCAACTAGTAGTGACTTACGAAGTTGTAATGAACTTTCTGATATCCTAGAACAACTGCATATATACTCAGTTTCATGAACAGTTGCAGTTTTTTAAGATCATTATATCGAATGTATGGTCAGGTGGAGTAATAAAAACCAGTATGTTGACAGACAATTGATTTAAAAAGCACACAAATGATTGGAATGTCGGGCCTGTCTCTGGATATTCAAATGGTTATGATATGTCGTAACTCTTTTCAGAAGTGAAAGTAATACCTTTGAGAAATATAAAATATATCATGATGATAATCATAATAACAATTTCCAATATTACTTACTGAGAGTAAAGAAGGAGTTTTGATGTTTCAAATGAATCTCATCTATTAAATATTCAGTCCAATATCACTTCATGCTTGCTTTTGTTTTTGAAACTGTTTCGAAGTCTTTCAAATCCCTTTATCAGATTTCGCACGAGAACCACACCAGCGTCATTAGGACTAAGTTATTTCCCACTGATCGTTTTGGAGAAAATGTTTCATTAGTGTTTCCATTTTTCTCTCAACGAAAGAGGTCAACTTGAATTCGTAAGGAAAATTTGGTTAAAAAACGACAATAAGCTGAAAAGAGGCAAAAAATGGAAAAAAGAACAACATTTCGATAATTTCTCTACTAGTTTATATTAACGAAGATATGAAGGAAGATATTTGAGACATTTTTTCCATGACATCAAAGCAGTCTTTCGATACCGGAAACATATTTGTCTCAGTAGCCGATGGTGATTCGCTCCACTTGAAGAAACTGTAATGCCAAAATCTTCAGTTATTTTGGCTTTTCACGCCATAAATGTGTTGATATGTGTTGATATGAGTTGGACGTCTTTTCAACGTTGCATGAAGTTATCTTCATGAATGGACTAGCAGTGACTGAAAATTGGATTTTATAGAGATGAGTCAGTAAAATCTTGGAGGCCGGTACAAATAAATCCAAGTTGGTCCTAATGAAACAATTTTTGAAAGGGGAGAACAATGTTTTGAATATTTTTAGAGCAGTTTCCTGGTTGATGCGAGAAGTTGGAAAAATGTTGTATTTGTTGGACCTGACATGAGAAACCTTATGAAGAAACACAACTTTTAAACAGAAATTTAACCAAAATGGAATGAATCATGAAAGCGTTTCGATTTATTGCATCAAGTTACCTCAGAATAAAAAACGCCCTTATTACAAGAATGGGGCAGAAGAAATTTTGGGAAAATATAATATTTCAGACTACAACATGAGACTGAGAATATGTTTCATCCACTCGCATCTTGACTACCTTCCAGAAAGTAATCAAGATGCTAGTGCTACCAGTGAGGATATTGATATGATAATGGAATACTTCTGGATCCTGAAGCAAATAAAGTACAATGTTTTGATGAGGAGCGAGAATGACATGACTTTCGAATATAACCACCCGTTTTACACGCTTGCAATACATTAGTGGATTCCCGTGGGTTGGGCTACCTATCGGGCACGTCCCCAGGTGGCGGATAGAGGAACGGGTGATATGTGGTTACTAACGATCCTGTTGGGGAACTGGACGAAACCTGATATTGTAATCAGCCTACCTCTGGTGATGAAGGTCTTTGCCAGAGGTGACCAACTCTTCCCTTGCTACTCGTGGGAACACACCAATCCCAAGGCTAGACAGAAGTGTTCGCCTCAATCTGAGCCGGTGGCTGGGGATTAACAGAAATGTCCACCACAATCTACCGCATAGAATGAGGCTGGACATAGCAGATCACCTCGTGATGTAATACAAAGGCAAAGGCGTGAGCGCATTTGCGGCGCCAAGGCCAAAAGGAGAATGAGAGCGAAGAAAGCAGGAGTGGCAGCAGCTATAAGTGCACCCTCCTTCTCCCCCTCTTCACCTCCAACAGCAAAGGCACTTCCTGCGGCGTGTGTTAAGAGCTCCACATGAATAAAGGCTGCCCCTGCAGGAAAGCTCCCTCATTTGTGCGCCTCCACGGAGGTTGAAGAAGCCGCTAAACGACAGTAATGTCGCTGCACCCTCCAAAACTTTCGCAGAGACCACCGTGAGACAACTTGAGGTTGCTAAAGAGAGTGTATGTTCGACGAGTCTTAGCCTACCCCTGCCAATATAAAGGAGATGTCTCCTAGTGACCTGTCCACCTTTCTGGAAAGGACAGGATGGACGATGACCTAGGAGGACGACTCCTCGGGAGGATGTACAATGGGTAACATGTGGCTTGAGTGCTGTGGGTCTACACTCACCCTCCCTACTCTGCAGAGACAGATACAGGATCTCTCCGTTTCAGGTTTCTTCAGCACAAATATATGTTTTTTGTAAAAAACTTGATAGAATGTGATAGAAAAAAACCAGTTCCATTTTTGATCTCATCATTAATAAATACTGCTCATACTGAGCAGCTGTCAATGAACAGGTTCTTACTACTTATCTGTCAAAAGATATTACGAAGATTCTGAATAAATTTGTTTTTGGGAATGGGAATGGTCTTCTATTCATATGTGTATGTAGGTGTAGAGTGTGTAGATGTGTGCTTAGGGTCAGTTCTATAATTATATATGTAGGAAATATCTGCTAGGGGGCTTGCTAGGCTAGACCCTTTTCCTTTTTCCCTTCACTCTAATCTTCAGTGCCGCCCTGGAGACTACCCCTGAAAAAACTGTCAGAGCCTTTTCCGAGTGACACTGCTTTTGCAGCTGTCGGGCCGGGATCTGTCGGTAAGGGGGTACTGGTAATACACCACCTCTTGAGTCCCATCAACCAGTATGCCGCAATTGCCATGACCATTTGCGGACCTGCCCAGAATACCATCCTGCCAAGGAGGCTGAGAGACAGGCTGATTCATTCCGCTACTGATGTTAGCCTACACGTCTCCCGTTAAAAAAGGCGAGCGTTTCTCGTCGGTTATCACCAGGAGGTGTCAGTCGACTTGTCTAAAAATAGCTTAAACGCAAAAGGCAGTCCAGACGCTTGGATGAATGAGCATCTGGACTACCAGTATACGCCACCTAGAGGCCTCAACGCAAAAGGCAACGCAGACTCTCGGATGAACGATCATCTGGACCCTCAAATGACTTAAACGTAAAAAGTGATCCAGCGTCCCCTCCGACGAGACGGCAAACTGTATATTTCCGCCACCGGATCCATTTATAATTTTTTTAGTGATTTCATATGCATTCAATAATTTCCATGCATGTTCCTGCATGATAATCAGTTTAATGGTTATTTTGGGTATTTTTTTCAAATGTAATTCCTTTTAGACTATGTGAGGTTTTTTAACGTTGAATGTAATGAAATAGCTGAAGCTGAATTGAGTTATTCAATTCAATTCGATTCAAGTTATATACTGATACTTAATGTGCTTGCTGGTCCTCCAGCAAAGAGTTGAAAACTTTGACCAGAAAATGGTGGATATTTGCTTCTTTTTCACACCGGTAAAGATTAAGCATATCTCAATCTCTGTGTTTTCGTTAAGAATCGTTCGAAATTAGGGGCAAATAATATGATTTCATGTTTCACTAGGCTCGGTTTGTTATATGTTATATGTTTTTTCAGTTTATCAGCTATCGCACCCCTACGAACGACAACTCTCAAAAGTCGAAACTTGTGCGAGCTAAGGACTTACGTGGTGTTACCTTTCAACGTGTGATTCCTAACACGGGTTGGACGATAGCAAGTGAAAATCGACCGTTCAGCCTGGTGCTTGAATCATCGACTCACACATCGGCCGATTGTGGACAAACCACCCACGTCGAGCTGCCCGGCTACCAACCGACCTATGAAGAGTTAGGGATGAAGTGTTCAAATTTATAGCTGCCGAAATTCATATATATTCATTTGAAATAATAAGCGGCGAATTAATTCTCTATTAGACCTTCGAAATTAGTGACTGTTCTCAGAGATTCGAAGATTTCAAGCAATGTTTCTTGCTTACGTCACCAGTGACAGTTTTGCAGCCACTTGCACCTATTTTTCATCAAAATAGTGTTATTTGATAGTAAGTAGGTAGTATCCTTTGACACGTCTCAATTTGATACGTCCTATTTTGAATGGCAGTCGCCACACATCAGGCCTACTCCTATTGCCACTCTGAAAAAGACCATCGTGTTGATGAACACGATGTCAGCTTTCTCTGGAAAATCATGCTGAATCTTCACATTCCAAACCTTTGCATTTGGAATAACCAGTTTTGTTGCCGAATTTTTGTGAAGCGCCCTTTTCATCAATTCTTTCATTTGTGGCACGATGACCTTGTCCTCTTGGACTAGTAAAGTGACGTTGGATCCGTCAATTCCACCAATGCTCAGTAGGTTCAAGAGGAGCCACGTACAATTTTCTACCAAGAGGAGAAACATAAACTCCTACTTCTCCAAAGGAAAATATTCATAGGGTTCTAACAAAAGTATTGTCCATTTTTCCAATGTCATTGTGAAAAATATAGGGCACTGGATTACTGCTT
The DNA here is from genome assembly GCF_025532065.1 of Leptinotarsa decemlineata. Lineage (NCBI taxonomy): Eukaryota > Metazoa > Arthropoda > Insecta > Coleoptera > Chrysomelidae > Leptinotarsa > Leptinotarsa decemlineata. The sequence goes on from NW_027412551.1 coordinate 2,791,312, forward strand.
CTCGAAAGGTTTCAGTTTCTAAATTGAAACGGTTCAAATACACTAGTATTTCATGAGTTACAGAGCTCATTGATATTGACAAAGAGTACTTCGAATGAGCATTGTTTTGAAATTGTTTTCAGTGAGTATTGCTTTGCTTACCATAAGTCAAATCGTCAATCGTATCGAAACGAAACAGTAGACAAGTGAATTCCCCAAAGGGAATATCTAAACGTAAACATAATTTCTGGGAATCCCCAAAAATGCGCTTAGTTCTCAAACATAGACAATGTGAGGGTTTCCATATGTGTGAAAAAATATATAACTGATTCTGACGTAATCACCATATAGACCCCCTCCCCCATTTCATCAAAAATAAACAAACCAAAGACCCCCAGTCCCCCTATAGTGCTTACGTGAATCGTGAATGGCCCCAAAGAGAATATAGCATTTGAAGAACAATGTCAATGTTAATTCTCATTTTCTCTTCAGAGAATGAAAATCAAACAAAACAAATGGTTTTGAATATTTGGTTATCATTTTCATCCAGAAATTTGAGGATAGAAGAGGTACGTCATTCATGTTTCCTAAATAACTGTCAGTGATTAGATACCTAATGAGGTTTTTTGAGCAATTCTCAAAATTCACGAATATACTCATCTATTCCCGGTCAATGGATTGAAAAAACGAATGTTGAAAAATACAAATTAATAGCTCTACATCAAAAAACTTCGTTCGTAATATGTTGACCGTCTGAAGGAAATAGCATATTAATTCTCTTGCCCACCCGAAAGTCAAGGTAACCATTAGATTAAACGTCCGTCACATTCATCATGACTAACAATTCTGCGTGAATTATTAACAAAATTATTTCAATCTTGTTTGCCGTAGCTTTCTTGTGTTCTCTGCAACGTGGGAGAATTTAATCAACAGTACCTGGACAGGAATATTTCTGTGGAGAATATAATGAAGTTTGGATGAAAAATAATAATTCTCAGTACTTTTTCTTAAGAACAACAAGAACGTTTCTGTGTGAAGTGCTGAGAGTTCGTCTCGAAGGGAAAAGATGATGAGATTTTGAGTTTAATTTTCAAATACGAGCAAACGACTATTTTAATTGGTAGGGGGTCCAAAATGGGTTGTCTAGACGAATATCCACTGCAAGCATTCTGCTCTCGAATCCCGAAATCATGTGGTTTTGCAGCAGTAAGACAGAAATCTTGGCCGGAGAAATTTAGGAGCCTGTAATTCTGGGCATCTAATTTGGAAAAAAATGTCCTTTTCTACTTTGACATTTTGTAGCATTCTTGTGGATACTATCTGTTTCGAATACTACCTAGGCTGAGAAGTATCGGGCCTATCAGATAGATGGCGCTTGACTTATTACATTAATCGTTTTTTTAAGTTGGTACTAACCTTCAAAAGAAAGCTGTTGACAATTCATGATACTATACACAATAGTTCGTGAGTTATTGTGCTAAGAGTGACACTACTTTTGTTACTTTCAAAACAATGAATCAAAAACAGTGTCGTGATTTGATTTTACACTGCTTCTTGATGAGAAAAAATACTATTCAAGGGTAGCAATGATTTCAAAAGTGTTATGAGCACTATGCTCCATCAGAAACAATAATCAAACGTTGGTTTACTGATTTCAAACGTGGTCATAGAGACACCGATGATGCAGAACCCATTGAACTTCCAAATGAGGCAGTAACACCAGAAAACATAAAAAGACTACACAAATCGTTTTGAATGATCGAAAAAGAGAATTTGCGTGAGTGAAGATATCAAAAGACTATGGAACACCGTTTCACTTTTTATTGTCACAAATATTCATTTCTCAATTTAATCAACTAACAATTTATTTGTTTGAATTCATGCATTTGTTCGACACATTAAAAACGATTGTTCCCTAAATTTGTTCTATTTTCAATGACATTTGATTCGAAATGTCACATGAATTAATTTGTTTGATGAAAAGTTGCGAACAGTTATGATATAGATTCATTGTTTGAAATTTTTGAAAGTAAATGTTTGTCATATATACTTTTTTTGTAACTATCGAATAATTTACTACAATTTCTGTGAAACATGAACAAAATTCTCAGTTGATAATTATAGTTACATACATTGAAACGATTGTTAATAGTTTTAATTCGACGCTAGCGTCGAGCGGATTTTTGCAGTAGCTGAATTTTTAAATCTGGCAACATGATAGTCTAGTGATAGTAACACAATATTCCGTCCGACCGCAGCGCCGAATAAAAATTATCAACAATCAATTTAATTCATGTATCACCTAAAAGCAACAATCAAAACAATTCATTTTACAAAATACCAATAGAAAGTAAAACGGCGTGCCACGCCTTTTTATTAATATTCCTTTGAAATGAGCTGGATTATTTTGTTTGTTGAATTTCAGTGATACGTGAATTAAATTGATTGTTGATAATTTTTATTCGGCGCTGACGTCGGGCGTATTTTTGTGCAACTACATAACGGCATATACGTATAGCGTTGGTCATAGTACGGTAATAATCCGTTCGACCGCAGTGACGAATAAAAATTATCAACAATCAATTTAATTCATGTATTACATGAATGCAACAATTAAAGCAATTCATTTTCACAAAACACCAATTATTAATATTCCTTCGAAAAGAGCTGAATTATTTTGTTTGTTGAATTTCAGTGATACATGAATGAAATTGATTGTTGATAATTTTTATTCGGAGCAACGGTTGAACAGCGTTTTGTCGTACTATAAATGAACTAGCATGTTCCCATATGTAACACTTGAAGTTCTTGATAAATCCGCTCGATACCAGCGCCGAATTAAAATTATTAACAATCGTTTTGAATGTATCTTTCAAATACAAAAAACTTTTCAAATCATCAAAAAATTTAATTCTTTGTCAGAAATTAGCTTTTTGAAAAGATTGATAAAATAAAATTATACTTGCTTGAGAATGTTTTGCACGAAAATTGTAACCAAATTTTAAATTAAATGCATTAAAGTGAATGTTGGAAATATTCAACATTTTCAATGAAATTGAAATATAACAATCTTTATTATTCATAGAAAAATATTTAGTATGAAAAGTTAATTTGCTATATTTGCAGACAAACGAAAGTCTATTTTTATTACCAACAATGTTTCATGGGAAAACTTTGACAGTCATTCAAATATATTCATTGAAATTTTATTCCCAAACTAACTTTTAGAAAGTGACTTTGAAGTTTCATTATAATTCAACAGTCATATAAATAACTAACATTTTATTCAAAGGTTAAAATTATATGCGGAATTGAAACGTTTGTTGAATTTACTCGAATAATACATTCCATTGACTGTTGAATGAACATGTTTGTTCATTGTTGAGTTGAACTATATGTATGTTTTAATCTTCCTCTTTGAAGTTGATCACTTGATGATCAAAACACGTGTCGAGGTGTTGAAAATAACGATTTGGTGTTGGAAAAAAACTCCAGTAATATTCATTACTACACCAAAAGTTCCAAACAGTACATCATAAGTATATGTATGTAGATTATTTTTCAGCATAATATATAGTAAATTGGCGTTCCATTTTCCAATACTCTGAAACAATATTTTTATTCAGAATCAATAAAATCTTCAATTTATTTCATTAGTCTTTTTTATTCAAATAACACTTTTATTCATGTAACATTTTAAATCAAGTGTCTTTTAAAATAGAACAAATTTTGCGAACAATCGTTTTAATGTGTCCAACAAATGCATGAATCAATTAAATTCAAACAAATGAATTGTTAAGCGAATAAATTGAGAAATGAATATTTGTGACAATAAAAAGTAAAACGGCGTTCCATAAAAGAACGTGTTGGCTTTATATTGCATGGACATTTGACTATAAGAAAGCTCTGTTCAAAGTGGGTGACGAGTGAGCTCACAGTTGACCAAAAACAAGAACGTCCTAATGATTCTGGGAAGTGTTTGGCTAAGTTAAAACATAACGAACCAGAATTGTTGCGTCGATATGTGACACTGATTGAAACATGGATCCATTTATTCAGTCCGTAATCAAAACGATCGTCATCTGGATGGAGAGCAACTGGTGAAACTCGTTATGTTGCTAGGTTGTTGCTATGTTACTTGTTTATAAACAGAACTTTGTTATCAAGCTGTGTTTGCGGTGAAAACGTGTTTTCTACCCCAAATATAATGGAGGATATTTTGAAAAAAGCTGAACAAGCAAGAGAATCATCAATTCCATCGAAAAGTGAAGCCGTATACCAAAAAGAATACAAGATATATCTGGACTGGCTGACACGGAAAAATGTTATGCCAAAAGATGTCACTGAAACTGTATTTCTGGCATATTTTCAAGAACTGGTAAGGAATTTTCTATGTTTTTCGGTAGATTTGGTAGTAATTGTGTTTATTCGTTTCAGTCAGAAACGTATAGTCCGAATTCTTTATGGACTAAATGGTCAATGCTAAAATCGATGGTGACTATACATGAGAAACGAGATATAAGTTCAATGAACTACAGGCTTTTTTGAAACGGAAGAGTAAGAGTTATAAGACGAAAAAGTCTGCTGTTTTATCTCCTGAAGATGTTATCAGATTCCTAAAGGACGCTTCTAATGATATTCATTTATTGCATAAGGTAATTTTTTTCTTATTTTCCTTTTTGTGTGTATTTATTTCCTTTTTTTTTTGTTATAGGTTGTTTTGATTATGGGTTATTTTGGAGGATGCAGAAGTCAGGAACTTTTGAATATGAAGATATCGGATATAGAGGACCAGGATTCCGTTATGGTAGTGAACGTACCGGAAAGTAAAACTGGTGTATCGAAGAAATTTACAGTAGTGGATGAAAAAGAGTTCTCCGCTTTGCCTTTATTAAGACTTTATATGTCTTTGCGTCCTAAAGGTATTGAACAATTTTTTTTGAGCTTCCGACAAAATAAATGTACATCTCAGCCAATTGGAAAAAACATGTTTGGGAAAATCCCCAGCAAAATCGCAATGTATTTAGGATTGCCAAACTCATCTTCCTATACGGGACATTGCCTTCGTCGCACTTCTGCTACTGCTCTAGCCAATGCAGGAGCAAATAAATAATTTTTATTTCTGACCGGGATATTATAAGCTTATATCGTCATACTTACGCTATTAATAAAGAGGGTCATAACTCCCTTGGGACATTATAGATTTTATAATTCCCTCTACCTTTCACAAGTAAAAATAAATAGAAATGAAAACTGAACCATACTTTATTTATTCACGTCATTACAAATGATAAATGTACAATTTTGAAATGTTCCCTGAAAATTACTTCCGCCACTGGAAACAATTTCTTCTTTTGTATGGCTGGAGCTTCTGTTCACTACAGTCGAGGTACCTGCCTCTTCTGATGACAAAGTAGACAACATACGCGCCGTTTTATTTCTCAATTCGATGCTATCCTCCAAATACCCCTCCGCCACCGTGGAACTTTTCCAACCTCCGTGTCTTTTTAAGTCAGTCATAGTTGCTCCTGCATTGGCTAGAGCAGTAGCAGAAGTGCGACGAAGGCAATGTTCCGTATAGGAAATGAGTTTGGCAATCCTAAATACATTGCGATTTTGCTGGGGATTTTCCCAAACATGTTTTTTCCAATTGGCTGACTTCTGCATCCTCCAAAATAACCCATAATCAAAACAACCTATAACAAAAAAAGGAAATAAATACACACAAAAAGGAAAATAAGAAAAAAATTACCTTATGCAATAAATGAATATCATTAGGAGCGTCCTTTAGGAATCTGATAACATCTTTAGGAGATAAAACAGCAGACTTTTTCGGCTTATAACTCTTACTCTTCCGTTTCAAAAAAGCCTGTAGTTCATTGAACTTGGTGATATCTCGTTTCTCATGTATAGTCACCATCAATTTTAGCATTGACCACTTAGTCCATAAAGAATTCGGACTATACGTTTCTGACTGAAACGAATAAACACAATTACTACCAAATCTACCGAAAAACATAGAAAATTCCTTACCAGTTCTTGAAAATATGCCAGAAATACAGTTTCAGTGACATCTTTTGGCATAACATTTTTCCGTGTCAGCCAGTCCAGATATATCTTGTATTCTTTTTGGTATACGGCTTCACTTTTCGATGAAATTAATGATTCTCTTGCTTGTTCAGCTTTTTTCAAAATATCCTCCATTATATTTGGGGTAGAAAACACGTTTTCACCGCAAACACAGCTTGATAACAAAGTTCTGTTTATAAACAAGTAACATAGCAACAACCTAGCAACAAGAAAACTCTACTATTATCAACGGTACCTGATTCAAATATACCGGGAAGGTAATGAATTGGTACATTTTTCCGTTTCAAAAATGAACAAAATTTTATTGAAATCGGTCAGAAATAAAATTATCTATGTACCACGGGAATTAATGAGCCTTAATAACCTCAGGCAATTGCTGTCCCTCGGGCCAGAGGCCCTCGGGACGCAAACTTTGCCATCGGTAATTAAGGCCCTCCTAATTCCCTTGATACATAAATAACTATTACACACACACTTTAACTATCAACTCTACAAAATGCATTAGCGATTGGTTTGTTTATCTACCTGTCAATTAGAGTTCCATTGACGTAACGAAACTTGTAATTCATCGCCAGTTTACACCTTCTGGAGGATATAAGTGTATAAAGTACAAAGCGAAGCGATTCAGCAATCTCTGTAATTACGACGGAGTCGTGTACTAACAATCTTACATCTTACTTTCACTTCGGTGTAGGTATCGAATAAAGCAAATGTTCGATCTGGTGTTCATGTATCTAGCTACCTGGTTTGACAGTGCCGTTGTATTATGCAAAATTGACGTTTGTTACTGTTGAATCATGACTCGAAATGCTTTCAGTCGATAGCGTTACATAAAGCACCTGATTTGGTTCTCACCTGCATACTTCACTCGTGTATCTAAACGCTCTAGTGTGCTCTTGTTACACAGAAACGTGATTTATATAAGCGTTTAGAAAAATCTAGAATTTTGCATAGATATTTCAAGCACAGTATAATTCAAATCTCTCGAATATTATCGGCAACTGCCCAAAAGATACCAGTTTAAAAAAATATTATGGTTTAATCCTCTGTGTTCAAGATGATGAGGCCAACGGAAACCATGTGGGATTCAAAGTCTTTTGAATTACAAAAAAACTACACGTCCACCCAAATAAAGTTTTCAAAATTTAGGAGGTTCCGATCAGTTCCGGGGATATTTAAAAAAATCCGAAATTTGCCGAAACATAAACGCGTTTTTCTTATCACCGTTCTGCAAGATATGCAAGATGGCGTTTACAGCTTTTCAATATTACGTTTCATCTCTAGCAGGAAACCGTCAGTAATCTTTTTTATATGAACCGAAACCACAGTTGTTTTCAAATAATTATAAGCTGACTGGTATGAGTCAACCTATTAATACGGAGGCATTACTGGAATTTTTAAGAACAAAACTATTATCTTGCTCTTCTGGTTATTGATTCAAATGTGCCCAGTTGGAATGACTAGATCTTGATTTGCATAGGCAGGGAGGGGCGCAGATCGGTTCTTGATTTTTTTATAGAAATTCAGTAAATGCTGAATTGGAAGCTCTTATTTGAACGCCATCTACAAAAGTTTTTAGCAATACTGTTCTTTGTTTTCAACACTTGTCACTGTAGGCCAACTTTATTACACTGGGATATGAGTTACTTCAAGGTATGGCATACGATTTACTTGCGTGTGAATAGGGTGTGTTTGAATAGGGTGTTGCGTTCCCAGCTTCAAAATGGATGATATACAATGCTCAATTATCACTATTGAACATACATTGTCACTGGAAAAATAAATCGGGTGTCAAAGTTTCTAATGTTGGCTTCAATAGAAACTATGTCAAAGTACAGGGTTTTACCCTAGGGCCTAGGATTCATTGCATTGAACTTTTTCTTATCTGTTTTACAGCGCAGCCAGACACGTCTAAGATGATATTCTCATTGTCTCTAATCGATTTCTGTTTCTATGCTAGTCATTGTTCTTATACTTTGTTGATTTTGTGCTCTTCTGATTCTGATGATTTTGTTTTTTATGATTTCGTCTGGCAGAACTGTAATACAAAGAAAACTGTTGTAGAAAGTTCTGATGATTCAACGATTAGTTGAAACTAAGTATTTCAAAATATTATTCAATACAATCATCATTTCGTAGGTGTCAGGTTCCCTGTTATATTCCAAATTTTGCCACGAAAATCTTCGTGAATTTTTGTCTTCTCCACGTACTCTTATTTGATGAAAAATCTCCTTCATGTCTCCACAAACGTCGTCTCAATTCGAAAAATATTGCTACTGAAGACTGCAGCAAATCGGAACAAGCAAGAAGAAAGGTCATTCCAGCTCACGCCATGTGACTTTTAGGCTGCATCAAATACAAGACGAATGTTGTTCTCATTTGTGTTCTCGACAGCGAAATGTGAAATGAAACATGTTCGTGTAGTTTTTACTTTTGCCTCTTCTCTGATGAATTTTCTTATACATCCTTTCTCTTCATATTTTCGATATATTTAAATTTCTATAAATCTTGTATTTCTGTTTCTGATATGACGACATTGTCAGTTTGCTACCACAGACCGGTTGAATGATCAAAAAAACTAAACAGTTTTTAAGACGAACCATTCAACAATCTGAAAAAAGTGGTTGAATAAACTGCCCAAATTTGAAGGTATAACAATCCCACGTTATAATAGTTCACTCCTTCCAAATGCTTCAAAAATAGAACTCCACACTTTCTACGACAACAGTGAGAAAGCGTTTGCAGCAGTTTCTTTTCTTCGGGAGATTGGAGGATCCGGAGAGGTGAATGTGTCACTGTAGTCATCGAAAATACGTGTGGCACCTCTTAAACTGATGTACGTCCCAATATTAGAGCTGAATCTATATCTGCAGAGTAGGGAGGGTGAGTGAAGGCCCACAGCACTTAGTACACATGTGACCCATTGTACATCCTCCCGAGGAGTTGTCCTCCTAGGTCATCGTCTATCCTGTCACTAGGAGACACCTCCTTTATATCGGCAGGTGTAGGCCAAGGCTCGCCAAACACACACTCTCTTATTGACGATAACTCTGGACACTCACATAGGATATGCCTGACAGTTTCATCTTCCTGTTCACACATCCTACATAGAGGTGTGTCCACTAGCCCTATATTATGGAGGTCTTTTCTTAGTTGATAGTGGACAGTCAGAAATCCTACTGTTAGGCGTATATTTTTCCTGGTAAACGCCAGATATTTCTTCGGCGCCAGCTTCCTAGGGTCGCCCAGCGTGATCCTGGTAAGATTGCATCCTTTGATGTCTTCCTTTTTTTTAGGGAACACGGGTGTAACGTTTGGCAAGTTCCTCAATTGTAGAAGCCGTCAGGCCGTAGGTGCCGCTGGATCCTAAAATTCTTAGTATATTCCCATCCTTTGCTAAATAGTCGGCAAGTCGACTTAGACAAATTTTATCATCTACCGAGGCTTTGAGATTAAAGTCATAATCGGCTATTATGGCAAGCAGACTGGCTCATTCAATACGATTGGAATTGGACATAGGTATCACTCAATTGTATTTTTGATCAGACTTTAGATGTGCAATTTTTTGAATAAAGAATGACAGAAAATTTGAAAATTATTTCTATGCTATATTACACAGTAATCACACAGAGAAGAGTTCTTCAATGCTTTCACACGTTCCATTAGTCCTCCAGATATACACATCGATTCTAAGTATGACATTACTAAAAGTATACAGGGTGGGGCACTGAAAACGAAACAGATATCTTGCGAATGAATGAATAATCTGGAATACGGAACAGTTTTTTTCCCGCAAGAAGGCGCCAAAATCGAAAGTTAAGTAGCTAAAATTAACATGGCTGAATTCCTTATGAAATTACCTTTTTAACGATGTGTCATACTTACTACTTTCCCTATTCAAATTGTTTGGGTGATAGTCACCGAGGGGTGGGGGAAGAGGTATGACAGTTGAGGTTATGATAGAAAGATGTCCCCTTTGGATTAAAAATCGATGTGTTTTTGCATTTTTTTCAGAACACATGTGTTTTGAAGATATTCGATCGATTTCGTTTTCGGTGCTCCACCCTGTATATCTCTTGTATATTTCTTTGTGTTCAGATTGTTCATCAAACAATGTGGAATGAAAATTGGAAAAATGGAATGTTAATCTGGGCAAAAATTAGATTCTATCTAAAATTTTCAAAATTAATATCCTACTCAAGAACCTGCAAATATATTGACCCAAATGAAAGTTTTTACATTTTTACATTTCCGGACATGTTTTCATAACGATTGGAAAATTTCGTCCCTCAAAAATAAATTTTGTTTCATTTTGGAAAGCACTCTACAAAAACAATGTTTGCCTTGCGATGAAAAGCTTCTAAAAGAATTGTGGTTCAATGAGATTCGAACCAAAATATGTTTGGGCTCATTACGGGCTGAAAAACCGATTTACAAAAATAGTTCATGCCAAACTGAAGTACATACTTGAAATTATCTTATATTCAAGAAGTTGCAAATCATAGTGAATTGCGGTGTCATAAACAGCCATTTCAATTTATGATTTTGTGATATGTTGCTAAAAGTGAGGTCGGTAATATCATAGCCGTCTCCATATCAAGCCGGCTAACAAACAAACGGTTACATTGTTCTGGAGCCCATGTTTTAAAAACATTAAAAGGATAATTATGACAAATTGAATAATATTTTTTGGTAGTATTCAAAATTAGTAGTAGTAGTAGTAGTAGTAGTAGTAGTAGTAGTAGTAGTAGTAGTAGTAGTAGTAGTAGTAGTAGTAGTAGTAGTAGTAGTAGTAGTAGTAGTAGTAGTAGTAGTAGTAGTAGTAGTAGTAGTAGTAGTAGTAGTAGTAGTAGTAGTAGTAGTAGTAGTAGTAGTAGTAGTAGTAGTAGTAGTAGTAGTAGTAGTAGTAGTAGTAGTAGTAGTAGTAGTAGTAGTAGTAGTAGTAGTAGTAGTAGTAGTAGTAGTAGTAGTAGTAGTAGTAGTAGTAGTAGTAGTAGTAGTAGTAGTAGTAGTAGTAGTAGTAGTAGTAGTAGTAGTAGTAGTAGTAGTAGTAGTAGTAGTAGTAGTAGTAGTAGTAGTAGTAGTAGTAGTAGTAGTAGTAGTAGTAGTAGTAGTAGTAGTAGTAGTAGTAGTAGTAGTAGTAGTAGTAGTAGTAGTAGTAGTAGTAGTAGTAGTAGTAGTAGTAGTAGTAGTAGTAGTAGTAGTAGTAGTAGTAGTAGTAGTAGTAGTAGTAGTAGTAGTAGTAGTAGTAGTAGTAGTAGTAGTAGTAGTAGTAGTAGTAGTAGTAGTAGTAGTAGTAGTATATGTAATAATTTCAATATTGGCGAAAAGTGCCTAATAGTCATTTTAGATTTGACGAAAGCCTTTGACACTGTCAATCATCGTATCTTACTAAGGCGTTTAGAATTCATTGGGGTAAGGAAAATCACCCTTAAGCTTTTGTAAATTACCTATCTGGCAGAAATCAGATTGTTAAAATCAACAATGTTTATAGTGATCCACTACCTATAACCATTGGCGTTCCACAGGGGACAATACAAGGCCCAATTTTGTTCTCAATTCACATCAATGACATTTATAAAGTTGAAAACATCCAAGGCAGCATTATATCTTATGCAGACGATACAGCTCTGTCATTTCTAGGCGATACGTGGGACGACGTCTTTGAAAGAGCTGAAAGAAGATTCACATCTTTATTAAACACAAGTCTTTTGAGCCTAAACATCGCTAAAACTGAGTACGTAATATTAACCCACACAAATAAAGATCAATCTTCCAAACATAAGCTCACTATACACAAAGCTATTTGCCAAACCCCAATGATATGCACATGTCCTACAGTTGATAAGGTAAGCAACATGAAATATTTTAGTGTATATGTAGACCAACATCTACGATGGGACAAACATATATACCAGACCGTTAAAAGACTTAGTAAATTATCTTATGAATTCTACCAACTCAGAAATCTCAATAATAAAAAGCTACTAACAATGATACATAACTCACTCGTAGAATCAGTTCTGAGATATTGCATTATAATATGGGGTGACATTAGCAAAAGCATGTTACATAATCTAGAGGTACTGCAAAATACTATCCTGAAAATAATGTTCAATCGTAAAATAAAGATACTCCACTGTAGCACTATACAAAGAATCAGACTTATTTGATGTGAAAAAATTATACACTTATCACGCATATTATAGATGCATAATAACCCCACCCCCAATATAGATCATAATTATTAATCCCGAGCCAAACTTCATCAAAAAACGAATCTCTCTCGCTGTAGATTAACTTGCACTCAGATATATATGTCATACTCTGGCCCAAAACTGATGAACCTAGTTCCTTCAGACATTAGAGCAATCTCCAATAAATACAAATTCAAGTCAAAACTAAAAGAACATGTGGATCAAAACTATGACATATTGAAATCTGTTTATGAACTGGATTCATAATCGAAGTTATCTCTAGGCTATGAATATAAACTACATCCTATTGTAGGTAATATCATGAATTAGTAGAACAATCCAACGTCACCTTCTCCTCGAATATTACTCTGTCTTTCCACCAGTTTTCCTGTCTTCCAACTATTTGTATCAGTTGTATTTACATTGTCAGTATGAGTGTTTGCTTCATTATGCAACAATGATACCTCATTTATATGTATATGTTTATATATGTATATGTGTATATATATATATATATATATATATATATATATATATATATATATATATATATATATATATATATATATATATATATATATATATGAATGAATTTATCTATCTATCGTAAACAAAAAACAAATTTCACTTACTTCTAATTACGAATATGTTTTCCACAATATGGAAAAGAAATAAACGTCCGCAATATTCAGAAAGAAATGAGCCACGTGATAGTAAATACGCTATATGCAATATTATATAACTATGTACTTCAGAGAAACATTTGGTTACGAAAAAAGCATACAAATTGTACTCCAGAACATTCTGATGAGTTTGAAAAACGAGAAATTGCATTTTTAGATAATTTGTTTCATCATCTCATCATTCCACAATAGCTACTTTGAAAGATTTCCAATTGAACGATTTAGCGGATTTTTAAATATTGATAAGGAATTGCATTGTTAATAACGCTAGTATCATGAAGAGTGAATTGATTTTTAAAACCAATTTCTGATACTGATGAATACAGAATAAAGAGACTTATTTGTTAAAATGAATGATAACCATCACTAACAGATTTCTCAAAAACAATTTCCGAATCAGCGCATCAGTAAACATAAAAATAGTTGCTAACTAACGAAATTGAAAAAATTGAGATAAAAAATTCTTGTATCCGCCTATCTTGTCCATTCATGCCAATGCTCCGTAGTCCCATAATTGTCTTCTATTCTGAAAACCAATCTCTCGTGGTACTTGTTATTACATAACTCTATTCTTGTTAATACAAATCTTAGCTACAATAATGGAGTGTTCCAATTAGTTTCGAATAATCTCCAATATCTCCACACTCTGATTAGATTTATTCAATTATTTTTAAAAATATTGTTGGTCTCGCCCATCCAATCAATTATTTGTCATATATGATTATTTATGATTTTATTAAAAGTGGCCAGTCAGTTTGATAATCGGTTTCAGATATCGCTGATAATGATTTCTCGTTAGTTCTGATAGAGTGGTTTCGAGATGCTGTGTCTTGAGTCAATGCACTCGTGGGTTTTCCATTACCACGGAAACTATTAAAGAACGCAACCGATGATACTTAATGGAAGTCTAAATTAATGCTTTTTTTACTCAACACAAAGATCGAATCCAATCAAATAGAGAAGTTATGGTGTTAAATCACCATTTTTTGTATGAGAATAAAAAGGAGTTGAAAATGAGTCAATGAATTTATAACATTGTAGTCTTGTCGAAGTAAATATTGGTTTCGAGTTTACAAGAAAGTGTCTGACCTGATTTGATCTGAACGAAAAAATCCAAATCGGAGAATTATTGATTAACTTCTTACATGTTTTCGATTCCGTAAATCATATACTACTATTTTTCAAGTTAAAGCAATATTACTGAAGTTTTTTCCCAACACTAACTCGGTATTTTAACACCTCGACACGTGTTTCGATCACCAAGTGATCATTTTCAAGAGGAAGATCAAACTGTTTGATTTTCCTCTTGAAAATGATCACTTGGTGATCGAAACACGTATCTAGGTTCAAAAATAACGGTCGGGTGTTGGGAAAAAACTCCGGTAATATTCTTTGAAGGTACTGTTGAAAAATTAGACAAAGTATTTTCCAGGGTTTGATCCTTGGTCACTTGTTATTTTCAATATATGGGAATGATCAATCAACTAGCTCCATGATCGCTGACGTATAAGCAGGTGCATAATCCTAATTTGAAAGTCATGAATGTTTTCTTACAATACCGGATATTTTCTTACTATTGCTCTTTATTCTTCGAATGATCATGTGGCAAAAACTCCTGATGCACTACACCACTATGATCCAAGAAAACAGGGAACCAAACCTTAACATTTCATCGAACTTGGCGTGTTTTTTTAGTCTTGGGGTGTTCCAATCATATACCCATAGTTCGTCACCAGTTATGACCCTTCTTTTTGATGAAAATTCAGCAATTTTGGATGAGAACTTTGCTGCCACACGCTTCATGCCCTAAACTTTCAAAAAAATCGTTTGTGCGCTGTGGCGACCAGGGTGAGTGTCGTCATATTCACATCATTTCGACCTGTGAAACCACTTGTAAACATTTTTTCAACTCAGAATACGATCATCGTGTGCCACTGTCAACATTTGAATATTTTTGTGTACTTAATTCCAGTTTTTACACAAAATTTGATGCTAATCCTCTGATCCATTTTTTCGATAGCAAGAAGAAGTAGTGTCATCAACATATTCAATATTCCTCCCCACACGTATACCAAGATTTCAGTTCTGCCCAATTCCTGATAGGTTAGTGAATTCCCCAGTCTGAATTGAACTATTTCTCCTTCTTCAAAAGGTTTGAGGAGAAAGATACAGAGGTACACACAGCTGAAGTACTTTCCTGTATACTGTTTTTACGGTTAGCTCATATCTCTCCCAACCTAACCAGCTTCCGTCACTCATGCAAATATAGGTCACGATACAGTGGTTTGTTAGCTAGTCATGTAACCATCTAATGCCTGTTAGAACTCCCACAGTTACAAATGGGCCCCGATGTCAACATTCATGTCGTCCTCCTGTGATTATGCTATGCCCAGTGCTCAATATCCACACAAAGGACTATTAGTGAACAAATAGTAATTTCCCCATGAGTTTTCCTCAGATGTCTCCAGGGTTTTGCTATATTTAGTCAATGTTTTTTTTCATACACCTGATTCCATTACAATTTGAAGAGTACTCTAGTTTATTCTTTCTTCCGTGCTATATCTTCATTGTACCAGGAAACATTCATAATGAGGCCATGGTTCTCTGGGTGAAAATATTCGTTGTTTGTAGAAGTAGCACCAGCTCTGTAGGATTCATTTTCACAAAACACATCCAGTCTAAGCAAATTCATTGGTCTTGGTCTCGGTCTCGGTCCCAGTTTATAAATCGAAACTTCTGATGAGATACGATTGAGGTAAAAGACTCTCTCATTTAACAACTTTCTGAACATGACAAATTATTTGTTTGAACAAAGTTACTTATGAGCATAAAGTAACGTCTATCAGTTCATTGTCTTCAAGTTATGTTGGTACAGCTTTTCTTGAGTTCACTTATCATTTTTATAAGAAGAGCAACTTCAGAGAAAGGACATAGGCGGTGTTACGATTGAAAAAAAATCTGAACTGGTAGATTGTGTACGAATAGAAACTGAAGTACCAAACGTTTCGTCTGCTACTGCATCAGACATCATCAGTGTTATGTACATTGACTGCAAGGATAGAAAGTACATATATTTTGAAGTTTCAGCAATTTCTGTGGTTCAAATTTTGAATTCGATCCATTCAACATTATGTCACTTGAATATCAATAAATAATATAACTCCAGTCAACAGTTTCTTTAAATATGAATACTCTGGGAAAAAATATATTCAACAACCTCCATGATCTAAATAAATTCATAAAAAAATCCAATTGATCCTAAAAACAAATTTTCAACTAATTATATCAACATTGTTCACATGAAGATTGAAAATTAATTGCGTCTTCGTCTCAAGGCCCAACACTAATGAGCAAAAGGTTAGTTTTTGATCTTGAAATTAATTAAAACAATTTCGTTTCGAAAGCCGTGCTGGTGAGATCGTGTAAGAATTATGATTGATGGGTCAAAATTAGCATAATTTGTTCTCTATTTTAGTCCCAGATCAGTGTCAGTAGTGTTAAACATACCACCCACAGTGAGTTGAGGTTGTTGAAGACATGGTAACCAGAGCCGGGCACTGAACTTCGCCGTCTTCAAGGGTATCTGAATGTACATCAGTTTAGGACTGATACAGACGAAATGAAAAATTTAATCTGTCATGAAAAGTTTGATTAAAACTGAATTATTGTGAAACAAAATAATCCAGTTCGATTTTGTCGGTTTTTTCTATCAGATAAGTTTATTTCACTATAAGTATCTATGAAATATATGTTTTCAACTCCTGCTAGTGATAAAAGATACAGGGCGTTTCCTAACCACGGTACGAAACTTCAGAGGGTGATTCGTTAGGTCGTTTTAAGAAAAAAAGTTTCTATAAACATATATGTTCGGAGTTGCTTCGTTTCTGAGATACAGGGCGTTGAACTCAAAATAAAAAACGATATTCATGAAATATTATAAATCTCCTTACACCGATTCGGTTGAAGTAATAAGGCGCCCAAGTAGCTTGAACTAGATTGAAATTATTGGGTCCCGTGGTGTCTCCGGGGATACCATAGCCAACAATATTGAGAAAAAACTCCACCGACTTTTTTGTAGTTTTTTATCTCTTAGAATAATCAACTGAAAATACGACTTTTTAGTCGCTTGTATTTTCTTCACAAGAAGCTTCTATATACCCCAAGGTACAGTTTTAGGACCGATACTCTCCTTCATTTATATAAATGACTCATTATTGTCAAACATGTCAACAGGAAACATCATCAGCTTCGCCGACGACACTGCTATCCTCTATACAGATCAAACATGGGATGCATTGAAAAACAAAATAGAAGCGGATCTGAAAATCATATTCAGTTGTTTCAGTCAAAAAATACTGTCAATTTTGAAAAACCATTTTTCATTCCATTTACCAATAATAGAAGCACACTACCCAATTTTGATAATTTGAACATAGAATATAACGGAAATATGGAAGTAATACATTCGCGAAACGACAAAAAGTACTTAGGAGTAACAATAGATAAACAACTATGCCGAGATCTTCACATAACGAATATAATGGACACATTAAGATGCGTATTATATAGATTCAGGAAATTAAAAAACATACTAGACCTCACCTAAAAATGATATACTACGCTCTCGTTCAGTATTTTGATATAATTTTATTTGAATGCCACAAAAAACCATGCATCAGTTTTCTTTAAAAAGATAAATGTCTGCAACCCAGATATAATAATGACAGGTCCGACAATTTCACTTTCTGCTTCGATAAGTTTGTTGGGGGTTAAAATGGACACCAATATGTCTTCTCACAATAATGTCGCTGGAATTGCTTCCCAAAAACTTGAAACACTATTCTGAACCAGAAAACTGTACACACCTCAGTAACTTTTAATGTTTTATAACGCTCAGATCAGACCTTCTTTGGAGTACTGTTCTCATGTATGGAGCTCCGCCCCTAAACATACCCTGAAGCTGCTGGATTCTATCCAGAAAAGAGCCATCCGCCTGATTGGAGACGCGAACATTACTAACAACCATGATAGTCTGGAACATCGAAGAAAGATTGGAGATTTGTGTCCCTTCTACTTTCACGGGAGGTATTCAAGTGACTTGGCACATTTGATTCCACCAAGAACGGTACATATCAGAAATAAGCGACAGACTGTGGCTGCTCATCGTTTTGAGGTTCAACTCAGTACGCCTCGAACTTCACTGTTCAAGAACTCTCCCATTTAGAAAACTGCGTTTACGAGAAATAAACTTTCTGGAAATGTTTTTTCAAATGTATTCGATCCCCAGAGATTAAAATCCAATGTGAATCACTACTTTCACACAGGCACCGCTCTTACAGCGCCTTAAGGATGTTCCTATAGTGCTTATGTTTTGTCCTCAATGAAAGTACAAAGTAATGAACTGAAGTGACGCAAAAATTGAAATCCATGAAAAAAATAACAGCATCAATGTATAGAGTACAAAATTCTCTATCGATCAGTAGAATATACAGTGTGGTACCTTTAACTGGAATAAATTCAGTAGAATTGTTGCAGAATGTTTCTTGCAAAATTCCTGAGACAGGTCGATTTTGTTTTCAAGAGAGATACATTTCTACATTCTAATGAACCAAATTACATGCATCCCTTACATAGGGTAGCTACCCCCTAAATTTTTTTAAATAGCAATAAGGGTTGATTTGTATTGAATTTTAAAGACATATTATTCCCCTAAACAGCAGTGCTCGATTTTTAAAATTTCGTCGATTAGTTTCCGAGATACTATCAATTTAATAATTTGCATAAAAAATTAGCATTTTTCAAATTATCCTCATGTCTTATGAAAAATGCGCAGCTTTGAAGAAAATGTTTGAACAGGTCGATTTTGCCTTCAAGAAAGAAACATTTTAACAATGTAATAAATCAAATTACGTACACTCCTAAGCAGGGTATCTAACCCTAGAAAATTATTAAATAGCAATAAAGGTTGGGTTGTAATGTACTTTAGAAACAATTTATTTCCCTTAACAACAGTAACCGATTTTTAAATTTGATCAAGGGGATTATAGTGAACTATCTAGTTTTACAATGAACATAAGGGTAACGGTTGAAAAAAAATGGTACAAATAAGATTAAATTTAATAGATGCTCAAAGTGTTCACCAAGTACATGCTGGCATAGTCCAAGCCGATGGTAAAATTCATTTCTTACATTTTTCAAAATGTCTGGAGATATTTGACGGATTTCATGCCTAATGCGTTCTTGGAGTTCATGTATAGTTTCTGGTTTCGTTACATAAATTTTGGTTTTGAAGTATCCCCATAAGAAAAAGTCTAGTGGGGTAAGGTCAGGAGAGCGTGCCGGCCACTCAATTGCACCTCTCCTGCCAATCCATCTACAGCATGAACATGGTGAACACTTTGAGCATCTATTAAATTAAATCTTATTTGTACCATTTTTTTAACCGTTACCCTTATGTTTATTGTAAAACTAGATAGTTCACTATGATCTCCTTGATCAAATTTTAAAAATCGATTACTGTTGTTAAGTAAAATAAATTGTTTCTAAAGCACATTACAACCCAACCTTTATTGCTATTTAATAATTTTCTAGGGGTAGCTACCCTGCTTAGGAGTGTACGTAATTTGATTTATTATATTGTTAAAATGTTTCTCCCTTGAAGGCAAAATCGACCTGTTTAAACATTTTCTTCAAAGCTGCGCATTTTTCATAAGACATGAGGATAATTTGAAAAATGCTAATTTTTTATGCAAATTATTAAATTGATAGTATTTCGAAAACTAATCGACAAAATTTTTAAAATCGAGCACTGCTGTTTAGAGGATTAATATGTCTTTAAAATTTAATACAAATCAACCCTTATTGCTATTTAAAAAAAATTAGGGGGTAGCTACCCTATGTAAGAGATGCATGTAATTTGGTTCATTAGAATGTAGAAATGTATCTCTCTTGAAAACAAAATCGACCTGTCTCAGAAATTTTGCAAGAAACATTCTGCTACAATTCTACTGAATTTATTCCATTTAAAGGTACCACACTGTATATTCATTGAGATATGGAGCTACAAAAACACATGACGTCGAAAACAAATAAAACTTTTGAAACAACCTGTTATAATCTAGATGGATCACTTTTCTTTTAGAAGTGCGAAAAATACATAATGCGAGACCCACCCGTCAATCCCGGTTCCTCATACTCATCACAAAAATAAACTCTACATTTTCAGAAACGCTCATTAAAACAAAGCTTCACTTCGTGAAATAATGCAGAAATATGAAGTTTGAATACAATAGATCGTGCAATACCGTCGGTAACAAGTAGTTGCAGTGGCAAAACATTTCATTACGTTTGCGATCGCAAAGATATTGCACACCTCCTGACGTTTTAATTAAATCTGGTATTGCTCAATATCAAAACTGAAAGTTTTGTAACGTTTCAACAATGGAGAACTCATAATTATTATTAAAGCAAAATTGGTGCAATTTTTGTAGAGAGTGACCCAGTTAGGGCGGATACTGCTGTAGTTATTATTCAATAAAACGCTGCAGGGAACATTCCTTCCCAAAGATATTATTTGTTCCACTATTCTTGCGTTAATAGTAACATTCTGGTACATTGAAATAGCCCTGAGTATTTTCAAAGATTCTCGTTCTCAGCAAACTCAAATATGAGACATAGTTCTCTCATTATGAATGATTTATCATGAAAACTGATTTCTGCTACAAAACAATGACTGATGGTGACTGAACAATTCCGTTCAGCCGCTCAGTACGTTTATAATTATGGAATCGGTTTGAATTGAAAGGGGTATATTTACAAGAGTGTTATTTTAGGAAAAGAAGGTTTTAGCTTTTTTATCGACCTTTTTTGGGTAATTGTTACCTTCCACAATCTGAAAAAATATCAAAATTATAATAGAGAACTTTATACAAGTGTAGAAGGCAAACTTTTTAGTTTACCCCGATGAGTTTACTGCGTAAAAATCAAAGTATTTTTCACAAAAAAAAATCTTATATTTATCAGTAACTTGTCGTATTTAACAATTTTGCCTATCAAAAAAAAAATATTGAGAAATAATACTTATCTTTTACGTTCGGGGGCCAAAATCTGCCTCCGTCTTCAGAAATGGATGAAAAATTCGAATATATTCTGAAGACAGAGGCAGATTTTGGCCTCCGAAACGTAAAAGATAAGTATTATTTCTTAATAATTTTTTTTCGATACGCAAAATTGTTAAATACGACAAGTTGCTGATAAATAGAAGATTTTTCTTTGTGAAAAATACTTTGATTTTTATGCAGTAACTTATCGGGGTAAACTAAAAAGTTTGCCCTTCTACACTTGTATATAGTTCTCCATTATAATTTTTATATTTTTCAGATTGTGGAAGGTAACAATTACCCAAAAAAACTCGATAAAAAAACTGATTTTTTCCTCCACAAAAAATGACTTTCGTTGAATGTTTTAGCTTTCTTCTTTTACATCTCCATTCAAAACATGTGGGAATCTTCCGATGAAATCTGAAATCTGAAATCTGAAATCTGTTTTCCGTTAATCAGCTGCCGACCCCATACGAACCACAACTCTCAGAAGTTGAGAAACTTGTGCGAGCTAAGGACTAACGAGGTCTTACCTTTTAACGTGTGATTCCTAACACGGTTGCAGAATCATTCCAGCTGAAAGGAATGAGGCAATCAATTTCAAATAATTTACTCTATACAAAGTTGTGAAGATCGAGCAAAGAAGTGGCTTTCAGACACACATTAAAAGAAATAACTCTTTTGAAACAGCTTCTTTCCTATAAACACTGAATTATACGAGAATCATCTCTTTCACGTAAAGTCAGTGGGCATACTTGAAGACTAGCTATATATCAAATCATCTAAAAGAACAATTCGTTCAGGTCAGTCTCAACACCCTACACAGTAGGTTAATGGACTGACACCTATCAGAAAACAACTACTTCCCTGGCTAATACCACGAAGGGCGTTGGATTATATCCGACAGATGTCAGTGCAGGATTCTTCACTGAAGTTATTCCTGCATATGCTGTTGGCGATACAACAGATCCAACAATTATTGGAACACACTTGCAGACCGGTTTCGGGTTGTTTGGCCACTCGTCAGTGCAAGGTAGTGTATATCATCAACATAAAGTCGATGATTTCCGATAATTGAAAATCGAATTCCAACAGATTATCATTCCTCGAACTAAGCTGAAGACTACAACAAACAACAGGTTTGTCGTCGTCCCATCTGCCTGTGAACGAGGTAACCAACTGCATATCCAAAATTTACCCAATTCCTCGAATAAGGAAAGAAATCTTTCACATATAGTATATACGAGTGAGCTACAGCTCCGCATCCATCAACAGTACTGAAACCAAACTTTAATGGACGTAGATCGATCCTAGTTCGTCTTTGATCATCATACGACTAACTTAAGCTACCAATCGACGATAAAAAGTACCGACAGCAATCGATCTTACTCCTCCATCCTTTTCTGAAGAGCACACAATGAAGGGCCAAAAAGTATAGGACAAATTTTTGGAGATATCCTACCAGTAGAAATGAAGTTTAATAATTTTGTAACAGAAGAAAAAAGTTTCAGTCCTCAATTTCCAAACTGATGAGGTCAAATAAAGAGTAAACCTTGATAAATCTGCAATCTCGAAGTGTAGACCGTGCTCAGGAGATGAATGACACAGCATGAAGTGTCGCCAACGGTTACCACCGAATATTTGGCGCCTTCGGCGTGAAATAAGCCTTACTGTGAGTATGAGAGCACTACCGCAGTTGGAATATTTACTTCCCAACTCGTGGATTTGTGTGGATATAATAAACTCAGACAACCCTTAGAGGTATTCCCCTCTTCAATAAGGAACCCGGTTGGTGGGCCACTCCAAGAAACCACTGAAAACAATACGAATCGAGAGACGGCGGTACCTCTACACCCCGGTTCCTGATCGTTAAAAGGAATGAGGGAGACTTTTCGAAAGTCAACCCATTTATCCTATCAAGAAGTATATATGGTTCAATAGGCGAAGTTAGTATTTTGAATATAACGAGAGAAGGCTTGATTATATAAACAAAATCTGCAGCTCAATCTAAAAGACTCATGAAAATCGAGAGAATATGTGATATGCCAGTCGAAGTATACCCTCATCGTACCCTCAACTATACTAAAGGGGTCACATACTGCCATGACTCACTTAATTAATAACACTGTTGAAGAAATTTGCCATGAATTGAACGATCAAGGTGTTATTTCGGTTAAACGAATAACAACGAGAAGGAATGGGGAAATCCACGAAACACGAAAACATATCATCACGTTCAACCAAACGTCACTTCCAAAACGAATTAAGGTAGCATTCTACTCTCTACCAGTCAGACAGTATATTTCCTCTTCCTTACTATGCTTTAGATGTCAGAAATTTGGACATACATCCCTTAGATGTAAAAACAATCAAGTCTGTATATGCGGAAAAGCGATTCATGAGGGATCACCATGCGAGAAACCTATCGAATGTGTTAACTGTAACGGGAACCATAGTGCACGCAGTAGAGATTGCCCTATATATAAAACTGAGGTAGCTATACAGAAAACTAAATTCGAAGATAACCTAACATATGCAGAGGCTAAGAAAAATGTGGTTATTACGACGCCCACTCCAAGAATCTCGTATGCCCAAAGCGTTGGTGATAATCCAAAACAATTAATGCGAATGTATCAGACCTGATAAATGAATTGCTCCCAAGAATATCTCTAATTATAAACGATGCCATAGTCAAACAAATCCCAAAACCAACATTTGAGAAACCAGCAAATCCTATCATTCCGTCGAGCGATAAAATCCCAACACACTAAGGTAAAAGGAAGAATGCAGTCAAAACTCCAAGCCCCGAACCTATATCAGATACAAATACATCCGTTTCTTCTCAGAATAAAAAGAAGAGAGGATGGCCAAAAGGAAAGCCGAGAAACTCCTCTCAGCCACCAAAAATTACCCGTGATATAAATCTGTGATAATACGTATACACTTATATAATATTTATTTGTAATCAGTTCTCTATATTTGTTTATTTATTCAGTTTATTTATTCAATAACTCTCTGAACTGAATAGTTTGTATTATACTCTACACACAATATACTTATAATGTCTCGAATAGAAAACATCCTACAATGGATTAAAATACCACTATGTGACTTGAAACAAATTATGATAGAGAGGGCTCCTTCCATTATCTGTATTCAAGAATCGCAACTGAAACCAGTAGAAAATTTCAATTTAAGAGGCTATAAATCCCTCAGGAAAGACGTCAATCCTGAAAGAAGAGCGAACGGAGTGGTCATAAACTTAATTAAAGAAAACATACCTACGTCTTCTGTTACTTCAGGATTTAGCCAGACAGACCTTCAGGCTATAGCCATCCGACTTGAATATCCTTATACTTCAACAATATGTTACGTATATTTGCCCGACTTTGCATGTAACCCTGATGACATTGTAGACTTGATCAGACAGCTCCCAACACCTTTCATTATTTTAGGTGACATGAACTAACATAATCCTGTATGGGGATCTACCAAAAAGGACATGAGGGGTAGAATATTTGAAGAAATCATCAACGAATTCGACTTGAATATTCTGAATACGGGTGAAGGCACTTACCTGAACAGTCGATCTCGATGTCTGTCAGCGGTAGATATTTCTTTATGCTCACCGGAATTAACTCCGTTCCTGAAATGGCAATGCCTCAGTGATCACCTCTCAAGTGATCATATTCCAATTTTCATTGAATTCGCCGACAGACCAATCAAAGAATACCCTGGAAAGCGATGGCAACTGAAAAGAGCTAACTGGGATCTATATGAAATGAAAACTGAGGAACTATACTTACCAAATGATACAGTTGAAAAGGCAGTAGAATCGGTTGCAAGGCAAATAGTAAGAGCCGCCGAACACTTTTCAAGTACTTCACAAGCGCTCATTGTGGATGGGCAGTTAATAACCAACGACAATGACATTGCAGAAGCACTTGCAACAACCATTACAGTTCGGAATTCGCACAACAAAAACAAGAATTTGAAATTCCACTCAACTTCAATGAATTGGCTACATCACAATATAATAAACCCTTAACGCTGAAAGAATTTGAGAATACATTGAATGAAACAAAAAACTCTGCTTCGGGTAACGACAATATTCCTTATGAATTCATAAAGATTCTCCCATTGGGAGCAAAACGCCATTCTAGAACTATATAACAGGATATGGCTAGAAAGAACATATCCCAATAAATGGAGGAAAGCTATCATCATTCCTGTTCCCAAACAAGATAAAGATATGGAATTGCCGTCAAGCTATAGACCAATATCACTCACCTGTTGTATGAGTAAACACTTAGAGAAGATGGTGAGCAAACGCCTGATGTGGCGGGTTTTCGATGCTATAGGTCCACTGTCGACCAGCTTACACTTTTAGAACACTCAATCCAAGATAGCATCGCGAAACGAGAATACATGGTCGCCGTTTTCTTTGATATAGACTATATAGAGAAAGCGTGTGACACAACTTGGTGTTATAATATTCTCACAATCTTATATGATTGGGGAATCAGAGGGAACTTACCAATATTCATCGAAGGATTTCTGAATAATCGGAAATTCTCTATCAGAAATGGAAATACCATCTCCACCCAACGAGAGCTCGAAAACGGAGTCCGTCAAGGATCAACACTCAGCGTCACACTTTCTCGATAGCAATCAACAATATCATTGAAAACATCAACCCAATGGTAGGAAAAAGCTTGTATGTTGATGATATGGCATTTTCCTCATCGATACAAACAATAGAAGAAACGTTTCAAGACACTATCAATAAACTGGAAAATAAGGCAAACCGTTTTGGTTTCAAATTCTCTACCAATAAGGCTAAGTGTATCCACTTCTGTCATCTACGCAATATTCACAATGACCCAAAACTGAAATTACAAAACCAGTACATTGAATGTGTTGAAACAATCAAATTTCTTGGTTTTGATTCTAGACAGAAAACTTCTTTGGAAATCTCACATCAATGACTTAGCCGCAAGATGCAAAAAAGCTTCAAACCCTTTGCGAGCAGTATCTAAGATTAGGTAGGGAAGTGATAGAGACATCGCAGTGCAACTATATAAAACTCTAGCAATGTCTAAGATGGACTACGGTTGTAATATATACAGTGAAGCTCGTTCTTCTACTCTCAGAGTGTTAGATTCAATCCACTGTACTGGATTGCGACTGGCCTTGGGGGCCTACCGGACTAGCCCGCTTAAATCATTGTGTTGTGAAGCAGGGATACCGCCACTCAAATATAGAAGAAACCAACTTTTAGCAGCATACGGGATTAGAATTTGTACCCAACCATCACACCCTAATTTTCCATTCATGTTTATAGAGGAAGACGAATCCATTTACGCAAAACCCGCCCAACCGGTGTACGACTGAAAGAGCTGATGTCTTCAATGTATAGCCGCTTTCCAAATACATATAATCTAGGATTCTGCGAGTCTCTCTCGTGGGAAATGAAACCGATTGAAAGCAACTTAGATTGTTCTGTATTCAACAAGGAGGAAATCAACCCAGCGGTCATCAGGGCTGAATTCAAAAGAATAATTGAAACATACCCGAATAGCTATAGAGTGTACACGAATGGATCGAAGACTGAGCAAGGAACTGGAAGTGCTTTCGCATGTTTGGGATCAACCCACTTCTGGACCTTACCGAATCAAGCGAGTGTTTTCACAGCAGAACTATATGCAGACTGGCAAGCATTACTACACATGGACTCATGTAATTTTCATTCATACATCTTTTGCACAGACTCGCTGAGTTCCATTTAAGCAATTGAAAACTCTTTCGGTAAACATTCGCTGGTACAAAGCATCTTAACACTGATGAGTTCTCTCCAGTCCAAAGGAAAATCGATCATATTTGTTTGGGTTCCCAGTCATATACGAATTGATGGTAATGAGAAAGCTGACACTACAACAAGAGCTGCAACTGAGAATGATGTCGATCTAAATATACCTGTGAGTCCAAATGACACAAAAAAAATCATAAAAAACTCAATACTCACTACATGGCAACACGAATGGACAAACAACGATTCAAAATTGAAAGATATCAAACCTAATATTGCAGCCATGAGACTTCCACAAGGGCTAACGAGAAGAGAACAAGTCATAATAACACGACTTAGGATAGGACATACGAACTTAACCTCCTCTTATATAGGTACCGTGAAAATTGTCAAACTTTGATGACGGTTAAACACCGTCTCTTAGAATGCCACCAATATGATGCTGATCGACAACGATATAACTTACCGGATAATATCAGAACTTGCCTCAGTATCAAAGCTATAAGAAATGTTTTGAACTTTCTGAAAGCAGCAGACCTTCTCAACAAAATATAAACAGTTATCGTATACTACAACATGGCTAATGACCTCAGTAGTCGATGCCAAAATAATAATTAAAAAATGATAATAATAATATAATAGTATGTAATATAATGCCCCCCTTCGAAAGACAACTCTCAGAAGTCAAAAGTTGTGTGACCTCAAGATTAACTGAGTCTTACCTTCTTACATACGATTTCTAGTACTGGAATGAAACATAACTAACAGATAAGAGTGACAATTAGAAGGTTAATAATCATCATAGCTACGATTGGGAAAGGACTCAAATACAGGAAACAGGTTCGAAAACCTATATATACTCTGGAAAGACTTTTGCAAAGAATTAGCTTTGAAGATCTTTCAGATACTTCATGCATTGATTTTATTTTATATGCAATCATGTAACTCAGTAGTCGTTATTTTTTGTTGTATCATATCATATTCCTATACGAATTCGAAAATTCGAAAAGAATTCAAAAATAATGAACCGTATTTGATTGATTGTACCTGCAACAATAAGTATCAGTTAACGGTGTTATGTTCAGTATAATTACAGAACAAGAAATAACATAAATTACGAGGAAAACAGGAAACCGTAACCTATTGTTTCGTTTCAATAGATCGTTCACCGAACAGAGTTAACGTTCTCATATACATGCAATATTTCTGTTCGCTTCTTTTACTTGTAACACCTTTTACGTGTACCCTAATAGCTTTAATTAGTCGATAAATAATTTATAATGCTAATTATCACTATTCTACTACATGTTCAACGGTGCTTGTGGTAATACTGGTGGGATAATGAAATAATAGTGAAAACAATTCAAAGTTCAGTAACGAAAAGTATTAAGAATCCAGGTGCATCTACTTCAGATATGAATATATCTATGAAAAAGTTAAATCAATTTCCGGTTCTATGTAAGATTAACGTTTGAAATAGTTTCTAACTATGTCAGTTTCAGTAGATACGCCAAGAAGAGTAATTCAACCACGCCACCTATGATGACTGCCGCAGTAGCAGTTGAAACGTTTGAAGATTGTAACCAAAGAAGACTACGGTAAAACCCAAAAACAAACCAAAAAAATATTCAAAGCTACTTTCCATGTTTATTGCAGTCAGATCAAAGTGCGTCTGCCACAAATAGTATCCATTTTAAAGACAACTAGAACACTCGCCGCCTTTGATAATATCTACCACAGACTAGGACTAGCTAACAAATTCGAAAAATAACTGATACAGTTACCTCCAGCTATGAAACTATACACTCGTTTTTTTGTTCAGTGCTTTTCTTCAAAGTCCCCCCCCCCCCCCATTTCCCACTCAGGCAATGATCTTTTCCATGCAGATAACGTGCTCCTCGGAAGACCGTAATCAGAGATATAAGGGGTGTAGTAGTCTAGCCTTGCGAGGAATGCACCAGGATATAGTTCACAATATCAACTTGAGGCCTAAAATAAGGTTGAGGTTTAGAAGGATATACCCTTTAGGGTATTTTCGGGAAGTGGGTTCTTACCGTAGTTGTTGTGTGGCCTGAAGATTGGAATTTGACAAGAGAACGGGTACTTAATAAAAATCCCCAATACTGTGGGCGAGTTATTCCTTTAGATAACCGAAATATAGTTATTTCCGTATTGAATATTTTGGTTTCTTCAAATCCACAAAGTGATGAGCTCAAAATTCTTGCTCCAAAGAAGATAACCAAACTCAACTCTCATTCCCAGAGAAAAAAACCCTTTTCTTTTCCCTTTCCTTTTTTTTCCTATCAACGTTATTCAAGGTCGGATTATTCTCATTGTCTTTAGGCACAAAAACAGAACTGAATTGTTTTGAATGTTATACAGGGTGGATACTGTGCATAAATATATGATTTCAATACATTACTTTTCTATTATCTTATAAATCCGCTCTTGCATTTTGGGAACCGTAACATTCGCCCAGTTGCCATCTTAAATGTTTCATCTGTCAATTTCACGAAATAAAGTATTCATGAATTCATTCCATTATCCCAAATTTCAATTTTTTGAAATACATACATACATTAAAGAAATACACTGTATATTGAAATTGCAAACTCCGGAATTATTGAAAATCAATCAAAGAATATCCGTGGGAGAGGTAATTTCGAAAAAATTCAATACAAGTGTCCCGCACAAAATAGGATCGTATACGGTAGGTGACATTTTTGCTATCTGTCAGTATTGATTTTATAAATGGAAGTTCGCGAATAAAGTTGTTTACATCATTCGGTGACTACAATTCATAATATCACCGTGGGGGATATCCGATTGCATGAAATTTGGCCCTGTTTTCATCTTTTCTGCACATTCTAGTCACATCATATGAACCAATATAGGAATTAAGTATACAAACACTATAATCATCTCATAGTTCGAAAAAATATAGTGATTTAACGGGGGAACACAAGTAGCAGACCCTTAACACCATATGAAGATGGACTGTTTTCAAAGACAAGACACAAGCACTACAGCGCCATGAAGCGTTCTGAAAGCGGTTTCTGTGCGAAAGTAGCGATTCGCGTTGGATTTGAATCGCTGGAGATTAAATTCATTTGAAGAAACGGAAGTTTACTCCACACAAATGCAGTTCTCCAAATGGAAGAGTTCAAACAGTGATGTTCGAGGTGTACTAAATTGAACTTCAAAATGTTGAGCAGCCAGAGTCCATCGCGCATTTCTAATATGTACTTCTCTTGGTAGAATAAAATGTGCCAAGTCATTTGAACACCTCCCGTGAAAGTATCTATGAAAGAAAGTCAAATCTCCAACCTTCCTTCGATGTAGAACTGACCTGAGCCTTACAAAGCATCAAAAGTTGCTGAGGTTTGTCCAGTTTTCTGGTATGGAACAGTGTTCCAATCTTTTGAGAAACAGCCTTTGCAATACCAGCGACATGATTATGCCAAGACATATTGGCGTTCATTTCAATCCAAGAGGCAACACAGGAGTTCTACTACAAAACAGAACATGGCACTTCTCTCATGAAATTTCTTCTTCTTCCGCCGTTCTACACAATATATATTTGATGGTAGAGAGCTAAAAAGCCAATAGGTAATTTTTCAAAAACGTATCTCTCCTTAAAAATTTCTCAATTTCAATTCAAATAAATGTTACTGAATGAGATCAAATTAAGTAACTGATAATATGAATGCTCTCGCAAAATTAATGTATCGCGATAAGGGACGAAGTGTTTTCTCTCATAGTGGCATTAAATAGCGATTATATAAAATAATTGGGTTTTTCCTTTTCAGAAATTCAAAATGGTACTGAGGGAAGGTTGAAAAGGGCTATTTTCGCCCGATACTTTGAAGTACACGTGCGGATTCATAAGTCTCGATGTGAGTGACATTTTAAATTCATACCCTTCCATACATTCTGTAAACGATATACGATTCACTTTCATAATGAACGTTTAGAGAACAAATCGAACAGGAAAAATTGAATTTTGTGTTATTCCATTTTCATATGTTTGAAATAGTTGTTTGAATGAACTTGGTATTTTGGAAAGAGTTTATGCTTTCTTTCTATCATCTGTAGTATGTGTACATTATACTTTGTATAATGATGGAAAAATAGAAAGCTGAAAATTATTGTCGACCAAGAAACATCCCTTTTTCAATTTAATTAACGGTATATGCTGTATAGAGTATTAGACTCACAAAAACTCATTAACATTTAATAACAATGACTACATTAACGAATACTTGTGCCCGAAAAGGAAATTAATAATTAAATATTTTCACGAAGTGTCTCAAGTGTCGAGTTGCAGAAATGTTTTGAACTGTTCCGAAAGAAGAAAGTGTAAGCATTTTCCGGTCCCAAAAGTTTAATTCAAAATTGTATTAGCATTCATTAGGATCTTATGAATTATAAAGCTAGCTTGGGTTTGCGCGATAACAGTAAGTTTCGTTCGGTAACTGCTCTCTTAATTGAAGTATTCGAATGTAATTTATTATAGTGATTGTTAAAAAGCAATGAGCCCACTTGCGAAAAGTCTCAAATTATACAGTTGAGGAACTTTCTTTGCGTCAAATTTGGGAGCTAGTAAATCTTTTGACGAGGAAATATATTCCAAAAATACATTTGTGAGTTGGAATAGAAACTACCACTTTTTACAACTTTTAATAAGCATCGATTAGGTATCGAATACTCGAACGGACGGTTTGAGCGTTTTGAAGGAAGACTTCATTAAATATTATTGAGTTAGCACAAAATTTTTGGATTATGGTGTTTTGACCATTTATTCTGATGGGTGGCGTAATATTGAATAAACTTAAATCATGCATTCCAAACATTCCGAAAAAATAATTTGTGAAGTGGACCAAATTGTTTCATACAGAAATAATACTCATAATAAATACTATTTCTGGGAGTTCCGTGGTGGCCGTGGTAGTGGACGGACGTGCTGATAACGTTCGTCCACAAAGAAGGTACGCGGATGCCATGTGCTCTTGTGGGGCTCCGTTTCGTGTTGTGTTGTATTAAAATTGAAATGTGGAGTGTCTAAAAAGTGATGGATGAGTGGCCCCCTTTATTCACGCCGGTATCCAGGCCGGGGTGGTTCGGATAACCACGTAAAGGGGGCTATAATGAAAAAAAAATTACCAAAAGGTCTCCCAAGTAGGAGGCGATTTCAAAAAATCTAATTGTTTTTATGTAAAAAAAAACTAGTGTTTTTAATTATAAAAAGTTTGGAAAAAATTGGTGGCAGCATTGCTTTGTGCAAGACCGCTGCGCCCTCCGACGAAGCTCCTGTTAACCAACAGGTGGAGCATTGGTCATATGCGCCTGAAGATAGGAAGCAACGACTATCTAAAATAGAGAGAGAGAGAGAGAGAAATACTATTTCTCAATATTCAGAGTTGCATCATATTCATGAG
This sequence comes from Leptinotarsa decemlineata, assembly GCF_025532065.1. Taxonomy (NCBI): domain Eukaryota; kingdom Metazoa; phylum Arthropoda; class Insecta; order Coleoptera; family Chrysomelidae; genus Leptinotarsa; species Leptinotarsa decemlineata. The sequence continues at coordinate 2,823,607 of NW_027412551.1, forward strand.
ATTGGGATATTATTTTGGCAGTTGGCTACAACAGTGTGAAGTAATTGTGAATTGCACCTGATGGAAATCATGCTGTATACGTTGTATATTAAAAAAATTCGGTGAATTCAAATTTTCTCAAAAAATATTCATTTATTTTGTGTCAGCGGTTTTTCGCAATCCTCGAAACAGTCCTGATATGCACTTAATTCTGGGTATGTCCTTGAGCTTTCTCAGAGATTCGGTTTCTATTTCCCCAATCATCACGAAACGCCATTCTTTCATGGGTCTCTTCGATCTTGAGAATATAAAAAAGTCACAGGGAGGCAAATACGGTGGCTGCAACATTATTACGGTATTGTTTTTGGCCAAAAAATCACGAAAAAGTGAGCAGGTGCATTATCGTGATGCAAAAGCCATTAATTGTTTTTTCACAATACTGGTGCATAACTCCAAGATGATACGCCTTAGGCCGGTGACACACTTCGCGATTTCCGAGCGGCTTTTGCCAGCGCAGATTCCGAGAGGTTTTTTTATTTTTATGCCAACACTTGCATTTAAATGAAGTATGACAGAGTTTGCGATTTTCAATAGCGGCGATTTATTACAGCCGACCGGTCGTCGGATTCCGGGTGACATTAGAAGGGCAAAGGCGACCAAGTAGACGAAGAACCCTGGTAAACGGATGGGACCCGACAGTCTTGGCTATTTTCGAGCGGTTTTTCAGTTGCAATTCGAGCATGGAAGTGGAAACTTCAATTCGTAACGTAGAAAATCACCCTTGTTTGTGGGACAAAAGCTACCCCGATTTTGCCAACAAACTGGAAAGGGATGAAGCATGGGTGGAAGTAGGGGCACTCGTATAACAGAAAACATTTCTTGATGAATTTCATTAGTTCGTACCTCCATTGCCTAGTATTATATAAAATGATTTGAAATCCCTGATAGAACCAATTAGATAGAATAGCTGAAAAAATAAAATTATTTCCAACAAAAAACACTGAAATGAAATTACAATGAAATAAAATACTAGTAAAGAATAGAACAATTCAACAATCGTCTTCGAATGATGATTGGACTAATTCCTCCGAGAAACACTATCTGTAGCAGCCTCACGATAACCAGGCCACCAAACGCGGACTGCGATTCCAAGAATTGCATTAACCAAATATCCTGTAAGTGCGGAAAATCCTATATCGGTGAAACTGAGAGTCCATTGGAAGTCTGCATTGCCGAGAACAAGAAACACACACAGCGAGGAGAAACCAGCAAATCCGGAATAGCAGAGCATGTTTGGACCCATCAACACAACATCTAGTGGTCCCAAGCTGAGATCATACACAGAGAGGAACACTGGTTTGGGAGGAAATTCAAAGAAACCGCATACATGTTGTGCAATAATGTATTCAATCGAAATAGAGTGGAGATACGCAACATATCATGGAAACCCATAATCAAGCAAAACTTAGCCAACTCCCGCCAAACGGTCATCTTGAAGCGTCGTGAAATAACTTAGCTTAGAATCTCTTGATTTCTATTTTTTTGTTAAATTGTTCAATTTTTAACTTGTATTTCATTTCAGGGTTTTTTTTTGTTCATAATACTCCTTTTTTCAGCTATTCTTTCTAATTTTTCATTATTATTGGTTCTTTCAGGGATTTCAAATCATTTTATACCTACCTACAAACAAAGAAAACCTTTTTTCCTGGTTCCTTCTTCGGTTCACGTCGTACCTCCCTGGATGGCGTCTTCTAGCAAGAGCACCTTCTACTTCCAAAGCGCAAATGTATTATTTGATGGTTAAATATCGCATCAGCAGCAGACTTCAACGTGGTTGCTTTAAAGGCGCGAACGATACTAGAGGACGACAAGGTGATATTCCGCCTCCAGTCAGAAATCCGGACTGCCAGAAAATCGCGGACACTGTCAGTTACTTACTGTAGCGATTTTTACCCGCTCGAAAACCGTGCTACAAAAAACCGCTCGAAAATCGCGAAAAATGTCACCGGCCTTAGTGGCAAAAACTCCTGATGCACTACACCACTACAAAACAGTGGGCAAATCTTTGACATTTGATCGAACTTGACGCGCTAATTTTCGTCTTGGCTCCGGGGCTCTCAATTGGGACGATTGGGCTTTGGTTTTGAAGTCATAACCATATACCTATGATTCGTCATCAGTTTTTACCCTTTCAAGCAATTTGATTAATAATCAATGCTCCTCCGATGGTTATTTCGGTCGAAATTTAGCAATTCGGAACTAACTTCGCTGCCACACGGTTCATGCACAAAATTTACGAAAAAAATTGCATGGCGTGAGCCAACCGATATGCAGACATCCTCAGCAACTTTTCTGATATTGATACGATGATTATACATAACAATTTTTCATAACATTCTCATCGGATGTTGATGGGCCTGAGCGTCCAGGGCGAGCGTCGTCAGTCATATTTCCTCGACCTTCCGTAAAAAGCTTGCACCATCTGTGAACATGTTTCTGACCCACCATATTTTTTGAACAGTCCACTACTTTCAGTGTTGGATTGATAGATTCATAATAACATTTGTAAAAGTATTCCAGGGCAAATTCGATCATTGCTATCATTTTGGTTTCCAGAATGAATAGGCTCACACGTTGTTGTATATCTCATGTATTCCCTTGGAAGCCCAGAAAAAATCGTTTATGGGCATTTTAGAATAATGAATGAAAATTTCCAATCAGGAGCCTTGAAGTTTTTTTTACAGTCAAGTCAAAAAAATTGCAAACAAGAATACAAACGATTTTCAAAAACACTTTTGGGTATCAAAGAAGCATATAATTGAATGTATCATTTTTCTGTAACTCGTGTGAGTAAGCAGCCATGGTGGATGCATTCCACTCAAAACTAGCTTCATCAATGAGTTATTTGATATTTAGATTCCATTTTCAGGGGTACATATCCTACACACATGACAAAAATTTCTAACAGAAATAATAGTCAAGTGACAGCTTATTCAAATGCTTTTCAATTTGCTATCCAAACTTTTAGCATTCTTGACTTTACAACGTTAAGCAATGTCAGAAATAAATAAAGTTTGAAAAACTAAAAAACACGCTTTCAAAGAACATCGAACTAAAAAGTTAAAGATGATTTTTTTAAATAAGCCTGAAATAATAACGAATGAATGAAAATCGTTCATTCAAAATTTTGAATAATAATTACATTTCATTTGTGTAGGTGTGTTTGTGTGGGACCCTGCTATAGGCTAATGCCTCTTCAGGGTAAGTGTGTTGTGTGCGTGTGTTTTATTGTGTGTTGGTGTCTATGTTGTGTTGTTTTGTGTTCCGCTTGTTCATCTGGTTTGTTTCGTTGATCCGTATGGTGGTCCGGGTCCATTGCAGTGGTCGTGGTGTTGGTGCTGTTTGGGTACGGGTTCTTGGGCCGGGGCTGTTGGGGGTAAAAATCTTCGGATTTCGGCTCTTTCCAGGACACTGCTATCCGCTGTCCACTATCTGATCCCCAGTGGGAATTCCTCTAGAATGTCCTGGATCGGCTCCGGCGGGTCTTCCTTTGCTCCCAGGAGTCTGGCTGGGGAAAAGGGGAGCTTTTTCCGGGGTATCCTTCTGGATCCTCCACGGGGAGTCCGGGGCGTTGTGAGCGAGTTGATGGCATCGGTGTTGTTGCTGCTCATCGTTCTGGTTGCATATCGTCCTTGAAGTTCCTGAAATCGTTGGTTGATAGGTGTAGTATTGATGAGGTTGTATAGATTTAGGGATGAGTATCGGTAGGGAAGGTTATGTATATTACGAAGGATTCTTCTCTCGGTTTTGAGGATGTGGTGGGATAGTCTCGAGGGAAGCGTACAGTATATTTTAGCTTTGTCGTTTAGGACTGGTCTTATGAAAGTTTCAGGAGTATGAAGGAGAGTTTTACTGTCGCATCTCCCGAGCTTGCTTCTCAGAGCCTTTAGCAGGTTGGCTCTCTTCCAGTGTCTCTCTCAGGTCGATTTCCCAGTTGAGGGTGCTCATGGAGGTGACCCCCAAGTAGGACACCAAATCCTGGAGTATGAGGTTTTCCCCCAAAAGTCTGAGATTCAAGTTATCAGGATTTAATTTGGGACGGGTAGAGGTGTTAGGATGTCTGAATAAGATAGTTTGGATTTAGTGGGGTTCATTTTGATGCGCCATTTGTTGCATCACTGCTCGAAATGGTCGAGCAGTGATGCAACACTGCAAGCGGCGGGTGTTGGGAGCGGAAGAGTAACGGATAGTGTCGTCGGCATATTGGAGGATTTTATGGGTTGTGGGAACGTCGTGAGCGTAGATGAGGGATGAGGAGGGAGTGAGAACTGAGCCCTGGGGACTCCGGCTTTTGGAATGAAAGGGGAAGATGAGGCTTCACCAACTTTACCGCGGATTTGTTGGTTAGATAAGTAAGAAACTACTAGTCGGATGAAATGATGAGAAAGACGAATTTGGATAAGCTTTTTAAGCTATATTTATTTTTAATTTTTTTAGTTTTTTATGCTATAAAAGCGTGTATTTTAGTATTTTTAAACAACATTTATTTTATCTAAACTTTGGGATCAATCAGCCGTATATTGTTTTGAGAAATGACGATTGATATTTTTTGATTTCGGAGAGGGAGTCTGAAAATCAGCTAACAAGCCCAAGGCAGCAGTTGCGCGAAGGAGAGTTACAAATAAGGCAGCAGGGTTGCGTGTCAATAAAAAAATACTTTTTTCAAATGAAGAAATACATGTAAAGTGATGTTCGAATTATATCAAGGAGGTTACGTACAGCGCCATCTGCCCGCGAATGGATCAATCAATTTTGTCGATAATTCTGTCAAATACAGATCCCCAGCTCGCGAGTTACAAACAAATAAACAAACAAACATACATACATACAGGTGAAGCTTATAAAAAGCGTGTGAAAAAGGAAGGCTATGTATTCATTATCGAACTGAAACTTTCTAGTTCGAAACCAAACAAAATATTTCACTTTTGACGATTTACTCGTTCATTCTAATAAAAGGAACATGCATCAAAAAAATAAGTGAGTGGTGTACGAAAAAGCTGGATTACGGTTGACACGTTCAGAAAGGATCACATAAAATTGAATTCTTCTGTCGAAATCATTTTCCAATTACTGAGTTAGGTTTTGTTAGGGTGTAATATCCCTCGATGAAGAATTCTGGAATTGTCTGTACGATTCACTTCTGATATATGGAACAACTTATTCATACACTTGGTATTTTTCAGCAAGACAATATGTCCTAGAACTATAACGATAATGCCTTTGTTATTGATTATTTCTCAATGGTCGTGTTATTAACTTCAAATATCTTCATGAATTCATGTTCGTAGTACAAACCTACTATTTTAATCCGATCTTGAAGTCTAAAATCCATTTTTCGATAAACAGAAAATAGTAGATGAATTAATAGCTCAATTTCAAATAGCTAATAGTAACTAACTCAAAATAATTGTTGGAATAAATATGGAAAACTTCAGCATCAACAAAGTGAATAAATTGAAGACTATATACAAGTATACGAGAAAAATAAATGTTCGTACATTGGTGCATAATGGTGTTCAAAATGAATTCGTTAAAGAGTTAGCCCGTGGAACAGATGTTCCTATGGTAAATAGAAATCTTAGTCCAGTTTTCAAGAAATATTCTCTGTCATCTCTTCTTTCACATATAGAAGAAAAACGTCAGATATATTAATGTTGTACAAAATATCCAATAATAGTGTCGGTTGTCCAGAAATGATAACAGAATTTTCAGAAACTCTCCTCTACACGGCCTCTGCCCGTGTAGAATTTGGTTTGTCACATCAAGTTTCGTGACAGACCATTTTAAACAAATAGTTACAATGTTTTTTATCAGGTTTACAACTTCAAAACTGAAATTCAATACCATCTTCAAACTCCTATTTTTCCCTCTTGGAGGTAGAAACTCCTGATTCCTTTCCTTGATGTTTATTCGTGCTATACAAAGAACCCACCTGCATATTTCAAGATTCTAGGTTCAGTAGCTTCGGCTGTACGTATATGAAAGATCGGGCAACAGCTAATAATTTATATTTTTACCTTAGAAATATAGTAACTGGAAAAATATGCCAACTGCACTAAGTAATAAATAGCTTCGAGAATCGAATTATGTTACGTACAAATAAATTTGCAAAACTAACACAACCCTCACGCGTCTGCCCGTTGGCTGTGGCACTTCATTGCATGGACCTCCCCTCCACTCCCGCACATCATCCCCCGTCGTCTTACAATAGACGCGACGTCTTATGGCTCACTACGTTTTGACAAGTTAATTTTATCGTGATGACTTTTAAACGATTTCTCCAATTTTTTCAGTGTAAGAGACAAAGTTCATCTATAATAATTACTCAACACCACAATTATATCAATTTTTATAAGAAGTCGACAGGTATTCTACAATGTGCATTGTGAAAAAAGTATCAAATACAAATGTATTTATGGCTCAGTATTTTGCATATAGTAGCTACAACATAAGAGGTAGATATAAGCTATCGCTAACTTTCATTTAGAGCTATTTAAGATAAACAATCTTACGGTACATTATCTGCATGTAACTCCAACGATATAGGCAGCGCACGCCAAGATAGCTCCCAGGGGGCAAGAATTTTTCCGACTCACTTAATACTTATCGTTATATTATGACCAAAGTCACACAAAATCTCTGTAAATTGTACCCTACATGTTATTCTAATAAATAAGTCGTGTTCAGTCGTTTAAGCGTGAAAGAGCCACAAACGTACATACCTACAGACATGCATCCTCACAAACTTTCACATTTATATTAGTTCAGAAGATGGAAGATTATCACTGAAGTGACCTTTCCTTAGATTCAAAAATTATGTGGAATCTGTTTCTATCAATAATCAGTTGTCAGTTCTTCGTATACTGTTTATTTTATTTTTTCTTGTATATCTTATTCGTTACTAGTGTATTCTTAGTGTTTGTATATTGTTTACTCACTATCTTTCATATGTAACATGAGAACATTAATTTATTCTGTTTGAATTCCTAGTCGTGCAATAAAAAAATAAATGAAATGAATAGTTTGAACATATCAAATAATTGAATTGTGTACCCCGGTAGATTTTTCAGTTTGTGATTGAATTAAAGAGCAGTATTTAATTTTTTCTGACATTGCGTATGGTGTCACTCGACTATTATTTTTTGTCAACTTTTGGAGTGAAGGTTATTGTGAAAGGATGGCCGGAAAGGGGTTGTTTTTGAGTAGTAATGTGTCCTCATTGAAACTGGAATTAACGTGTTTTTCGATTTTTTCACAGTCACAATGTCAAGGGACATATTCATGGTGGCTCGTTCCAACTGAAATGCACTGTATGTATAGTACTGTTGTCGAATTTTTATGTTTCAGATATTGAACTGTCTAGATTTCACTTCATTATCGAATCACAGGTAAAGACAACATTCATAAATAAATTTGATAAAAATAAAAAAGAAGAGAACGTGTCAACGTAACCTGATACTGAATCTTCAGTAACTTATTTATCAGCTGATTTGCGTCGTAGAGTGGAAATAAAATAGGTTGAGTGTTTCCATGCTCATAACTTTATGTTTTTTGATTTACTAAAAAAATAACTATACATTTCTCCGTTCGAATCTTGAGCTTTCCGCAACTTCCCATCTTCCAAAACTGACTAATGAAGTTTATGTAATAACTTCCTGAAACTGTCCGCATAGAGTCCCTCCCGTCTTGTGCTGACAATAATTCCAAAGTCTCTTAACAATGCCTACGCGTGTCCAGTCTTTGTCAACACTTGTGAACAGCACATGCATGCAGATTTGTTAAGTAGCAATATGTTCGTTGAACAATGCTGGATGATGTATTGTGCAGGAGGAACGAGAGGATGTAATATCGCAGTCATATTGTACCAGCATCCGAATTGTCATATCTCTTGCTCTCTACAGCGTGAATAAACTTTCCATTCCGCATCACTTGAATCTATTGTTCCTCTTTCGGTGAATAATTAAAACTGGATATTAGCGAGGGATTTTATTAATACCGTTCGTGTGGGATACCTTACTATAAAATGTACAGCGTATTTTCAGTCGATGGACTCTGATGAATAGGATTTCATTAAACGAATGCTGTTCGAAGAGGAAATGTCAGCGTTTTCAGTTGAAAATTGGATCCCATAGGTGTTTTCAGATGAAATTGGAAATATTCGGAGAAGTTCTTCAATTTCCAAAAATGTGTTCTGTAATGCATGTGCTCGAGCTGAAACTAATGAGGCACTGTCCAAGCTTCCTATGTCATATATACGGATGTATTCAGAATTATAAAAGAACCATAGATAAGGAGGAAGCAATCAAAAATTCCATGATAATAATTAGAGAATTTTCACTATAAATTCTTTTCAAGACGCGTTTCGCTATACGGGTGGCTCATCAGTTGGACTGTTATACCTCAAACTATTCTAAAATGTGTTGTGGTTTGTTTTCAGGTTTTTCCGTAGTCTTCTTTGGTAACAATCTCCAAACGTTCCAACTGCAACTGCCGAAGTCATCTTCCATGAAACTGAAACTGAAGCTCTCATTTCTGTCACCGATTTTTGGCGCACTTTCTGTAATGGTGGGTTCGCGCTTATTTCCCACGCGATTTGAGTGACATGACTTCGTTTTGGCACCTTTCAGTGCTGTGTTTTTTCAAGAACGAAACACAAGCACAACAGGAAAGTCCTTGAAGGGCTCTCAGAACGGTGCATGTGCGAAAGTAGCGATTCATATTGGATTTGAATCTTTGGAGATTGAATCCATTTGGAAAAACGTTCACAGGAAGTTTATTCCACATAAACGCAGTTCCCCAGATGAAAGAGTTTTTAAACAGCGAAGTTCAAGGTGTAGTAAGTTGAACCTCAAAAAGATGAGCAGCCACAGCTCGTCGGGTATTTATGATATGTATTGCTCTTGGTGAAATTAAATGTGCCAAGTCACTTGAACACTTCCCGTGAAAGTATCAATGAAAGAGAGAAGAGAAAAATCTCCAACCTTCCTTCGATGTTCCAGGCTATCAGGGATGCACGTGATGTTCGCGTCTCCAATTAGGCGAATGGCTCTTTTTTAAATGCAATCCAGCAACTTTAGGGTATGTTTCGAGGCAGAGCTCTATACATGAGAACAATACACCAAAGAAGGTCTGATCTGAGCTTTTTAAAGCTGCTGCTGAATTATGTACAGTTTTCTGGTTAGGAACAATGTTTCAAGCTTTTGAGAAACAGCCTTTGCAATTCCAGCAACATGATTGTACCAAGACATGTCTTGGTACAAATACATCGGAGCAGAAAGCAGGATTGTCTGATCTGAAATTATTATATCCAGATCTAGATATTTATCTTCTTGGAGAAAACTGATGCCTGGGTTTTTGTGTCATTGAATTGAACCTGGTTACTTCCACTCCAATTCGAAATCCCTTCTAGATCCTCATTAAGATATGCAACCTCCTGCTGCCGGTGAAGATGTGCCTTCGTAACCGATGTCCTGGAATCCAAATGGAATGACGAGACAAGTGTAATTAGTTTTTTCCAATAAGTCGTTGATATATGATAAAAAGAGGGTTGGAGACAATATGGATCCCTGGGGAGTACCAGCATTGGTGGTGAAAATATTCGAGAGATGTATCGATGGCCACTTGCAGGCAACGTTCATTCAGAAAACTGAAGAGCCATACACAAAAGGATCCGACAAGCCATAGCATCGAAGTTTGGCCAGCAAACCCTCATGCCACTCACGGTCAAAGACTTTAGAAATATCAAGCGCAACAGATCTTGATTCTCCATGTTTCTGGATTGCATTATTCCAAATATGGGTGATGTATGATAGGAGGTCGTTTGTTGATCTTTGTTTCCGAAAACCATATTGATGATCGCTCAAGATGTTGAAGCCTTTCAAATATTTGAAGTATGGTGATGTACGACTTTCTCTATGATTTTTGATATCACTGATAGAAAAGCGATTGCTCTATAGTTATTTGGGAGATTTTTCTTGTCCTTTTTTGGAATAGGTTGAACAATAAGAAGGGAAAACAACTTTCTTGTGAAACAGGTTGAGAAGTCTGCAAAATACTGGCGCGAGTTCATTTGCGCACTTTTCAAGTGCGATGACGGGCACTTCATCAGGGCCAATCGCTTTGTGTATATTGAGCTGTTTCAAAATACGTCTGACTATTCGCTGTCAAAAAGTAATTTCCTGCATTGTGGATTCTAGTGTGGTGATAGTGGTCGGTGCCTTTCCCAGAAAATCGACTGTGGAGTGGGATGCAAATTGTTCAGGTAGTAGCTTTTTCTATGAATGTTGTTGCAATTGAACCATCTGCTTGGCAAGCAGATGGTTCATTGATTGACATGTTCTCTCCTACTTTCTGTCGAAGTTTTCTCGGGGTTTGTGTAATTCTATGACTTCTAAATAAATTTTTGTTGAATATCAATACCAGTGCTTTCTTTCGTTTATATCGGACAGACGAAAAGGAGCACTTGTACCCGCCTAGTCGAGCACAAGCGGAGTTGCCAATTGGGACAGACCGTGAAGTCTGCAGCTACTGAACACGCATTGTCTGATGCTGAACACTCGATTATTTTCAAAATATCGAGAGGCTAGCAACGTTGAATCATTATTTAATGAATGTATAGAAATACACAAACATCAAGAGAACTTCAACAGAAAGGAATAGAGAACATATATCTTCACCAAAGATCTGACACCCAGCATTGAAAGGCGCTAAAACGGAGTCAAGTGTGCAAAAAATCAGCACTACGAATGACAAGGTAGAAATCAGAGCTTCAGTTTCAGTTGATACGTCAAAAAGAGTACTTTGACCACGCCACTAAAGTTTGGAGATTGTAACCAAAAAAGATCACTACGAAACTCGAAAACCAACCAAAACATTGACGCCAACCGTAAAAGCCTAAATTCCTATATTATTCTACAATGTCTGAAATGTATAATAGTAGATAAATAAAAAACTTAATTTGATAAATGAATAATTCTGCCTAAACAGGTAGATTACAAAACAATTTCACTTCCAGGAAATCATGAAATTAATAAATACGTTAAATATTGACATTTTATGAAAGCAAGTTGAATAATGGCAAATGTATAGATCCTTTATGATCGTTTGAAAGAGAATTTCAATATTTGCGTTCATTGATTTCCAGAGAGTCCAACAATTTTAGTTTATTGATTTGTTTATGTACTATGTCGTAGTCCATGTTGAAGTTGTAATTTTTGGGAAAGAATGTTTTTGCCTTTCTACTACTCCATCTTGATAAAAAAAGAAGGATGAGGGAGTCTTTCATAGAAAGGAAGGAAGTAACTCTATACATGGATATGTAGATCATGCAAAGAAGTAACTTTCAGACATAAACTGAAAGAAAGTCCTCCTGAAACAGCTACTTCCATATAAACATTAAATTATACGAAAAAAAAAATTCTTATGAAACAAATACTTCTATATGAACACTGAATTATACAGAAGATACTTCTCACTACTCAGTTTGTATTTCAAACATTTGTTGTGGAATAAAAATCAGATATCATTCACATGAGTTCTACTTTGAATGAATGGTAACAAATTACACTTACATAGAACACTGACATCCTTACTGGCAGTGTTCTCTTCAAAATCTACCTAAACGATCTTTTTATGCTAGATGTGGAAGTAGTCATTTACAAATCGGATACGTGGAGCTGTCTGAAAGAAAAAGTTGAAGAAAGTTTCAAAGCTATAATTCAATGGTTTGAAAGTAAACTACTGAGTATTAATATAGCTGAAACATTTTACAGTACCTTTACATATTATGCTAGCCATTTACCAAGTTTCAAATTACTACTTATAAAATATGGTAATGTGAATCTCACTATTTCCCTATACTATATTATACTATTGCCCATTTGAAATGAGATGCACATATTGACTATTTGGTGAGAAAATTCCGTAGTGTTACATATAGATTGAAATACATGACATCCTACCTAGATATAGCTCAAATGCTCATGCTATTACTATTCCTTGTTTGAAACTCACCTCTCCTATAGGATACCAAGTTGCCTGAGGAGCAGCAAGTAATTCTCATATAAAAATCTTAGAACAAATTCAAAAATCAACTCTGAAAATAGTCACAAATGAAGAAAGAACTTACCCCACAGCAGCGCTAGAGCAGGAAACATTGACTTTGGACATAAGGCAACTTTACTTCTTCAAAAATGTTATAAGGCAACACAAAAATCAACATGAAGTCAGAAAAATTGTATATTTACTATATGTGATTTTGATGTGATATCTGTATATGATTTTTCTAGTGCTTTTTTTGTTCATGATAAATGTTTCTATTCAAATTAACTATATATGATTCTAATGTAATATCTGTATACAATTATTCTAGTACTTTTTTGTTCATACCGAAAGGAACTTTATTTTTTATATTTCATTCATTATAATCTATTGTATAATAAAATGATATAGCCAACGCACAGGATTATCCTTCTTCTTCAAATTGAATGGCAAATAAATATTATTATTATTATTATTATTTTCACCGTAGTGTGCGCTGGTCGGGCCCTATCCCCCAAAGCCCCGATACATTCGGGAGGACGCGCCAGCATAATCAACCAATGACCACTACCCACACCGTGGGGTAAGTGATCATTGGGTCCGAGAATCATGTGCCCTGAGCAAACGCAGTGAGCCAAGAATGACAGCCTTCTGCATCTGTGCGGCTAAGATTTCTGCCTGAGTGCGGCAAGCCGGTATGATTTTGAGATTCGAGAGTAGAGAAGACATCATTCCACCAAGGACTCCAATAATCAGAACGACCATCTTGACAGAGTGATCTGGATAGTTTCTGCGGAGTTCTAAGAGAAAATCTCGATATTTTATCCGTTTTTCCTCCTCTTTTCTGACGATATTCGTCTCGCCAGGAGCTGAAAACTCCACGACAAATATAGCACTCTTGGGGCCGCGTTATGTCGATTTATATAGGCCGAGACCGCATCTGTTGGACATGCTGATAGCAAGTGCATTAGGGTTTCGGGCGCCTCGCGGCAGGCCCTGCACCTTGTGTCAGGAACCTCTATACCCATCACAAGACTGCGTTAGACTGAGGTGTTGAAGACACCATCCTGGCAAGCCATGATGAACCCCTCAGTTTCCGACTTCAGCCCACTCGACCTGAGAAAAGCGAACGTCAGGCGCTTTGATAAGCCAAGGTCTTCAATGTTATTGAAGAAGACCCTATGCATTGGCTTATCCTTGTGTCTCCGGAGATGTAAGGTGATCTCTGCGGCTTTTATCTGAGCTTTTTGCTGAACGGGTTCCAACTCGGTGATAGAGTTGTAGTCACCTCGTTCAGAGTCGAAAACTATACCGAGTTCATCAGCTGCTCGGACAGCTCGGACAGGGGAATGGGTTGAAAGCTTCTAGAAGAAATGCTGAAATATATCTTCAACGACAGCATCCCTTCTCATAGAATATTTGCTCGACTTCATCAACGGTTACGAGAATATGATTCATTCGACAAAAGAACGCAGGATTGTGGTCGCCATCAAGAAGTACGAACACCACAGCTTGAGGAAGCTGTACTCAGTTTGATTAAAGAACAACCTACTACCAGTACTAGAAAGATTGCTTTCCAGCTAAATGTTGATCATATGACGATATTTCGAATTTTAAAGGAACAACTCTTATACCTTTACCATCTGCAACGAGTACAGGCACTGTTACCGTGTGACTTTCCGAACCGTCTTGAATTTTGCAATTGGATGCTGGAAATGATTGAAAGAAATTGTGACTTTCTCGGGACAAGATTATTAATTTTCATAATTACCACATATGGGCTGATGAAATCCCTCACGCTATTGTCGAAACTAACCATAAAGTACAGTTTTCTCTCAACGTGTGGCTCGGAGTTATTGGAAATGATTTAATTGGGCCTCATTTCCTACCTTTTCGATTAAATGGTGAGGCATACGTTCAATTTTCAAGAGAAGTGCATCCAGTACTACTGGAGGAAATTCCTTTGGGCGTTAGAAGGTATGTTTTTTATGCATGATGGAGCTCCCGCCTATTTTAGTTGAGTAGCACGTCAGCATTCAACTGAAACATATGCAAATCAGTGGATAAGTCGAGGAGGACCACAGAACTGGCCCGCTCGATCCCCGGATCTTAATCCTCTCAATTTCTCTATTTGGGGCCATTTACAGCATTTGGTTTATCGTACTCCTGTTCGCGATGTAGAGGACTTAGAAATTGCATCATCGATGCGTGCAGGGTAATCAGAAAGACTTCAGGAATATTTAAGCGAATACGTGGCTCAATGCGCCGACGTCTAGACGCAAATGTGATGTCTGAAGGTAGACATATTGAACATTTTCTATGACCTCTACATGTTGTGTGTTTTGTTATTATTAAATTAGTTTTGTTTATTACCCTTCAATCGTTTAATGCAGGTACTAACTACAAAATAACAATGAATTCAGTTCGCATTTATGACGATGTATCTCTGTAGTTGTTCGTAAAATAATTTTTTTCTGCGAACTGGTTCATTTTGGGCAAAAAACCCAAGAGACATTTTTTGTTTAGAATGAAACAGGCTATCGGAAATAAATCTTTAAATGGTAAACAAATGATAAGACAAAAAGTTACATTGGAAACAAATTTTAGGAGTTGCGTTTTCCACCCCTTACAACCATGGGGTGATCAAAATAAATTATTGGCTAAGTGTCTTTTTGGTAGTACGAAACGTCAGGTAAATTTCAATATCGTAACTTTTTCAGTGCTTGTGAAAAAATTGTTATACAAATTTTATGTACCCCCTTTGAGGGACTGTATCTTAACAAGGGATGCGCCAAAGAAGTTTTTTATATGAAAGATACTATTTTTTTTGTCGATGAGAAATCACTTTTTCGAATGTTTTACACTCATTCACTTACAGCCTCTGTATAGTGTGGACTTTGTTGAAAAATGAAATCATAAAAACTGATCAAAAACTAAGTTAACCATAACCATATAACGCTAGGCGTTTATATCATTTGCATATGAGAGCGGTTTTCAAATAACTTCCGTTGAATGTGGTCGAACTTCTCTAACTTTCACAAGTTCAGACTTTTGAAGGTTACGTTCATAGGTGGACCACAGTCGGTTAACAGAACCTTCACATAAGGATCCTGTGAATCTGGCAATGACCAGGAAAAATCTACTTCTAACAGTAGGATTTCTGACTGGCCACTGTCAACTAAGGAAATATCTCCATAATATGGGGATAGTGGACACACCTCTATGCAGGATATGCGAACAGGAAGATGAGACTGTCAGGCATGTCCTGTGCGAGTGCCCGGAGTTATCGTCAATGAGAGAGTGTATTTGGTGAGTCTTGGCCTACAACTGCCGATATAAAGGAGATGACTCCCAGTGTCCACCTTCCTGGAAAGGGCAGGATGACCTAGGAGGACAACTCCTCGGGAGGATGTACAATGGGTCATATGTGGCCTAATTACTGTGGGCTTACCACCCTCCCTACTCTACAGATACAGAAGAATCCTGTGAAATGATGGGTGAACCCCCACTCGAAATGATTCATTTCGGTTAAGGAAACAATCAATCTAAACTAGCTTCAAAAACAGTCAATAACATTCCTCTGGATATTGGTTTCACCCAAAATTTAGACAGATTGTATTGAAATGTTTACAATTTTCGTAACAATAATAACCCTTATGATCACATCGGCCAGTGAGTTCATTTGGGCTTCAATTGTGATACTAAAAAATAATAATGGAAAACCATGATTGATAACGCCGTTGAACCCAGAATAGTTCAGAGAACATAAAACGCCACATTTCAAATCTGATGGTGCCAAACCAAACACCGCGGTAGTGTATGTGTAGGTATTTAGTTGAAAATGACAAGAGCAGAAACACGAATTTTAATCGACCCTTTCTGCTTTTCGCTCAATATCTATAGAACCTGGCCTGACATTTTTCATTCGTTTTCATCGTAAACAGTTCACATGGATGTGAGAAACTGTTTGAAAGTTTATTCATAACTATCACTCAGAAAAGTTAATACAGTGAGAAATTGGAATACGAGAATTTCGACGATTGTTTCAGAGATATTTTTTTATCTGCAATAGAATTGGTATATTTTATATTGTAAATGTTAGAGATGATGAAATGAAGTTATTTATCAACTGGGGAATGGGGGTCTCTTATATCCTTCACTTCTGTAGTGGTTTCATCGTGGCCAATCTACTTGACTTTCCAACAAAAACATTGACATGAATCGACATGGGATGTCATGGGTTCGCTTGTGACTTTTATTTCTGATCTACTCACTCTATCAGTTAGTTGAAGTATCCTTGGTTCATGAATATACATAACTGTCTCATATTCAGATCAACACATTGTTGAAATATATTGGTAACTATCAGACGGCATTCGATTTTGCTGTATTGTCACTATTTCAAGTCATACCTAGAACTCTACCTGAGTTGTTATTCAAATCCTTTGCAGTTTACTTCATTCACCCCCAATTTTCTTAGACACGATGTGGAAAGAGAATTTTCAAACACAAAACCCTTTTACATGCATAGACATTCTTCATAATGCCTAGAATTTCAAGGCGTCAAATTCATGACCTCATTAGAAATGCACTTTGATTCAAATACGTGAAATAATACAGGAAACACTACACGCCATAGCTGAGTAATTTATACTCTCCAACAAAACACTCTGCTTTATTCAGAAAGAAGAAAAAGGAAAACAAAATGTATTGCCCGACAGATGAATCCATTTACAGGACAATATATAATATAATGATTCAGTATAAATGAAGGCTACTTAAACTAAATATATAACAAAAGATTGACATATTAAGAGTTTGACAAATTAAGAAAATTTAATGGAATTAAAAAAAAGATGACATATTAATTAATTATAACTTGTGAATAACATGAAATCAAGACAGTGAGCTAGATGGTTTTTTCAATTTTGGTTAATATGGTCTTCAGTGGATCGAAATTACTATTACACTGTGTATTATTAATGTATTATCATTATTATCAGTGTATATTATAATTTTCACATATCAAATTTATAGGAGACACTTTTCCAAGGTTGGATCTAGTAAAAGGTGTATAGAAAGTGATCTGTCTACGTGAAGTAACTTGAGGTACGTTGAAGTTAGTTTGTTCTAGTAACCAGGATGCATCAATGGAACAATGCAAAATTTTGTTTAAATAACAATAATTGATGAAACTTTACGTTGCTCCAAGGAAAGCAGACTGAATCTTTGAAGCAGTGTGAAGTGGCACACGCCATCAGTTCTAAATGCAAGAAACTTCAGAAAACGCCTTTTCGCATGTACATTATGTACATTATAGAGAGGATACCAAATCAAAGTAGCATACTCTAACTTGAAGCGAACGAGAGATGTATAAAATATGGTTAAGGCGGTAATATTGATGAATGATTTACAGTTACGCAGAACAAAGCCGAGCATTTTTCTAGCCGATGCTGCTACAGTATTGGTGTGGCCAACAAATGACAACCTGCTGTCGAACGTCACCCCCAGATCTTTGACAGCTTCTTCCCGAAGGAGTATTTCATCCTCGAAAGTATAAAAATACTCAATAGTGTTGGCATTACGTGTAAAGAAGCAAACTTAGAACTTTTTAATATTCATTCTCAATTTATTGATTTGAAACCAGTTATCTATCAGGTGAGACTGGAGATAAGAGCAGCTCTCTGAACTTTTGATGAAAAGATCTTCAAGTCATCTGCAAGAAGTAAGTTGGCAAACGAAAGCTCGGAGGAGAGATCATTTATGAAGATGAGTGAAAGCAGGGGTCTCAGACTGATGAATTGCCTGAAGCTTTTAAATCATAAAATATGCATTAATGGAATTCGACAATGAAAAAAACTATCATTGCACTTCACCAGCAAAATGTAGAATAATACTCATTTCTACCCCAAAAGAAGGTTTTGTTGTGATGGTTCCAAATGATGAAATATTGGGTTATTCCTCCAACTCGCGATCGGCAACCCGAAGGTTATACATACTCCTGCACACTCTCACTGTCTGTGAGAGTGTGCAGGAGAATCGAGGTAATTGATTTCGCGTCGCTCACAAGAACTTGACCTTGTGCAAACCACAACTTTTGACAAATTTTGCGCCGTGACTTGGGCCTGCATCCGTACAAAATTCAACTAGCCCAGGAACTGAAGGTAAACGAACATAGACAATGACGTCTGTTCGCTAAATGGGCTCTGGAGCAGTTGGCACCTGTCCCTAATTTTCATCGAAAAATCATCCTCAGCGATGAGGCCCATTTCTGGATGAATGGGTACGTGAACAAACAAAATTGTCGAATTTGATGGTGAACAGTTTTGCTAAGAATATATGTCGCAGATTGTTGAATGATGATCGATTCGATTGTCTTCCACTCATTCAATGTTTCTCTGATGTAGACTGTACGGTTAGGGTTGGATATCAAACTGAACATGGTGGACACGCAATTATGAAGCTGCTCGAAACTATTATGTTTCGAACTAATCTTGATTCATCAAATGAAACAACCTGCCTGTCGGTGTGACGAGGGTCGGCATATATAATGGGTTTTGATAATATCTTATTTCCTACCACACATATGCACGCACTTTACCGGTATGTAACGTATTTCAGACTGTTCAATTCACGTGATCGAATTTATGAAAATGTAATGAGTGTATTCTTCTATGGAGAAGCCCAAAATTCAACGCTATTCACAAAATTATCACATCAGACAATCAAAATAAAATACGACTACGGAAAAATAAAATAATGGGATTAACGAAATGAGTTGTGAGGATTGCCATGAAAAGCATTTTGATCAAACTAAAAGGACTATAATAGCCCGCTACAAGGGACATGCATCACACATTCGATTTCATAGACTTGAAAAGTTAACTGTTGTTCAACATACCATAGAGAACGGCTACAAAATAAATGAGAAATTTTCGACACAGGTGAGACCGGTACATGACAACAAATTTTTAGAGGTCTTCCAAAAGTATAGAAATCGAAAAATTTGGTATGATTTCTATAAACCGTCTTATTCCTATAACAGCTCCCTGTTTGCCCTCTCAATCATAAGTAGAAAACTAGTGAAAATATTTATCAAACAGGTAGCAAATAACATTAGGTACCAGGAATCAGTTTGATGACACTCAATATATAATGGGAAACTGAAAAACTCACAGAGACGAAACTTACAGAAATAGAACGAGGGCTGAAATTCACTGCGCGAAAAGAATCGAGAAGTTGCCAGAAGTGCCAGACACGGTTCATAAACTCCGTATAAAAGCAAGCTGTGGGGGTACCAAAGTCTCTGGTACGGAACCAGAATTCGAAAGTGTGCCTGTGAGAAACATAGAGTTCTGGAAAAAAGCACCCGGTAACACAGACGGGAAATCTTTCATAGTATTTCCTGTAGTATTTCCTGTAGACTTGAAAAGAATGGTCAAGTCAGACCAGTCCCAAGTAGTGGAAAAAATAACCTCTGATTACTGATATTTTCGAAAGGTACAATTTATATGAGACTGGGTGAAATAGTATTATTCATGGCATACTTGGAAGTAAGATTCATTAGAGATAGATAGATAGATAGATAGATAGGTAAATTTTACTGGAAGCCTTTGATGACACAAAAACTATCAGTATAAATAGCGGTGTCCCACAGGGATCAGTCCTAGGACCTACGTTGTGGAACATCCTGTATGATGAGCTTTTTTCAATTGAATTACCCGATGGAACTGATTTGGTAGGATTTGCAGACGACGTTGCAGTAGTAGTGGCAGCCGGAAACGAGAATCTGCCAATGAATGTAGCAAATAGAGCAATTCTACGAGTATCGAAGTGGATGAAGAGTAGGCGCCTGAAACTAGCCCCAGAAAAAACTGAAGCCGTGCTCCTGACAAAGCGTAGAAAAATAGGGATAATCAATTTTGATATCGAAGGAACACAGATTGGACTGAGCAAGGCGGTAAAGTACCTGGGAGTATGGCTTGACACTAAGCTGACCTTTGCAGAGCATATAAAACAAAGTGTACTCAAGGCTGAGAGAACAACTACAGCGCTAGCAAACATGATGCCCAATATCGGAGGTCCCAGAGCCTCAAAGAGACGAATTATGTCAAATGTAGGTCATTCACAGATTCTGTACGGTGCACCATACTGGTACACCGCAATGCAAAACAAGAAACTAGTCCAGAAATTAACGGCGATGCAGAGAAAAATGAACGTTCGGACGTGCAGTTCATATAGAACGATATCCGCTGAGGCAGCATGCGTCATAGCGGAAGTTTCATCGATAGAAATTCAAGTGCTGGAGAGAATGGAGCGCTGCAGTCGTCTGGGAAAAAATGCAATCAGGGAAAACCTCATGCGTAGGTGGCAACTGAAATGGTACAGTGGCCTATATGGGAGATGGACGTACCGACTCATTCCAAACGTAGAGAGCTGGGTTAACCGACCCTTTGGAGAAGTAGACTACTACCTTACTCAAGCACTCTCTGGACACGGCTGCTTCGGTGAATATCTGTTCGACAGAGGAAGATCGGAGTCCGCATCCTGCATTCAGTGTCAGGTAGATGATGATGCGGAGCACACGCTTTTTGCATGATCAAGATGGACTGAAATGCGCACGGAATACCACCGAGAAACGGGGAAAATATTCAACATCGAACATATGATGGAAGGTCTCAAAGGAGAAGAGAACTCATGAGACTATGCATACAAAGTAGTGAGTAAAATTATCGAGACAAAGGAGAGGGAGAGTAGAAATTGAAGGCTACTTACCATATTTTTTTTGTTTTTGTTTGTTTGTTTGTCCGATCTTTGGATATATCACGGGTCAAGTACTGTAGTAATGCGAGAGCGGTTCCCGGTACTTGGCACCGAGAATGGGGGGAGGGGTTTCAGTCGGTAAGAATCCAGCACAGAGTCTATGAAGATTTTCCCTCCTCCTTAAAAAAAAAAAAAGATAGATAGATAAATAGATAGATAGATAGAAAAATAGATAGATAGGTAGGTAGATAGATAGATAGATAGATAGATAGGGCATACGTATAGAAGTAATGCGAGAGCGGTTTCCGGTACGTATTGCTGAGCAACGGGGAAGGGGTTTTAGTCGGTAGGAATCCGGCACAGAGTCTATGAAGATTTCCCCTCCTCCTTAAAAAAAAAGATAGATAGATAGATAGATAGATATATTTTCACCATGTTGCATATATAAATGCATTTATGGCATGTGATTATATAAATAGATACAATATAAAGTATACAATGGATAAAATAATACAATGAAACATAATATTCAGAAAGTGTTACAATCATAATCAAGTGAGGCATAAATAAATAGCATAAACAGAATGGAACATTTCAGAGAAGCGATGTGTTGAGTGCAAGACTTAGTTACTTTGTTGTGACGAGAAACTCGTCAGTGTAGTAAAAGCAGTGTTCAAGAATATATTTTTTGTGCGTTTTTTGAACTGATCGAAAGATAGTGATTTGATTCTCTCCGGCACGCAGTTATGTAGATTGATATTCAGAGGATTATTTTGAGATATGGTTAATCTATACCTTGGCGTTTTCAATAACTTAGCATACCTAGTATTATGCTCATGTATATCTGACTGGGTTTGTACCTGGTTGACATTTCTGTGTATATATAATGATGAATTGTAGATATATAATGAAGGTAAAGGCATGATGTCAAACTTTATAAAGTGTGGTATCCAACTCCAGCTGAAATTCTCACTGTTTATTTTTGTTGTCGAAAGATGGTTATTGCACGAATGGCGTTTTCCCATAAAATTATTCCATAGTTTATCTGCGAATGAAACAGGGAGAAATATGTCATTCTCAGAGTATCAGGTTGAATTGTTTTCAACTGCCTCAAGAGAAACAGAGGACTTGCTAATTTGTTACAGAGCTGTTCTATGTGATTCGACCATGTGAGTTTGTCATCAATAACAATTCCGAGTAGATTGACAGTGTTTCCCATTTGTGAGATCATATTAGAGGAGAAGGTTATTTTTTGGGATTTGCTTCTCATGAGAGACACAGTCAAAGGCCTTCGACAAGTCACAGAGTGTAATATGCGTGAGTACACCTTCTTCCAGACCCTCAACTGTGCCTTCCAATATCTTAAGAATTGTAAGAGTTGTAGAGTGATTTTTTCGAAACCCATAATATGCATTATTCAAAAAATTATTTTTTCAAAATATATCACTAGTCTATTTTTCAGAATTATTTCGATGATTTTAGCAAATAGGTAAAATACCTTGGTACTATCCTCGGCAGGAAGCTAACATGGAACTCTCATCCACAGAGTAGAGCAAAAAGAGCATACGTGGCTTATGAGCAATGTCGAAGGACAGTGGGACGCGCATGGGGTCTTTCACCCCGTGTGGTCACCTGGATCTACACTGCAATAATAAGACCTAAGTTAACGTATGGAGCCATTGCATGGGGACCGAAAGTTCTACAAGCTACGGCCATCTGAAAAATATAACAAATACAGCGAATGGCTTGTTTAAACATCACAGGAGCCATGAGAACAACACCAACCGCGGCAATGGAATTAATCACGGGTCTGACCCCTCTTGATCTGTAAGTTAAGGAGGTTGCGTTAATGGCCATGGTACGATAGGGCACGGCTGGTGTTAACCTCGAAGTAGTAATGGGTCAATTGAGGCTGAGCCTGTAGCAGGAAGCGCTTACTGCGCAACCTCTGCTGCAGGCAACAAGCGATGCAATTGAACCCAGGTTTGTGTTTAATAAACCCTACAAAATACAAATCAGGCAGAACATAGAGTCAGATGATACAAATGCAATACTGATTTGTACAGACGGCTCAACAACCAAAGAAGGCTTAGGTTGTGGAGTGTACTCCGGATCACTAAGCCTAAGAATTAAGTGGGGAATGGGAAAAAATACCAGCGTGGTCCAAACAGAACTGGCTGGTATCTCAATTGCCACAAAAGAATTAATCAAGAAAGGATTTTCTGGCAAAAACATAACAATCTGCACTGAAAGCAGACAAGCCCTATTAGCCTTGAACAGACAACGTATAACCACAGGGCTAGTACTAGAGTATCACCAATATTTATCCAAAGCCTCGGTAGATAATAACATTATCCTGAGGTGGGTTGAAGGGCAGACAGGAGTGAAGGTAATCGCATTGCCGACTCTTCAGCCAAGTAGTAAGCGGCTGGACTAAGAATTTTAGGAACGAGTGGCACCTACTACGAGTGGCTCAATCCTTAAAGAGATGGGATGATGGCCACTGTCAACTAAGGAAAAACCTCCATAATATGAGGCTGGTGGACACACCTCTATGCAGGATGTGTGAACAGGAAGATGTTACTTTCAGGCATGTCCTGTGCGAGTGCCCGGAGTTATCGTCAATAAGAGAGTGTGTGTTCGGCGGGTCTTGGCCTACACCTGCCGATATAAAGGAGATGTCTCCCAGTGGCCTGTCCACCTTCCTAGAAAGGACAGGATGGACGATGATCTAGAAGGACAACTCCTCGGGAGAATGTACAATGGGTCACATGTGGCCTAAGAAACGTTGGCCCCCACTCACCTACTCTACAGATACAGAGTATCTCATGAGGGACACAGACCCTTACAGAATTGTAAGAGTTGTAGAGAGATTTTCTCGAAACCCATCATGTGCATTATTCAAAAATTGTTTTTTTTTTCAAGATATTTTACTAGTCTATTTTTCAGAATTATTTCGATGATTTTAGCAAATAGGTTGATTGTAGTTGAAATTCGATCAAAGCCTAACTGATACAATCGAGTTGCTTTCATTGATATGATATCTTCACTTTTGCCCTTATGATATACGATATCAAATGATCTTGAAGCACTTCAATAATTGATATTTACTTCCCAATTAAATCAACAATAATCAACAAAACTATGTACCTATATAATCTAAAGACGATTAAATCCCGAAACGGGGATATTATTCCTATAATTATTGTGCAGCATATACGCTTGTCTTGGAGCGCTTCAATCTCATTAAACCGAAGTGTGATTAATAATAATTAAACCTCTCAGATATACTATAGGCAGATGGATTGAACCATTAATGACACCGTAGAGGACAAAACGAGCACCATGTAATATATATCAGACTTGCTAGACGCTTCTTTCAAACGATAGTAAAAATTTTACACAAAACAAACGATCTCTCTAGTACTATAATATACTAGGCATTGTTGCAAAATCTACCAACACACCCAAAAAAAAAATTGCTTTTACTTTGTTATCAGTTAACGCTATTTCGGTCTGCTATAATTTTGAACGTTATATGAGAAGGTAGATGAGTTATTTTTAGCTTTTCGACTTCATTGAAAACACTTTACCACCACCAGAATGAAATAATGTCTCTCTACGCGCGTTTTACTTACTAAGTTGACATCATCAGGAAATGACTCTCCAATGAGAGTCAACTTCCTCTGTATGATCTGCACTGTTAAGGATCCGTTACTCCAAAACTCGTCTGTTGTGGTAGTCACTTCAAATGATAGGATTGCAATTGATTTTTCAAGCATGGGTGTCTGACGAACCGAATTGTTGTTTCTCACCGGCTTCAGACTTCAAATTTTGTAATATCATTGAACGATATTTTCAGATATAGTTATTTATTGGAGCTTCTGCACAAATATACAAGAATTTTGTTAGATGTATGTATGTTTGTATGTCGATACATTTCTCCAAAACTATCAGTATGATTGTGCAATTTCTATGGCTCACAATGACATCGCCTTAGGGACAGTGCAAAATATTATCAAAATTAGTTCTATTTATTTAGGATCCAAAAAACATCTGAGAACCTTGATCATGTTGAAATATGTAAAGTCCGAAACTAAACTGATCGTTCCACTATACGAATCTGCGATTAGAATTAAAAATTCATGAAATGGGTTCCTACACAGTATAATTTGACAAAATTTCTGCCGGCTATATGTATTATATTCAACAGATACTTTTACAAGTTTTCTCACGAAACACTCACATGTGTTTTTTATTCGTCCACTAGCAGAAACACTCTTAAAATCAATCGTGATCACCCCTCCCCGTCAATGCAGGATAGATCCAATCAAGAGAGTTTGTCAAGGACTGCTTTGTCTTCAGAATGGTTTGACACATATACGAAATGTTCGTCTGATTGGGATTTGATTGACTACCAAATTACCTTCAGACATCAACTTTAGAGGCACTCAAGGTTACATGCAGTCATGATTTTTCCCGATCTTTTTTATTTCGTGATAAAAAATAAAGATTCCAATATGAAGAACTTACCTTTAGCTTCAAATGATTTGCAAAGTCGTGACCAAGACTGAATCTGAAGTCACCATCGGATAACCGGAAAACAAATTAGAATAATAATAGTAATAATATTATTTTCAAAAATTGGACAGAAAATTAATTACATTATTAAAATATTGAAACTAAACATTGAGATCACTGAAGCCTGTAGCTTATATGTGATAAATGAAATAGAATACGGCACGCAAAAAAACCAAATTATATTTAATAAAACACGCGAATGAAGCTTTTCACGATCAAATACATCACAATGAATTTGAACTAACAGCTCTCATGAAAAATGCTCTTGTTATGGTAATGCTCACTCCACTCCAAATCGAGACTGAACAAATAACAATATGTGCTATACAGTGCACTAGTTAAGTAATCAAGAATACAACAATACAGGACAATATGGATTGCCAGAAACACATTATTAGATATAATTTGTTTTGGAAGTAGATATGTGTGTTAAATCTGTTTTTCGATAACCAGTTGTCGCATCCTCACGAAAGACAACAAGTCCAAGCTTGTGCGAGCTGAGAATTAACGAAGTCTTATTTTCGACATGCGATTACTAGTGAAGGTATATGAATATATCATATTATGAACAATAGAACAATTAATTTCGATAGGTATAGAGTTTGATTCATTCCACCTATTCAAATCGTCTTTATTCATTTTTGTTTTTTAATGAAATCATGAATAATGAAGAATATTCTTGAATTTGACTGTCAATTCCATATAGAGTTACAAACCACAGCTAAAATTGTTTTGAACACATAAGACTGATATTTATATTTGCTTGAGGAATTTGTAAATAAATTTTGGGAGCAGTGAAGTAAAATAATTCCAAGCCTACTGATTCAGCAGTTGTCTCAAGTACAAACTCCAAGTATTTTTGATATCCTGTATGTTGACCGTGTTTTATGGAGAATAATTGGCTTATGTTTTAATGTTGCGAACAAAGAACCTTGTAGAAGCCTTAGTTTATTTGAATCCAAATTAGGTGTTTCATCAAATTCATTTTTTTTTATAACAGCGTTCGCTGATATAAACTATTTTGGAAAAATATTTCTGAATTACTCTTATAGGTTCATTATGACAGCTGTAGGTACACATCACCCCGAGCTGATGAGCTATACTGGATGTGGGATTCCGTTAAGGCGTCGTAAAAAGGATATTGTTCAGATGTTTGAATGTGGTTAATATTAATATAAATTTTGTAACCACTTTATCGATAACTGCACTGTAATCAGAAATTATTATCTTTGTTGCAAAAATTGCACAGTATGCAAAAGAGTACAAACTAACTTGATGTTGAAGTCACCAATCAACCTGGTGTCTTATGTGAATTTTGCTCTGTTAATGGGAAACGGTTGGGCAATAAACGCTATCATTATTTTTTTCCAAAGGGTCGGACCTTGTCCCAGTATTAATAACCAATGACCACTTCCCACACCGTGGTGAAAGTGATCATTGGGTCCCCAAATCATGTGTCTTGAGTAGACGCGATGAGCCAAGAATGACAGCCTTCTGCATTTATCAGGCCAAGATTTATGCTATCGTGCGACAAGCCAGCATGATCCTGATATTCGAGAGAGGTCATCATTCCACTGAGGACTCCAATAATGATTGATTGATTATAATCAACCATCTCAACAGAAACATCGATGTTTCATCCGTTTTTCTCATTTTTTTGGATTGCATTTGCATCTCAAACGCCACGTAGCAGGAATCTCTATACTCATTACGCGACTGGAGTAGACTGGGATGTTGTCACCATTCTGACAGGCCATGATGAACACCCCAGTTTTCAACTCCAGCGCACTTGACCTGTGGAAAGCGAAGATCAGGTGCTTTGATGAGCTAAGGTCTTCAATGTTGTTGAAGAAGACCCTAAGCATTGGCTTATACTTGTATTGCTTCGGGGATGAAGTGATCTCCACGGCTTCCATGTAGGCCTTGTTCCAACTCGATAACAGAGTTGTAATTCATCTTGGTAAGTTTCGTAAACTAAACCAAGTTCATTATTTGGATGGAGTAATATTCGACAACAAAATATTTTTGATTTTCAGAAAATTTCAATCACGAAAAAGGCACCTGATAGATGTGCTTTTGAAGTTGAAAGAACTGAAAGTTTTGCTATTCAGAATGTTGCAGAACAGTCCAGAATGTTCAAGAGTATTTGAAAGCATTCCAAAAATATTCCAAAATATCAAAGGATATTCTAGAATTCTGTTGAATGTTCTCAAATAGTCTGAAATATGCTGGAAAATTCCTTGACATTCCAGATCTCTGTGGGATGATCAAGATGATATGGATAGCTCTCAATCCTTCAATTGTTAATGAGGTTTCCGTTTCAACCTGAAGGGCTTGCTTCGAAAAATATAGGGGCTGAAAGTTTCTACGTCCTAAAATGTATTTCTTTCTAACATTTCGAGTATTAGAAAACTTTTCCATTCATTGATTATGTTTGAAATTGTATCAGAATTGAAGATATTTTTTATGTTTTTCCATATTAGATATTAGAAAATACACATTTGATATCAAAATTTCTATAGTTCGAAAGTGTTTCATTTTGGAATGAAGAACTGTCAAAAATGTTTTCAGCTTTTTCAAATTTGAAAAAAAATGTTTTCTTTGTATCATATACGTGTCTTCTCTCTTTCAGTCACTAATTATATTACAGAAGTTTCGTTTTTAATCATAGTAATTTAATTAATATCTCTTAAGGCAAGGTATTCAAGGTATAGCTAATTCCACGATAGTATCAAGACTCACTTTTCGATAGAAGCTGCTTTTCATTTCATATTTGTGGAGTCCAATCAGTCAACCAACCCTTCAACTTGCTACAAATGTCATGCATATGCGTGGTTGAATGATCTTTTACTCTGCAGTTTTATGAAACTTCCGTTAGACAGTGTTCGCCACGCCACTCGACAAATCGATAAATTTTTATTCCATGAAACCCGAGTGAAATATTAAATTATCGGTATACATTTCTCGGAATGATACAATGTCTATTCTCTGCACACCTTCCCAGTCGAGTTACTGAAAATGTAATTCTGGCACAGCATTCCCTGCATCTTGATCGCGCGGAAGCCACGAATGGATTCGGGACAGAGAAACACTTTTCTGAATTCCAATGGAGTTGCCATTGAAAAGTGCATTCGTGCGGATATTTTTACACTTCCGATACTTTTGGATAAAAATGTTTTGAAAAGTTGTCGAATTCTATTCAATAGCCGGTAGAAACTGTGAGCGCTATTTCATTTTCGATTGGCGATCTGCTGCAGGTTTGAAAAGCACTTCAGGCATTCCGAACTCACTGCCCGGATTTCAAATGTACAGGGTTATCAAGAATGCCTTGATATATTTTTCCTGGGTGAACCAATATTGCAATCTGTCATTTTCTACATACCACGATCACTTTTGTAGTTTTCAGAAAAATTAGGAAAAAATTGAAACGAATTGTTTACATTGTCTTTTGAAATATTCGCCTCTGAAACAGATATACTTTCGAATGCTTTCAAACTAGGTTAGTTTAGGTCCAAACTGAGTGGGTCTATTCGACCCTCCACTGCAACCCGTAAGGGTTCATTGTAGCTGAAACCTATTCACACTCGACCAAATAAACTCAGCTTCTCAATGAAGCCAATTAGTTTGTGTGATGAGGGGTCTTTCAGGTCAGATGGTAAGACTACGGCTCTGCCGAACACTAAAACCCTGAGTCGGTCCCCAGCGGGGCGGGCACAAAGTATGTGCTCTGCTGTCTCATTATTTTCCAAACAGAGGCCACACAAATTGTCTTCCGACAGTCCGAGTCTCTACATATGATGATTCAAATGACAGTGACCTATAAGAAGGCTTGTTAGGTATCGTAGTTCATCCTTACTGTAGGTTAACAACTGTTTTGTATGAAGCTTCGAGGGGTGAATGAACGCCTTGGAGAGATCCAATGCTGGAAGATTCTGCGAGAAGTCCATAAATTTTCTTGCTATCCAGGTGTTCAATGTTTGTTTGGCAAAACCTAAAGCGATGCCAATGACAGGTTCTGGTCTGATGAAGCTGCTTGCAGCACCCTCCTTCGCAAGGAAATCAGCAGCCTCATTGCCTTCCAGGCCAGTATGGCCAGGAATCCAGACCAGTATGACCAGGAATCCAGACCAGAGACAATCTGTGTTGAGTCTTCCTATCGGAGAGAGTCATTTTTGGAAATTGCTACCAATTTACACGTTGCTCGGTTGGAGCCAAGAGCTTCCAACGCCGCTTGACTGTCCAAAAATATCTTTATTGACTTGTGTATGAGATTGGATTCTTCCAATCTCTCCACACACAATTCGAAAGCATGAATTTCCGCTTGAAATACAGTCGCATAGGTTTCTAGGCAGGGTGATATCTCTGTCCTGGGTCTGTCCTAGGTCAGAACCTGGAGGTGTTTTTGATCCATATATGATCCAACAACTATCTGCTCTTAATATTAACTTCTCTCGAAAGATACAGTCCTCTCTACTGCCTTCAAATCATCTCTAGAGATTTTACAGTTTTTAATATCTCAGAAACATACTTTTGAAACAATTCAACGGTGTTTCGAGTTGATGAAAATAAAGATTTCGAAACATTCATTTCTCCCAACATACCTACATGGTATATTCTGGTGAATGACTGCTGAATAACTACTACTTTCACGGCTATTACCACTCTATAAGAGATATGAATGTTTCAAGATTTTATTTCAAGATATTTATTAAAGTGATAACTTCTTATGGCTTTGGCTCTCCTTTCTCTCACGCATACGTCAGCGAAATGCAGGCTACTTCTCTCACGTCGGACAGACGCTCAGTGTTTATTGTGCGTTAGACATATACTGTTTACTGTATTATAAAAATCTAACCAGCAAGCATGTTATATTCTTTTATTATGTTACCTGTCTTGAAAATAATGATAATATTTTGTGTGTACATTATAAGTATCATTATTCAATTCTACAATAGTAACAATCGGCTCATAGTAGCTCTAATACAGTGTGTAACATGGAAAACTTAAGAGCCGTTTTTGATATAAAAAGTAAGATTTTTAAAAAAGCTAGGACACGTCGATTTCTGATTAAAGGGGGACACCTTTCAGACTAATCAGATGTTTTGTAGCACGCACCCCCTCGGAGGGGTGCGTCCTACCACCCTTATTTAGATAGGGAAAGTAGGTCGAGTAGCACCTTGTTTTAAAGGTTTTTCGAATACCTTTACAACTCTGTTGAAAGAAAATGTTTGTAACGATTAGTTTTCGAGATAATTTGAAGTTAAAATTGCCATGTCAATGATACTTATGATGTACTGTTTGGAACCTTCGGTGTAGTAATGAATATTACTGGAGTTTTTTCCCAACACCAAATCGTTATTTTTACACCTCGACACGTGTTTCGATCACCAAGTGATCATCTTCAAGAGGAAGATGATCACTTGGTTTCTAGTTTTATCTTCCTCTTGAAGATGATCACTTGGTGATCGAAACACATGTCAAGGTGTAAAAATAACGATTCAATGTTGGGAAAAAACTCCAGTAATATTTATGTTAATAATACATTCGACAGACCACTCGGTAACTTGTATGCCTAAATAAAAAAAAATCGAGCAGTTCTTCTCATCAGTTTTTTGTTAAATAAAATCCCTTCTTTTAAATCAATACCCACTTCTCTTCTTCCAGTTTTCATTAGTACTTCGTTCGATTGTTTTCTTTAAAGGGGTCGTGTATTGTTATTTGTTTAAAAATGCCTTACACTACTGCTGAAAGGGTTTCATTTATTGCTTTATTTTTCGGCAACGACCAAAATGCTAATAGAACATCAATTTTATTTAACGAGCAAAACCCTGGTAAACACCTAAGCAGAAATCACGTTCTGGATTTGATCACAAAATTAAGGGAGACAGGTTCGGTTTTAAATAAGGAAAGAAATGTTCAGAGAAGGGTAATGAATGACGATAATGCGATTGGAGTGATTGGTCAAGTCATCGCCAATCCCAGGTTAGGTACCAGAGGTTCATCAGCAATGGCCGGAATAAGCCATATGAGCGCATGGAGAATCCCTTAAAACCACAAATTCCATCCTTACAAAATTAAACTTGTTCATGAACTAAATGAGGATGATTTTGACCGAAGACAGGAGTTTTGTGAGGGCATGAGTGAGAGATTAATGCAAAATCCCGAGCTGCTTTATGACATCTGTTTTTCGGACGAAAGCTCATTTTATTTAAATGGTTGCGTGAACCGTCACAATTTCCGTTATTGATCAGATGAAAACCCAAGACAATACGCAGAAATACATACCCAACATCCCCAAAAGTTGAATGTCTGGGCCGGAATATTAGGCAATCATATTATAGGTCAATTTTTCATTGATGGAAATTTAACCGGTGATTCTTATTTACAACTCCTTGAAGAGGCAATACAACTTCGTATAGTTGAAATAATTGAACAGGATCCAAGATGTCAAGATGAATTTATCCATTTTCAACAAGACGGTGCACCACCCCATTATGCCCAGCAGATTCGAAATTTTTTGAATAATCATTTTGAAGGACAATGGATTGGCAGAGGAGATGCAATTGAATGGCCAGCACGATCACCAGATTTAACACTACTGGACTACTTTTTGTGTGGATATTTGAAGTCTAAAGATTATGCTACACAGCCAGCCAATTTGGATGAATTACGTCGTAGAATATTGATGAATGCCAAGCTCCTGAGATGTTGAATAATGTAAGACCAAAATTTGAACAAAATATTTATTGTTGCATGGAGCAAAATGGCGCACATTTTGAACATATACTCTAAATGTCCTATGTGAGTTACCCTTATTAGGTGTTACTTTTTTTGTGTGTGCTTTAAAAACAATTATTGGGATTTATTAATCCTAAAACAGTTTTTCAAACTTTTCTGTGTCATCAGCAGTCAAGGAAATCAGCAAGTTGTATTCGTTGTGTAGGTAAGTTTTTAGTATGATTCACTTTTTCATCAGAAGCATAAAATATCCACGTCAAAAGGCAACCTTCATAAGTAGATGCCACTCAATTCACCTAAAACCTCCCCCGAAAAAATCTCCTCGTAATAAACAAATAATTCTTACTTTTTTACGAAATCGAATGGACACGTATTAGCAGGTTGTCATAAAAAGCAAAAATTTTTTTTTTTTGAAAGTTCTGAACGTAAATTGTACCTTAAAAACAATTTGATTTATTTTAAAAAGAGTTGAACTCAATAAAAATACCTTTAAATCTTCAAATTATCTCGAAAACTTATCGTTACAAAAATTTTTTTTCAACAGAGTTGTGAAGGTATTCGAAAGACCTTTAAAACAAGGTGCCACTCGACCTACTTTCCCCATCTAAATAAGGGTCGTCGGACGCATCCCTCCGAGGGGGTGCGTACTACAAAAAATGTGATTAGTCTGAAAGGTGTCCCCCTTTAATTAGAAATCGACGTGTCCGAGCTTTTTTTAAAAATCTTACTTTTATATTCAAAAACGGCTCTGTTGAGTTTTCGTTGTTACACACTGTATATGTACATACACAACATGACCAATAAAAGATATCATTAATAAATAGCATTATCATATTGATATACATAAAATTTAAGTAATAACCTGAGCTTGTCTCAAGTTGAACAATCTGCCAAAGGTGGGCTCTTCCTTTCAATCCAGTATTCAACGTCATTCTCCTATTCAATGATTTGAGAGAGCCCATTTTTTCAAATACTCCAAACTATTTTCTTACACTTGAAAGTAGTTCTTTACGCTTCAGCTAATAATGCTTGAGGTGGAAATGACTTCATTTCGCCGAAACTTTCTTGAAAAACGTTTTTCACACGCGTATTCGCATTGAAATTAGAACTGAAATTCAAACATCTTCAAATATATACTATACATTTCATCTCAAGTTCAACTACTCCTCATTAAAAATCACCTTGTCTTGATTGTTCTTTTCGATTGTGAACCTGTTGGAAAAAGTACATTCAAGACGCTTTAGCTGAACACAGAAGAAATGATAATGCACTAATAAAATAAAAACTAAATGAATGTTTTCAACATATTTCCCAAACCGCACTTCATGCACTAGGAGCCAGTACCAATAGAATAAAAAGTCAATACTTAGAGCCATCTGCTGAAAAAATCAATTTTTATAGTTCTCAACATACGTAAAACGTTGATAGTTAACAGTAAAAATTATGAATTTGCATAGCGCGTTCATAATAGAGAGATCGAATGGAAGATAAGAATTATAATTTGTGTGGAAACATACAGTAGGACGGGTGCATAAAATGTTATTCGGTATTCATTTTCACTAGGGTATCATGAAGATATTCAAATGAAATATCTATTTAACTTATTATTTATTTGACACCAATCTAAATTGTATACATAATTTATGATTGTGCCGGTAATAGATGGCTTTCCTCTTTAATTTTATTATCTTAAACGGAAATCAGAAGCCATTAAAATGAGTTGAAGTTGATATGAAGACAAATACTTTCATGTTCATAGAAGTTGAAAAAAGGGACTCTTCACCATTTTTTTCTGTTCTATCGTGGGTTCTTGCCTTACAAGCCAAATTTTTTCTTTTTTAATCTTGATCAGAAATGACATCTGAATAATTGTTTTTTGATTTTTGTGTTTATTCTCTATGATTGAATTGTATGTTATTGTTGGAATGAGTATAGAATTGTATACTTAACTTTCATTTGTTCGTTATTTCTTCCAAGAATTTTACTATTTAGTTCACAGTCATGGCCGTCGCCATTGGGGGAAGGGGGGGGAGGCTCCACCCCCCTGCTTTTACGACTTGGGAAAAAGTTGGTAAATTTTGGGCTGTGGAGAAAAATAATAGTAAAAGAATGAATAATAATTGAAAAAAATTTAAAATGAGAGAAAAGAAAGGTAATAAGAAAAGAGAAAGGACCAGGAGAAGGTTGGGATTTCCCAACATGCATAACTTTGAGATCCCATACTTTTAAATTCTGAGTTGTTTGAAAATTTCAAAAAAGTTCAATTTCTCCCAAGTAAGAGAACAGTCCTGAACAATCCACAAATTTTGAAGTGACAATTTTACAAAATTCCCAACTTTTCGCTGTTATTTCGACTTGAAAAAGTTTGGAAATTTCGGGCCGTGAAGGAAGAAAAAATAATAGTAGAAAACAATAAGCACAATATTATTTAAGTGTTGTTTCCTTTCATTTGTATTGAATATTTTCATACATGGTAGATATGGTGGAAGACCAAGAACCTTGGTACAAAATAGAATAATTCCCATTATTATTTTTATATTTACCAAAACTTATTTTTGTTTGTGCATACATTAACGGGCATAAGCGTTCAGCCAATCTTTGGATTACTAGGTAAAAAATTGATATAGTAGTAATTAATCCCTCGGCTTCATTTTTTCGAAAGTTGGGAAATTTTGCTGATGGAGTTGGGAAAATTTGGATTACTTCCCCCTGGATTTTCATTTCGCTACGGCCCTGTTCACAGTATATGTTAATAGCGTTCATTTTTATCTTTGACCTTTATATGTTTTGAGTTATTTCAATCTCTTTTCACTTTTTTGCGCTAATTCTTGTTGTCACTTCATAATATATTTTCTTTTCTATTGAATCATTTTAAAAACTTTCTAGAGTTCCTTTGAACACGTCTCTGTAGTTTGCCTTTGTACAAAATCAAAAACTGCTTTCAGATCTATGAATTTATTTTTCTTTTGTTTTTTAGGTTATGAAGAAATGATCAACTTTTTTTCCTGAAAAGTGTATGATTTGTAATTAAACGAATTCAAATTCTACAACTGACTTCATGTGAGTTGAAAAGAACTGAATTTTTCACTTTCTTTTTCATGAAAAACTATTTTTTTAATGAATCTCACTGAAACAGTATCGCTCTCGAAATTCACAATATGTCAGAACTGAAAGTAGTCGAAAGCCTTTAATTGCAGTTAAATAAAAAACCGCAAAAAAGTCTGCAAGTATTCATGTGAGTTAGGAATTGGACGTCAAAAGATGGAACATCGTAAGTTCTCAACCAGCACAAGTGACAGTGAAGGGACAACAGCTGGTTGACGAAAAAACAAACTTTTTCCAAACGGAGATTTACTCAAACAATTGAGTAAATCTCCGTATATTATAGCGAAACAGCTCAAATCCTGACTGAAAATTGAAAACATATAAATGTCTCTAATCAAAATATTTGCCTTGCGTGAATTATAAGGGTTGACTACGAACCGTGTTAGGAATCACACGTTAAAAGGTAACACCTCATTAGTCCTCAGCTCGCACAAGTTTCTCAACTTCTGAGAGTTGTCAATCGTATGGGGGCGGCAGCTGATTAACGGAAAAACAGATTTTGAACAGACAGAATTTTTTTTTAATAATGATTAAAATCTCGCATAACGTAAGTATAACAAATATGATACCTGATGAAAATCCATTACAGAATATTCAAAAATTACACATTCATATGAGATTTCCATTTGAATGTGTTGTGACGCCCGAAAATGCTATTGAATAGCGAAACAAGTGTCGCGGATTCGTAAACTTTCAAATGGCGATCCCACATCAAACTGTGTTTTTTGAATAGGTAACTATGAGATTCAAAAACTCAAGTAGCTACTTAGACTTTCATTCTCGATACCTGTGAGTTCGTCACTATCCTATTTTGAGCAAATACCAGACCTCATTCCACTCATGCATGGAGAAAAGCAGATGTCATTGAGTGGCTTGGACAACAAACATACCATTTGATGAAAGTATTGTTGAAAAAATTGTCCGTAGTATGTTCGAATGAAGCTTATTTCACGAACTATATAGTGCACAAGATGGCAGAGAAATACAATTATCATTCTGCGTCTGTCCTCTTATCATTACAAACTCAATCCCATTGAACTCGTTTGGGCTCAAATAAAGGATTTCGTTGCAAGTAGGAACAAGATATTCCCAATGAAAGATGTTGAATTACTCTTTCAAGAGTCCTTCAAAAATATCAATTCTGAAAAATAGCGAAAAGGTATTGAACATGTTATAAAAGAAAAGGACATGTGTGGATTAGACTATTGGGGAACTGATGATAGCACTCCATAATTCTTACTTTTACCTAATATATTCTTTAATGAACAGGGCTAGTTTGTTAGTTAGTTTGTTTCATGTCACTTGCTATTATCCCAAACTTACTGTGAAAATTCTACCCACAAGTAAAAATTTCTCAAAGTATTCCTTAAAATTTTTTTCAATATAATAACAGGCATCAAACTCCTTAAATACTAATGATCATAAAGACTCGTAGTTACATATATAGGGTATTCCATATTCGGTGGTCTATTGGACGTATCTAGAGAACAAAATAAGATGAGAGTTTCAAATTTTGGTTATCGATGTATAAATTATATCATTTTTGAATTCTGCATCGAAATTCAAATCACTTTTGTGGACCATGTTCTATACCTATCTCTCACCGTTTTCAAAATATTGATTATTTTGTATTTTTTTTTGGTGAAAACATGGTATTTTTAATATTTAACATCGCATGAATTAACTGATACACCAAACCAAAATTCTGATAACATTGAGGTTAGATATTGTTGTTGTTATTTCAGAACGAAACTAGAATCTTATTTCATACAGAGTGTCTGAAAAATATGTCTCAATTTGTACCTTTGATAAATGGCCATAACTGATTTTTATCAAATGAAATACCCTATATGTTATTCAATTTCCCAATTCAGCCAACCAATGTGAACAACTTTGATCAGCTATGTCCTATACCTATTTCTGACCGTTTATGAGATATGAACTATTTTTAAAAAATTGAGCCTATGCAAGCATAAAATTTCCAATGAAATTGAAAATCGAGTGCATAATACACACATTCTTAAAACTTCAGCTTTGCAAAAATGACGTAAGTCTTGGGCCTTCGTAAATTCACTCGAAGATCCAAATTTTTTGAAAAAAATTATATGGACTGATAAATCACAATTTTCACGTGAGGGAATATTCAATCGTCGAAATAATCACTTGTGAGCTTCAGAAAATCCACATTTCATTAGACAAGTGGATTCCAACAAAAAATGAATTTCAATGTTTTCGTATGCTCATGGATGATGGAGTTTTTATTTACATTTATGAAGAGAAGTTGAATTTCAAAAAATATTTAGATATTCTGAAATCGACTATGAGTGATTTTCTGGACAATTTTCCCCTGAAATTGTCTCGGAATTGTTGGTATCAGTTGGATAGAGCTCCTGGACATTGCGCACGTGAAGTGAGTAGGGAACCAACCGATATGTTTGACGATCGGTGGATACGACGTTTGGGTCCTTGCATTTGGCCGCCTCGATCACCGGTTCTGACTCCCTTAGATGTTTTCCTCTGGGGACAAATAAAAAAAAACAGGTATATAGAACACGTATCAATACAAAACAGGAACTGAAAGATCGGGTTAGATGTGCTTTCGAGGAAATCGACCCGTCGGAAATCCGCAGAGTCACGACTGATCATGTAATAACATCCATCCATCAATGTTTAAAAGTGAATGGTCAGCATTTCAAGCACCTGTGCTATTGAATTTTTGTCATATCGGTATCAAATGTCAAATAATTGCGAAGCTAGTTTCATAATTTCATTTCTTGTTTTTTATTGTAAAATTATTTTTGTTATCAATTTAATTTCATTCATGTATTGCATTTAATCTTCCTGAACTAATATAAAGTTATTATTCATTATTTGATGTGTTCAATAATACATTTTTCACCAAATTTTGTATTTGAAATGTTATATTTGTATAGAAGCAAAAAAATGATAGAAGAATTCATATCTCATAAATGGACAGAGATAGGTATAGGACATAGCCGATCAAAGTTGTTCACATTGGTTAGCTGAATTATAAAATGGAACAATATACAAGGTGTTCCATTCGAAAAAAATAGTTATGGTCGTTTATCAAAGATACAAATTGAGACATTTTTCAGACACTCTGTATGAAATGAGATTTGAGTTTCGTTCTGAAATAACAACCAGCATACCTTATCTCAATGTTGCTAGAATTTGAGTTCGGTGTAGTAGTTAATTTGTGCGATATTGAA
This sequence comes from Leptinotarsa decemlineata, assembly GCF_025532065.1. Classification (NCBI taxonomy): domain Eukaryota; kingdom Metazoa; phylum Arthropoda; class Insecta; order Coleoptera; family Chrysomelidae; genus Leptinotarsa; species Leptinotarsa decemlineata. The sequence goes on from NW_027412551.1 coordinate 2,862,102, forward strand.
TATTTAAAATACCATGTTTTCGCCAAGAAAAATTACAAAATAATTAATATTTTAAAAACGATGGGAGATAGGTATAGAACATGGTTCACAAAAGTAATTTGGATTTTGATGTTAAATTAAAAAATGATATAATATATAGGGTGTTCAATTTGAAATTTCCAAGTTGATGTCTGTTACATGTAGATATAACAACAATGCGGTGATGAAAATACTTTCAAACGATAGATCACTGCCATCTATATCGGTAATCAAAATTTTAAATTCTCATCTTTTTTTGTTCTCTAGATACGTCTAATAGACCATCGAATATGGAATACCCTGTATATATGGAGGTGGTCGGTCCTCATACGGTACGAGCCTTTCAGGTAACTACGAACACACATATTGAATTGGGTAACAACGTTTATCATTACTGCCACTGACATATGTCAGTGGCAGTAATGATGGCAATATTTTACATAACCATCGTATCAAACATCCTCGAGAAAGTTGTAAGTATAACCATACATTTATATCTCAATATTACCCACAGGCACGATTTGGTAGCATCCCTGATGATGGAAATCATTTATTAAATTTCCGAAAGCTTGGATGAACTTTAACTTTTATTTGCTGCAAAGCCCCACTATTTACTAGTTCCATTCCTAAATAGTCATGTAAATATATATATATATATATATATATATATATATATATATATATATATATATATATATATTATATGTATATATATATATATATATATATATATATATATATATATATATATATATATATATATATATATATAATATATATATATATATATATATATATATATATATATATATATATATATATATATATATATATATATATACAACGTGATACAAAACACGTTTTGTATCACTTCCATATATAAAAGAGGTAACACCTAAACTTGTAAGAATTTTTAACAAATTTAATAATAATAATAACTTCAAATTGCCTATAAAACCGCTCTATCCATGAATTCTATCTTTACCAAAATAAAAGACAGAACACCTCTTACTCATCAATCAAATGTTATATATTCTATCCCTTGTCAAAATTGTGACAGCATATACATTGGTCAAACTTCCAGAAATTTGAAAGACCGTATTACCTCACAAAAAAGCGATAGCAGATCAGTCCCACATAGATGTGCATTAGGCGAACATGTTAATCAAACAGGGCATAATATGAACTATAATAATGTAAAAATGTTATCAAAAGAATCTAAGCTTACAAAGAGACTTTTTCTTGGAATGTCCTTCTTATCACAATCCAGTCATTTCTTAAATAAAAAAACTGATCCAAATCACTCTTTTTTAGTACAAATTGAAAAAAAAAATCATAATTTCAAAAATTCATGTTTATGAGAATATAGTACATAAAATAATCATAATCAAATTGGCATTCCTGTACAGGATGAAAGTTTGGCAATACTGAATCCAACAATGTAATTGTTTTCTGAACTGTTATGTCATTTATTTCTTCTTCTTCATTTTCATTCAAAATTAGTATTATAACCTATTTTGTAATCACATGTATCGGCCTGATACAAAATCAGAATTTCAGAATTGAAAAAAAAGGAATTTATTCATTAGATTCACAATAATTTTACCAAAATTGACGTTTATATGTTTCCACAAGAAGTTCCTCAAAAAACGATAATAACAACTACGTACTTATATCGCTTCAAAGCGATAATAACAGTTATCAACAAGAAAAACCTTGAGTTTTCTTCTGAAGTTATTCATGGTTTTAGATTTTTTTATAATATCTGGAAGCAAATTATAGGAACGTGAAGATATCCGATCGGGTGATACAAAAGCTAATTTGGTTTTTGCAAATGGTACAAAAATATTGTTTTTTTTTGTCTTGTATCAATATTATGCATACATTTATTTGGTACAAACAACGTGTTTCTATTCTCAAAAACAAACAAGCAGAAGTCGGAAATTAAAAGACTGGGAACAGTTAGAATTCTAAAATTTTTAAGAGCATTTCTGCATGAATCACGGTTACTTATGCCACTAATGATACGTATAAGTTTTTTTGTGCTGTAAAGAGCAGCGAGAGGAAAGACCTCAGAAGCACACTCCATATCTTAGTCTGGAATTAACCTTAGTATAGTACAGTCTCAGCATCTGATCAACATTCAAAACCTGCCTGATATTTCGAAACTGATATGAAATAGAGTTAACTGTTTTGATTAGGAACTCACAATGATTCTGTCAATTGAGACATTCATCAATGTGAAGACCTTAAAATTTTAAGCTCGTACATTCTGTTGTTACTGTGTAGGAATTATCAATTGTTCTGAAACTGATGACAGTAAATTCCCGTTGCCGATGATGAATATGTTTTCTTCGCATTCAAAAAAAAATTGTTTGCAGAAATCCATTTATTATTACTTCCAAAAACATGCTTACATTTTTCTTTCAAAACTGAATCTGATTTGTCAGTGATTATAATCGACGTATCATCAGCATACATCGTTATGAATGTTTCGGGCGTTGCATACTCCAAATCATTTATGTACAATACAATCAATATAGGTCCCAATATCGTCCCTTGAGGTACTTCTAATTCGGAGAGGGCTATGCTGGAAGTTGCATTGTTAATTGCGACATATTGTTTTCTGTGATGAAGATAATCCGTTACCCATGCCAATGGTATACCCCTTATACCGTAACTGTGTAGCTTACTACATTATGATGTGTGATTATGATCACACATTATCAACACGAAGAAACTACTTTTCAAACCCTGAAGAAGATTTTAGTAAAATTCAAAACGTCGGCAAGAAAACCATTGTTTTTAAAGAAAAAATAATTGTTCCTGTTACCCAAACAAACTTTCTTCATAAAAATGATTGATTAATATACGTTGATAGTTATCAGTTTCAACAATTCATTTTTGATTCAATACCCAATCGCACGCCACTGCAGGTATAAAACGAGCCGATAATTCATAAAATATTTTGTTTGCGACCTATTATGGACCCGTCTATACCAGCTGTGGCAAATCATAACGGAATCATAAATTTTTGTTCCGACAATCTGTTAGCGTTTTGCATTCATAATGAGCATTCATTACTCTCAACTATTAGGATACAGATTATAGCAGACTATATGTTTGGTAATACAGGTATCATCAATTACATGTAACTACAGCCTAGCACCCTTGATTTTGTTTCATTTAACCACGATCTACCAGCCTGAATTTTGGTCTATCTAATTCTCTGAGAAGAATCGATACATTTGGAAAGTCTTCTAGCAGACATAACTTGGTACTACATATACTACAAGTTTATCTCAATCACGACCATGAAACTATAACACCTAATGATTCGTGTGCTAGTCTGGTACTACAAGTTTCATTCGACTATGGTATACCAACCTGGATTTTGTTTCCTTCAATTCTGTAACATAATTTGATACTTCTCAGGAGTCTGCTAGAACTAACAGACCGGATTCTGTTCTCTATAATAATGACTTCGGCCATGTAAGCTCATGTGTTATTATATTACCTAAAAGACTTCTATTAATACAAATATTTTTTTTGTTCAGGACAGAAGTCAATAGTATATTCCTTATCGTTTTCTATAGGAAGTTAATCTAGAATTATAGTGACATATGAATTATAAGTATTCTGAATTATATTTTCACCACACTAGAAACATGTTGTGTCAAATATTCTTGTTACTTGAAAACACGACTTCCAATTTCATATTGATGTTCATGATTGAGCCATTTCCAGTGTAGTTCACATATCTCGCATAAAGACAGGTAGTAAAATACAAGAATTACATCTGGAAGATACGTCGTGGTCCATTGAAAAGACCCCACAATTGCATGAATGCCACGGAATGAAGCTACAAGATACGATTGTGGTTGTGTCAATACAAAGGAATAAAGGAAAAGTCTGCTACCGACATGGGCGATACAAAGAATAAAAAGGACCTTGACTTGATACGGAACAGTTACACAGACTGAATTCCTGATAGGATCAACAGTCCTTTCCCTTTGAACTATTCATTCTCCGTTTCCGTTAATGTAATTTGTTCCGATACATCTAGAGAATTACTTGGGATTGAATTCGTTACAGGGAGGAGCTTTCATACTGGTGATCATTTATGAACGTGAGTGGTTAAATAGGATATGATTTCATCATAAATGATGGAGTTTCTTTTTATATAACAGAACTCACGAACATTTCTATTGATATCCTTTCAACTTTATAGTATTTATTTTAGTTCGCTTGAAAATTTTCCAATACAGGTTCGTCAAAGGCAGATCTCTTTGAAATATCCTTTGGTCAATTTATCTGTCGGAAAAAAAGTATATGGAATTCAGAAGTACATTGAAGAATAAATCGCGAGGGAAATGACTGAAAAAATACTGGCCAGTCTATGAATTTTAAAATTTTCAAAATCACTTTTTTCTAAACACAACGTTGTTTTATGAACAAATTCAATAACAATTTTTCTGGCGTTACTCTTGGGCTGGCAGGTATATTCAATTCTAAAAATATTTCCTTTCAATTCAGATAAATTAGTCTTTCTTCAAAATGAACACTGTTTCATTGCGAATATAATATAGGGTTGTCTGCGAAACATTTGACGTAAATGATGGGTAAAAATGTGCTACAAAGAGGTCCGAACAATTGTCCCGTACTAATAAAAAAATGCAGCACTGTAGCTGGGCGCGTTGCGTCTCTCGGATGGAAGTGTGTATGCCATTTGCTCGTATAATTGAAAAGTATAAAGAAAACCTGAACATTACCCACACAGCACTAGATATTCATGGAATATTCCCTGTATATCATAAAACGAACGTATATATTCCAAATATTCATAGAATATTCTTGGAATATATACATGCCTTTAGAATATTCATAGAATATGCTTGAATGAATATGGCAGGATTATTCCCGAAAGAATGTGCATAGAATGTCTATAAATGGATTATTCTCCCTTGAATATTCTAAGAATATTGTCGATCGAATATACCATATGATATATTCTTAGAATATATCCCCACGGTATATTTTGGAATATTCTATACAATGGATATAACCCTGATAGTGTTAACCAGTTTTTGAACTCAACGCAAAGATTCTGGATGAATTGCTCCAACAGCAACTGTTGGAAACGACAAAAAAATTTGAATGGGCCAATAAATGAACCAGTTGCATCAATAAATTGATTAATTCTCATCCTATTTGTCTTTTTGTATTTGAAATTATTTAATTACAAAGCGAAAAATCCTGGAAACAGAGAAATGGGGAAGTGAATAATTGGAGTAAACGTTTCTCATTGGTCAATTGAAGTGTAGCGCGCGACAGTCGAATAAGCTCTGTGAAAGCGGCTGGCCCTTAATGCATGGTACATTTGCGTTTGCGTTAAATTCGACATTTGATTCAACATGGCGGTTGACGTGGCAGGTTCGCGTGTGTAATGCATGGTGTGTTGGTGTTATTATCAAAGTATAATTCTGTCACGTTCAGTGTACCATTTATAATTTGGGGTTGTCCAATTTGCAGTACAGCGAATAGTTTGATTTTGGATCTTCAAACAGGAGAGTTGCATCTATTCAGTCTTCAAAAAAAGTAAGTAAAATGCAAAAGTATCGATAGTAAAGTCATGGTGATTAACCTACTATAACTCATTTTAGGTTCGAGGAGAGTTGGTGTGTGGGATTTGTTGGTTTGACTAAGTACAGTTGTGTATCTTCAATAGAGAAAAGTAAGTGAATAACACATTTTTTTGTATCATTTGTTTTCATGATTTTTATCACTCGTTTTCAAGATAGTATCAATTTGCCCAAAAGGAAACAGAGTGGTACCTGGTACAGGCAGGTGCGCCAAGGAACTGAAAACGTAATGATTACTTTTCAACAAGACAATGCAAGTTGCTCTTCAAGTCATAAAATGTTGTAAATGTTCATGAGTAACCTATGGGAAAAATATCTATTTGATTTTTATTCCAGTTTTATTGTGCCACTTTCAAATAGTGATAATGAACGTTGATGTACATTTTGTTCCAGGTATTACTATTGAAACACTAGCTGATGCATTGTTGGACAAATATAAGGAAAACTATTCTGGTGAGCAAAGTTTGAATAACTTCAAGTAAGTGAAATTCATTGAAGAACCCATCATACTACTCATTTTAAATACTTCATTTGTGGGTTTATTTTTCTAAGTGAGAAACCTAACCTAACCTATTTCTTGATGTAATACACTTTTTCTTTTTCAATGAAATGATATATTTATTATTTTTTAATTAGTGCTGATGAATTCACAGAGTTGTTATTTTAGTATATTTTTAGTATACATTTGTTTGAGAGTAGAAATATCCTAATTTGAATACATTTCTAATATTTGTAATATGACAGTATTCAGGAATATTTTATTCAGTGAATAAATATTTTGAATTAGATTTTTTATTTTTAATATTGGTTGAAACGTCAAATATTTCAGTGTATATTGTTTTTAAAATATATTTGTTTATGAATATTATGTGTTTTATTACTTGTGTGAATCTTGTATCAAAATGCAATATATACATGCCTAATAGCGGTTACTCGTCACATTCTTGGAATATTCCAAATATTCCTAGAATATTCATAAAATATATTTAAAGAATATTCTATGGTGTTTCTCTATTATATATTCCTACAATAAACTAAGAATATCCTAAATATTTTATGAATATTCCTCGGGTTCTATTCCTGGAATATTCTTAATAGAATATACCTTAGATATTCTAAGAATATTATAAGATATTCCAAGAATATTCCCAAGGAATATTCTTAGAATATATCAAAGGTTCGCCAGGAGCACTTCCAGGGAATATTCTCCAGAAGATTTATATATCCATGGCATATTCATAGCATAATACAATATCCTTAAATGTATATTCATAAAATATACCTGGAATATCTATTGCTATGTGGGTATGTTGCCAATACAGGCACAATGTTGTTTGGGATATCGAAAAAGAAACAGGAGATGTTTTTTTGCAAAATACGCATATAATTACAAGATCTGAATTGGAAATAACCTCTACTTGCCTGTTCAATCGATGAGAAGTATTAGTTCGTTGAAAAATGAATCGCGACTGGTTGTTTTGCAGGAAAAAATCTTGGCCAGGTAATGATCGATTGAAAATTCAGAAATTATTTTTTTTCAACATTACACCCATTTTTATGACGAACAAATTTCATACCATTCGAAAGTATGCAGCCTGGAGACCTATAAACGTTGGGTTGGTCATGATATACGGTGGTCTGCAAAAGATTTGGCTTGTATCACAAATGGCGCGTTAAAGAGGTCCAGTGAACTATAAATAGAAGAGGGCGCAACATTGCAGCTGCGCGCGGTGCGACCCTCGTATGAAAGAGGGTGTGCGAGGTTTTTTCATGTGAATGATAAATACAGCGTTGAAATAGTAAACACTGAGCACAATTCTGGAATCGGTATTTTTTCAATATATCGTAATGAAAAATCATGAAAAGTGTTCTCGAATATCTTGAACGACATTGTGATTGGAAGTTGATCATTAAAGTTGGTCTAAAAAACTCAATGTAAAATGGAGTTGAACTAGTTATAGCGCCACTCGATTGAAGTGGTTATCACACCTTGTGTAATGAAAAGTGACTGCTTTAGAAAACCAATACAATGGAGATTTCAATAATTTCAGTATAAAAAAATGATCCGAAAGGAACAATCAGCAGGAACTTCCAGGAGAAATTCTCTCACAAATTTCTACTCGAAAGCATTGATGTGTGTCGAACAGTGGAAGTGTACCTTATTATATAAAAACAGAGACCCGTTTTAGAGTTGAGAATCAGTTTTTTTCATCTCAATGGAAGAGAAAAACTGATTCATGGGTCAACATAGTTGATAAAACGCGCGTCGGGTGGAGTAGTTCAGTTCTGATGAATATAGAAAGGTATAATTTTGAATACCTTCTTCGCCAAAGGTTTGAGTTCCACTGTTAATTATGAATAATAGAGAAAATGAAATTTGATTCTTTTGAATTATTATATTATAGTAAATATTTCTTCAACATTTCATTTTCCCTAAAAAATAAACAATACAAATTGTGAAATTTTAAAAAATCTCAAATTTGAATACATCAAAAAAATTTAACAATAGAACGGAAGCTTCCTATCATGCCTTTTGAGGTTTTTTGTTAAGCAGATAAGCTGTAACATTATTAATGGAAAGATATGAATCAAACAATTCATAAGAATCATTCATCAAACATCTCCATTTCCCTACATTCCTAGGTGTATGTCCCTACTTCGGCCGCTGATGCAGAACCAAATGTCTGGATTCTACCGCCAGTTGCTCCAAAATAATGGTCAGAATACTTGAACAGATAGCATGCACACTCTCCTTCATACGAAAGATAGATCGCGCACAGCTGCAAAGCTGCGCCATCTTCTATCATACGGGACAGTTCGCTTAATCCTCTTCGTCGCTCATCTTTGATTGCTTTTTAAAGCTTATTATCCTTCATTTGAGTCAAATTTTTCATAGACAATCCACATCACGTTCGCAATGAGGCAGTGCTCACTTTGATATATTGATTTAATCACCAGATGGGTGTAAATTACTAGTATCAACTCATCTGTTCATAACTGCCAAACCAAGAGTTTTGCCAGAAAAAATGGCTAACTCAATTATTGTAACTCTATAGGGCTTCATACTCTTGATTGGTACACAATTTGCCCATGAGACAAAGTCATTTGGGAACTTTATATTACTGATAGTCTTGCGAGAATTTTTCGCCAACCCATTCGGGATTCATTTCTAACATACTGAATTATATATGTAATACTTTTCTTCTATTGTGCTTAGAATCGCACGTTGAAAGACAAGACCGCGTTGATCTTTAGCTCACACAAGTTTCGATTTTTGAGGATATTGATCTACTCATAACAAATGAGTTGAATGAAATACTAGCTAGCAACTTACGGTGTGACTTCTGATGTGCATTCAACCCTCATGGTGTCGAGAAAAAAACTAAAAACCGCTTCAGAAAACTCCAGTAGAGATCAACCGCTGAAAATGTTATTTCAGCTTTGGCTGTCATCCTACACTACATAAAATGTCACCTGAAAAGAATTTATCTCTTCAATTACAATTATCATCATTTCAAAAGAAGAATAATCAGAAGAATAATGATTTGGAATTATCACTGAAGTCAAAACAGAGTAGAAAGTAGATCTATCCACTAGAAGCATTCAGAGATGAAGCCTTGATTATGAATAATTCGTTCACTACTACCAGTTTCTTGAATCGCCACTAAAATCAGTGTATTCTGCAAACTAGAGATAACACAATTCTGCAGGGATCCAAAGAAGAAAGGTGGATGCTCATACTAGACCAGAAGGCAGAGATTTTTCGCGAGCCATGTATTTTGAATTTTCATCAATTACTTTGGTTTCGAACAGAAAAATGTGATGTTATATGGTGTTATTCACTATTATTATTTGTGTCAGTATTAGTAAAAAAAAGTAATTTGTTTTGACAGGTCTGTTGATGCGATAAACTCAAAAACTTCCGGAAGAACTTCCATACGGTTTTCACCAATAAATGGAGTGATTCAAAGTGAAGAATGATATCCATAATTCACCATTTTGTGTGTGAATTGGTCGAAATATGACGAGTTCACTGTGAGAAATCGGGGCGGTGTTACTACCCTTGAGGGTTTCCATCTAAAACGCTGTCAAATCCCTTCATGTTGTTCTCCTTTCATACAACTACGCAACTGTCTGCGATGGTATATGCCAATTTTTCTGAAATAGTTTACTACATAAATTTCAGTGTTAGAAAATATGGTCACATGTAAAGTGATAATTAGAAATTTATCAAGACAAATATCACATCAGTACTCAGCAAATAAACACATCAGTCACCTCAATCATTTAATGTATATTATAAATGCGCTTGTACAATTCAACAAAAATTGATATCTCAGGAGTTATCGCGAAAGAAAACAATCGCGGGAAAAGAAGCCTCAGAAAACGATGCGACCTGCGTAATGAAAAATGGTTACAATTGCGTGGTTTTCTTTTAGATAGTGAATCTGAATTGAAAGGGTTATATTTTTAGTAGTGATTAATTTTTTTGGGGAAGAAAGTTTTTGGCTTTCTACTACTCCATCTGATACAAAAAAATGGATGAGAGAATCTTTCAAAGAAAGGAAGGAAGTAATCAATTTGAAAATAAGTAACGCTATACATGGATGTGTAGATCATGCAAAGAAGTAACTTCAGACACAAACTGAAAGAAAGTCCTCCTGAAACAGCTACTTTCATATAAACATTGAATTACACGAAAGAAAAAAATTCTTTCGAAACAAATACTTCTATATGAACACTGAATTATACAGAAGATACTTTTCTCTATTCAGTTTGTGTATCAAACATTTGTTGAGGAATAAGAATCAGATATCATTCACATGAGTTCTACTTTGAATGAATGGTAATAAATTGTACTCACATGGAACACTGTCACCCTAACTGGTATACACCGGTGTTTCACCTTAAGACACTTGCCCTAAGGCTCTTCAGTACCAACAGTACCACATTCAAAGTAGAACTCATGTGAATGATATCTGATTCTTATTCCTCAACAAATGTTTGATATATAAACTGAATAGAGAAAAGTATTTTCTGTATAATTCAGTGTTCATATAGAAGTATTTGTTTCGAAAGAATTTTTTTCTTTCGTGTAATTCAATGTTTATATGAAAGTAGCTGTTTCAGGAGGACTTTCTTTCAGTTTGTGTCTGAAAGTTACTCCTTTGCATGATCTACACATCCATGTATAGCGTTACTTATTTTCAAATTGATTACTTCCTTCCTTTCTTTGGACGAATCCCTCATCCTTTTTTTTGTATCAGATGGAGTAGTAGAAAGCCAAAAACTTTCTTTCCCAAAAATAGTGAATCTCTTCTGAAATTGAGGATGTATTTTTGTTTTGTTCGAAAGTTCGAAGTCTGCTGGAACTGCAGCATTGTTTGACGAAACATTAAAATGAAAAAAATAGCAAAATCTTGCTAACTATCTCTTCCATCCCGTATCGGTTGAAACTTTTAGTGTTTATAGCTCGGAGTCTCTATTGTTCGTTCATGAAATTGGAGGGAGATTAGGCCAAACAACCGTTCCACCTCTTTTCTGCTACGCAACGTGGTAATGCTGCTTCGGTTCTTGAGCTATTCCCCCTTCACATAATTTTGATGAGATCATGCATTGCCCTCATTCCAGTACGGAACTAAAATATCTACAAAACAAGTCGAGATTTCTGTATATTCATCAGTTTCCTATCAAGGTTAATTTGCATGTAATTGGTCCACCTTCTTCTTTTTCAGTGCAGTAAATGAATTATTCTTGTCCTCCAAATCTGAGCTGCAGTACTCGTGGTTTTGGTTTCCATTCAGTGGAATAGCTTCATGGAGCAAGAATCGAATCGATCCCTCTACGAAACCCTTCATCACTTGGAAGGATCGATTGCAGCTTGAGAAATTGTTTTGGTGTAGATTCTGTGGAATATGTTCTTCCCTACGAATCAGTAGACAGTTGTTCTGCAAATCTTGCAGAGAAAATTGGATAATATGATCATGGGAACATTTACTACTTGAATAGAATTTTACAAGCGTTGTTCATGACAAAGAATTTCAAGAATGAGGTCTCAACGATAAACGAGAACCAGAATGTTCACTACATCTGTTGATGTAGCTGCAGTTTCATAAGAATGTATCAGCTTTCCCACCAAAGGATTTCCAAGAGTCTTTGAAGTCCACTAGATACTTGTTGGGACAACAAGAGGATTGTTTCAAATTTTTGGGGTTTTTGATGAATACTCTTCGTGAGTAGGAAGATATCAGAATCAATACACCTGACCGCTCTGGATTAAATCATTCCGCACAGTCTCTCTCGTCGTGTGTTTGTATATCTTTTGCTAAAAAAATCCTCACTAGTTTACCTTATGGTACATATAGCAAAACCGTATGTGTGTCTGGAACTTCAAGTAGCGTTTCCTAATATGACTGATAACCAGTCCGTGTAAAGCTATATATTGAATCATCTGAAAATAGAACTTCTAACGGGTGATGATCAACTGTTTTGCCAAATATGTGCCAAACTGAAAGAAAACAAGTATAGCTAAGGCACCAGTCAATCTAATAATAACACTGATGATCTTCAAACATGGCTCAACCTCTAGCGGAAGCACCAAGCTCCTAAGAAGGTTCGAAATAGATGAATACTCCAATATAGTAGACTACTATTATAATCTTCATGCAGTTATTGATCACTGTGTTTCTGGCGTTGAATCTGGTCATTATTACGCATTGGTAAAAAATGAAATTGAATTTATTGGAGCCTCTGGAGACACCCTACATTTCATTCTATGAAAGTAAGGACATTGACAGATCTGCAGATGATGAGGTGCTGCAAGTTTTTCCGGGTTTTCCTGCAGCTGAAAAAGCAAATGCGCCACTGGAATCAATCAAGTCGCTCCGGAGCGCCAATTAATTTTTGTTGTTGTGGTTTCATAATTTCAGTGTCACTTTCATAAATACCTATCTGTTTCATAATTCCAATTGACAGTCCAGTCAATTTCAGTGACAAAACGATGTGAAATTGTGAAAGAAATCTGTTTGAAAATCGGATTGCTGGAATAACAACGATAAATGATATATTACGAAGTAACATATGATTTATAATAGGAAGTTTCAGAATAATATTTCCACTGTAAATCAGAAAAACCTAACAATATATAATATCACTGAGGCGTTGCTCTAATTGAATTTTCAACAGCTGAAAGCACTTGTGTGTCTTCTACAAATCCCCATCGATATAAATATAGTTTACCGCAAAAGGAAAATTCAATTGACCTTGTCTCATTTTCCATATGAAACTGTAATCCTTTCAGAGGGATTTCGAAACGACTTCCTAATTTATTTTTATCTGAAATCTCTTTCTGTTCCATTTCCTCGGATACTTCCTGTTAAAATTTCACACGTGGTTTCTGGATGGGAATCTTCAGGGAATAATATGGTTCCGGGGAAATGTATTAGATGAAAAATTCAATTGACATAAAGAAATCCTCGAGAACGAGTTCTCAACAAAATTTCGAATAACGCTCTAGCGAATACATGCTGCTTGGGTATATTTTTATCTTCGGGTTAGATGGAAAATTTTCAAGCTTCTCTATAACGATAAATTTGAACAGATTTCAAAGTGAGTATTGTACTGGGTTGAGTTCATGGGCCGAGGCAAAGTGGCCACTAATAATTACACTTTGACCTTCCCCTGAAAACAGTTTCAAGTAATGTACAGATATACTGGGCATTTGCAAAAAATTGGTTGTGATGAAAATTTCAAATAAACTGATCCCTCATTGAAACTCACTGCAACAGACATTTGAATCAAAACTGACCCCCAATAAAATACTTATTGGAATTGAGAAGAAAAACGAATTGTCTGCCAACGTACTTATTGGATAATGTTGCATATTCATTATCTATCAAATAATCTGTATATCTACTTTGACATCACTAGCTTCACAAATGTTATCTGAATAGAAAGGTGAATACTTTGAGGACACATTAGTTTTTGAAAAAAAAAATTCCATAGTTTCTTACCCTTATTGTAAAATTCAAAAATGTGGGAAGCTTTCAAAGAAAGAAATAAAGTGATTCGCTTTAATGGAAACTCATAACAAAGGTGAGTGGATCATGCACAGAAGATTTCTTCAGATCGAGACTGGAATAAAAAATTGAACGTTGAACGTTGTATCATAAGAAAATAATTTCTTTCCAGTATCCCCAAACTCTATCCTCTTTAAATATAACAAACAATTTACTATGTATCTTCCTTCCTTCATAGGTCTACGGAAGGGTCTTGGATGACATATTTGAAAGATAACTATACAGGGTTTTTCAGGATGAGCGTTAATTAGCCGTTTCTGGCAAACTATTCAACGGATCAACCTGAAAATTACACAGTATACATAATTCAATATGACCTACACGCCTAAAATATTTTAGACGTAGCGGCGTTGTCGCTTCTACTATAAATTAGCGGCTTCTTTGATTTTTCAAATGGAACACCCCGTATATAATATCATATTATGATTCATTATTACTTTGTCAACAAATTCATATACTTCTTTCCTATACCTATCTATCACCGTTTAGAAGATATAAATTAATTTCGATATTTTTTTATCAAACTTGAACTTTTATAAATGCTGATAATCTTGAACTCTCTTGCACTAAAACGATCAAATTTGAAATGAAGTAGAGTGATACTATGAGGAGTCATATTTTCATTTGCCTCATACAGGGTCTTCAAAAAAAGCAGATACTTTGATCTCATGAAAAAATTAGTGAAACTCAATTTTTTCAAATGGAACACCCTGTATATTTCAACATTTTCGAGCTCTACATCCAATTTTAGATCAACTTTGTACAGATAATACTATTTCTATTTTAAACCGTTTTCGAGATAAACTGTTTCCAACGGAAATTGACATGGTTTCCTTGTTCATCACTCATTTTTGTAAAACAGATTTTGTTTGATGTTTCTCAATTAGTCACAGATAATACAATGAAAAGATAATTATTAAAATACTCCTCAACCATCGAATGAAACTTTTCTCCAAACAATAGTTTTATTAACGCTGAAACACGAACTGAAAATGATAAACCCATAAATTAATGAGTTAATTTAATCGTCAGTGTATTTCAGAATATGTTCAAACACATCTCCACCTCTACTTAAACAAACATGTAATCTCTTCAAAAGTTTGTCATGTGTAGCGCTTCTGATCAAGTATGGAGTCAAACTATTGAAAGCAGTTGTAACTCTCGATTTCATATCTTCCATTGTTGTTACTGGAGTAGAGTCAACCATATTTTTAATGAAACCCCACACGAAATAATCTAATGGATTACCATCTGGTCTTCGAAGATTTCGGTTAAAGCTTCGCTGATTGAGTGAGAATTATCGGGTGGAGCACCATCCATTTGGTACCATACACGTTCTCTTCCTGGTCTATTATTCAAAATCATTTGAATTCCATTCCTCAGTGAATCTTTATATTTTGATGCATTCAAATTATCATCATTAAACTCGATATAAAAAATTGACTCATTCTTTATGGCACAAAATACATTGAATTGCCATCTTTCTTGAAAACCCCTTTGGCGGACAACATGGGGATTTTCTGGCGCCCTATAATGACTGTTGTGTCTATTGAAAACTCCATTTTTTGTGAACTTGTCCTCATCTGTCCATATGATATTGTCAAGGAAATGTTCATCCTTTGAGTCTTGACAAGTAACCATTCAAAGAATTCCACCCTACAAGGTAAATCAGTCTCTTTCAAATGTTGGACACAGTAGAACTTATAGGGATGCCATTAATGCCTTATTAAGAATTCGACAAATTGTCACATAGGGTATACCTATTTCCTTTTCAGCCTCGTGCAGAGAAGCATTTGGAAATGCATGAAAGTATCCCAAAACTGTTATATCATTGTTATCATCATCATCATTTTCTTACGAATGATTTTTGAACGGAAGGTTCCATTCAACCTACAGTTTTTTAGTAGTCGATTTATCACATTATTATTTGGCTTCGGAAGTTGTGGATATCTTTCATGAAATACTCGGCATGTTCTACTTGCAATTCTATTGCACTCACCATAAATTATTAATAAATTCAAGAAATCTTCATTACCGTAACCTAATCTTGACATTATTCTATTATAATTGGTAGCTATCACAATCAGTCAAAACCACCAACGAAAGTCTGACGTTGAATAATTGGTTTATTTATTTTTCCAAAGCACACTATTAAAAATATTAATGTGTACTGTTGTACGTTAGATACCAATACCTCAATGTACACAAATTGTAACTTTTTCTAAGGTAGGTACATACCAATTTCGAATTGACTGATCTGAGACAGTTAAAAAACTGGATCAAAAAGAAATATTACTAAGTATAAAAAAAAAGTTGATTATCCAAAATAAGTGATGAATTCAAAAAACTAGCAAGAAAACCACGTCAGTTTCCGTTTGAAACAGTTTATCTCGAAAACGGTTCAAAATAGAAATAGTATTATCTGAACAAAGTTGATTTAAAATTGAATGTAGAGCTTAAAAATGTTGAAATATACAGGATGCTTCATTTGAAAAAATTGAGTTCCACTCATTTTTTCATGAGATCAAAGTATCTGCTTTTTTTGAAGACCCTGTATGAGGCAAATGGAAATCCTCATAGTATCCTCATAGTATCACTCCACTCCATTTCAAATTTGATCGTTTTAGTGCAAGAGAGTTCAAGATTATCAGCATTTATAAAAGTTCATGTTTGGTAAAAAATATCGAAATTAATTTATATCTTCTAAACGGTAATAGATAGGTATAGGGAAATAGTATATGAATTTTTTGACAAAATGATAATGAATCATAATATGATATTATATACGAGGTGTTCCATTTGAAAAATCGAAGAAGCCGCTAATTTATTGTAGAAGCGACAACGCCGCTTCGTCTGAAATATTTTAGGCGTGTAGGTCATATTTATTTATGCATACTGTGGAATTTTCAGGTTGATCTGTTGAATTGTTTGTCAGAAACGGCTAATTAACGCTCATCATGAAAAGCACTGTATACCTATATACCAATGTGGCAATTAGAAAGTTATTCGAATAAATAATATTATCCTCTAGTTACCTGAAGCATTTCTAGTTATTTCTGATTTTCATCGATACCTTAATACTTATTGCAGAATGAAAATTAAATGAATCCAAGCGGCCACAAAAACCGATGTCATATCCGTGATGAAGAAAGTTTGTATTTTCCTTGGTTTTGTTTCTCGTAGTGGATCAGTTTGGAAGGTTGAGGTAGATGAATAGTTACGTTTCTTTGAACGAATTTCACCGAAGGTCATTATTATTAGTGACCAAGTAATACGACACTATGACCAAAAATAATGTTGAAATGTATGCTAAGCTATATGCTATATTGTATATTCAGAATATATCTTGTTCCAATGGAAAAAGTTATGTAGGTTGATCGTACCTGCTTGCTATACTAAGGCAAGAGGTTGGAATAGGAAATATGGACCTGAACTCTCAGAAAAAAATTGTATGTGTTTTCATGTAGACTATCGAAAATAACATTTCGATTTTTTGACGTGTGGCGATGTTTTTGGGGTTTTCAAAATGGACAAATATTATTTTCCGAAACGTCAATCATGTTTAGAATTCTGAGTAAAGCTATTCGTTTTTTTTTCATGGATTATTGAATTTGTAGGTGAGATTCATGAACACAAGTCACTGGATTCTTCATTAGTTAATATTAAGCAGTAGCTTTTCAGTTTGTCCTTTATTCAATTCCACCAGATTCTATATTGATCTACTTTTGTTCACTTTTCAGAATGTGGGAGGATATGCTTCCAAAAACAACAAGAAAGACACACACTCACACACAAATATTCTGTTCTCTCTTTGAAACTCAAATATTATTTCAATTACGAATCAAAGGTATGAGATGATGGTTCAATATATGGAATGCCCCTTAAAAACTATCAGGAATGTTTTCTCGTGATATCACCGGTCAATATAGTCAGAAGACGACAAAGCAAGCGCTTTAATTCATTCCATCAAAGACGTACAAAATCAACAATTAAAAATCGAAATTGATGAATTCAATAAATGTTTGCGAGTTAGTTGATGAATTTTAATAGAACGACGTCACATAAATTCTCTGTTCACAATATACAACCGCATCGCTTCTGAAGCAATAAATATTCATATCCATCTTTTTCAATTTATCTCGCCGATTGTCCCACGTAAACTATTTAATGAACAAAGGGGTATTTTCATAAGATTATTGTGTGCAAATCATGAGCACTCCGAAAGTCGCCTGATTTTTTTTAATTAGAGCACGAAATCGAGCCAGCCTTGTTTCTTATGTTTTTGTTAATTAGGTATGTTGTTTTTTTCTTCGAGTTTTCTGGTCGACAATACACTGCTCATCAACGATATATTCCAATTCGTTTCGCAGAAGCCTAGTGAAAAATTACTGAGTTTTTTGTTATGTTGATCATGTTTGGCTTTCTAATGTACAAAAAACATCATTTGCGAAGTATAATAACATGTTTTTGTATGTACTATTTCAATACAATGGAAAAACAAAAATGGGAACAATGTGAATGAAGTGATATAGAGAATGAAGAGGGCAGCTTGCCTCGGATATCCCTTAGCTCATGCATTCGGTGGTATTGCGGTTGTCATCTTTTTTTTAAGGACAGAACACAAGCAATACAGAAAAATCCGTAGGGTGCTCTCAGAGCGGTGCCCGTGCAAAAGTAGCAATCGGTAAAAGTAGTAGTAGCAAAACGTTTTCAGGAGGTTTATTCCACTTAAATAGATAGATAGATAGATAGACAGATAGATAGATAGATAGATAGATAGATAGCACTTTATTTCCAACAGGTGTACCCCCAATTACAGGAAATGTTAAAGGAAATCAATTCAATCAAATCCACATATTACATATTAAATTAGCAAATTACAAATATATCAATGATATAAATGAAATGATATAATTAGAGTCAACTGACATATAAATAAATTAACCTTCACAAGGTTGACATAAAACAAATGAAAGTTATAGAAAAAACTATAAATGAAAGGTTCTATGTAAGATACAGTCCTTGATAAAGTTCAAAGAGTTTCCATGTTACACATGTTACATACTAAATTAAAATTATAACACATTAAATTTACTGGTGCTTTGAGATTCACATTTGTTTTACTATTCTGACAATGAAATGTTTTCTCGTATCTTGAGTCGAGGCGTGGTACATGAAAATTTATTTTTTGTAGGAGGGAAGTACAGGAGATGTTATTATTTAATAAATTATATAGAAATGTGACCGTAATGAGACGTCTACGTGTATTCAGTGATATAATATTGAATTGGTTCAAAAGGATGGAACAGTCAATTCCCCATTGGGGGTTAATACCTGTAGTGCGAAAAGACAAGCATTTCAAGAACTTTCTTTGGACATCTCCAATTTGCTGTATGTGAGAATTATAAACGGGATACCAGATCATCGCCCCATATTCTAGTTTGGACCTCACATAAGCATAGAATAGCGTAAATATCACCTTACTATCTCTAAATTCTCTAGTGTTCCTCATTATGAAGCCCAACATTCGACTAGCGGACGAAACAGCTTGGTCTATATGTGAAACAAAAGTGAATATCTGATCAAAATTAATGCCAAGGTCTTTCATTTCATCAACTCGAATTATGGTATTGTTATCAATTTCGAAAGTTAATTATAATAGACTTTCCTTTCTGGAAAAAGACAATACATGACATTTAGCAATGTTGAGATTCAAACGATTATTGGAACACCAATCATATATTAGATCTAATTCATACTGTAAGTCTAAGCAGTCTCCATAATTTTTATCACCTTGAATATTTTAAGGTCATCAGCGTAGAACAGTTTTAAATTGTTTATTATTTCAGTTGAATAATTAATGAAAATCAAGAACAAAAGAGGTCCTAGATTCGAGCCTTGGGGCAATCCGGAACTGGGAGTATATAATGCAGATTTGAAGCTTTCATACTCTATATAGTGTTTTCTATCGAGTTAAGATAGTTTGACATGATTTTCACCAATTTTGCTGAAGAACCCAATTATGAGAAACGCTTGAGAAGAATGAAGAAATCTATTTGATCAAAAGCTTTTTGCATGTCTGTATAAATGACGTCAACCTGCAGTTTCCTATCCAAGGCTTCAGGGACACATTGTGAAAGACATGCAAGATTGGTTATGCTCGACTTGTTTTCTACAAACCCATGCTGATCATCTGATATGATATTTCGTATTGGATTGTAAATATCAGAGTATGCTATTATTTCAAATAATTTGGAGAAATTGCTCAATATTGAAATGACTTTATAGTTTTTGAAAATTGGGCATATTCGAGCTTTTTTCCAAAGGTCAGGGAACTCACAAGTTTTCAAACAGAGATTATACATATATATATGAAGTAGGGGACTCAGTAAAGGTTAAACACAGTTCTCCAGATGAAAGAGTTCTTGAACAGTGAGATTCGAAGTGTACTGAGTTGAGCCTCAGAACGTTGAGCAGCCACAGAAGAGAGGCAAATCTCCAACTTTTCTTCAATGTTCCAGGCTATCAAGGTTGCACGTGATGTTTGCATCTCCAATCAGGCGGATGACTCTCTTCTGGATGGAATCTAGCAACTTCAGAATGATTGGGGGCAGAGCTTCATACATGAGAACAATACTTCAAAGAAGGTCTGATCTGAGCTTTATGAAGCATAAAAATTTCGGAACAGTGTTCTAAGCTTTTGAGAAGCAGCCTTTGCAATTTCAGCGACATGATAGTGAATGCATATTGGTGTCCATTTTAAACTTCAAAAAACTCATCGAAGCAGAAAGCGGAATTGTCTGACTTGACATCATTATATCCGGTTAATCGATATTCATCTGATACCTGGGTTTTTGTGACACCCCAATTCGAAATAACTTCTAGATCCTCATCAATATGTGTAACCTCCTGCTGCCGTTGAAGATAGTGCCTACGTAGCCGATATTCTGGAATCCAAATATGTTGACAACTCCGCGTTATAGACCCCACCAGCTTGCTTCTGACTCATAGTTCGAGGAGGTTGGCTGTGCCGGCCTCTTCCTTCACTGTCAACTCAATAGCCGCATATCCGGCATCCTGGATTCACCTGGGCTGCCGATTCAGTTCTTTTGGCTCAGAATTGTTTTCCCGAGAAAAAAAGTAGTTGGAAAATGTAATGAACTAATTGAACTATATCCATTCAACAAAAAAGAGCAACCCAAACAATGATAAATGATCAAGGGATGATCACCACGCACATTTGCATCCATTGGCTAAAATAACCAAGCTTCCTTACGCTGGCCAATCAAATTTAATTACAATCGGCTGACGGATTTCATCAGATCAGATACGTTTTAATTCCTGTGGTTGTACATGTACAGTATTTTGAAGTTTGAAATTTTTAAAATGCAAGTTCTGATACGGCTCAAGAAACTGCTGATTTG
Source organism: Leptinotarsa decemlineata (assembly GCF_025532065.1). Taxonomy (NCBI): domain Eukaryota; kingdom Metazoa; phylum Arthropoda; class Insecta; order Coleoptera; family Chrysomelidae; genus Leptinotarsa; species Leptinotarsa decemlineata. Next base: position 2,883,264 of record NW_027412551.1, read on the forward strand.
TATCCCCGCACCCACCTTGAAAATTACCTATATCCAGCTGCATATTCTTAAAGAATTGCGACTCTGTACAAGCAGCCTTGTCTGGGAGATCACATGCACTATGCAAGATAATGTTTTAGAGCACCCTGCTTGGTGAAACAGAGTATAGTTTTCAATTTATGATATATTATTTTTCATTGTTTGAGTGGATCAATCGGCTGACGGATTTCATCAGATCAGATACGTTTTAATTCCTGTGGTTGTACATGTACAGTATTTTGAAGTTTGAAATTTTTAAAATGCAAGTTCTGATACGGCTCAAGAAACTGCTGATTTGTATTCCCGCACCCACCTTGAAAATTACCTATATCCAGCTGCATATTCTTAAAGAATTGCGACTCTGTACAAGCAGCCTTGTCTGGGAGATCACATGCACTATGCAAGATAATGTTTTAGAGCACCCTGCTTGGTGAAACAGAGTATAGTTTTCAATTTATGATATATTATTTTTCATTGTTTGAGTGGATCAATAATAAGATTCCTTGCGAATTGGGTCAGTTTCAGCCAAATTCAGTGAAACCCAGACAAAAACAAACTGAGGTAAATTTCTTCAACAAATATCGATTTTGACGAAAAGCATTATCCTCTGAGAAATTTTCTGACTGTGAGAAAATGAAAAGGAGAAAAATAAGAAGTTTGCACCCAAAATGACTTATTTTTCAAAGTGCATTATTTTTTTTTCTGGTACTAGGTCTGAAGAAGATATTTTGTTATTCGTTAGAAATATGTTGTTTTGAATATGTTTACATTCAATTGTTAGAGCGGAAATTCAACAAGATATAAAAAAATTAGAGAAATTCTAAGTGACAGTAGAGCCGAAATTTGATGAAAAGGTATACATTTGGAGCGAATAACTCTTTTGCAAGACATTCTCAGAAAATTCTGGAGGTGACCCGATTTTCTCGAAATTTAGGTATTGAGTATTAAATTCGACTAGAATATACGAACTAGAATAGCGCATATAAAATGAGGCTAATATTCAGTCGTTTTTCATGACGAAAGCTGTTTTGCAAAGTCAAATTGCAATCGTATCTAATGATGAAAAAATCAATATGACGCGGACTCAAGTAGTATCACTGTATACAACGATAAATGAAATCATTTTGTGTGAAATCGGAAAATTTCGCAATACGAAAACTTATTCATTCAATAACTTTTCGTGAAAAAATCATATTTATTCACTTATAAGATCAAAAAAGTTTATGATAATAAATTATGAGGTAATATAAAAATCAAAATATTATTGCATAAATATGTGAAGTAGTAAAGTTCCTTTTTTTAAATATTTCAAATATTTAATGAAAATTATCATATATTATAATCACTGGCTCAATCGACATGTTAATGCATACTTTTCAATTGGTTTCAAGATAGAAGAGGTGATAAATTCAACAAACTTTGCAGTTTGAAAGCACATTCAATAACTTCATGCCACTATATTTTTATGGTGAGCAGTATATATAATGAATTAATTGAAAACAAATAAATGAATCCAGTTTTAAATGAGCAGACTCCTTCTAGTCAGACATCCTTACTTTACCTGTTCTTCAGATGGTCCATCTTGATAGTACTTCCAAAACAATGAGTATTTTTAGGCGTGTATTTATGTTGTTTGTTTTAAGAAACAGCAATCCGAAAGATTATATCCAAAATTTTACCAAATTAAAATTTTCCACTTTCGGGAAATATAATTTCGGGAGTTTTATTTTCACTTCATTATAGGAATAAAGAAGTCGAAAGAATGATTTCAAATATACTGTTATCCATTAAAAGTGTGAATATTCAGTAATATTTCAATGTGGAAAGGAATATCGATAGAATTCGTAAAGTATAAATAATTTCATCATCATGTCATTTTTCATAACACTAGCCAACCAATAAGAAAAAAAATTGCGACTAATATCACAATGACTATACTTGAGAGTTTAAAGCATCCTGACTGCGACTTCAACATCGAAAATTTTCCATCACGTAAAGATTTTGACTTATAGTAATTTATATTTTATACAAAAATTTTTACATATTATAGGGAAAATGAAGTCTTTTTTGCATAACCTTTTTGCAAATGTTGACTTTCGTTAATATGTTTCATCGTTTTCCCTCATAAGGAACCAACAATAAATCCCATCATTGCTGCATTCCATCTGTCTTGGTAACGTTGCTCCATTGTCAGTATGTCTTAGTGGAACCTTTCCCCTTGTTTGTCACTGACAGCATCCAAATTTTATGTGAAAAAATTCAAATGGGTGTGCAAGAAATGGATTTTGAGAGATATGCGACATTCCATTCTGCAGTAGTTTTCAAGTAGTTCTTCTACAAGTGTTTCGTAATTTTCTACTTTCTTGTTTCCTAAAAACTCCGAAACAATTCTTTTGAAAGAACTCCACGCAGCTAATTCAACATTACTTAATTTTTGATCAAACTGTTGATCACTTAGTAGTTTTCTAATTTATAGTCCAACAAATATACCTCCCATGAGCTTCGCATTACTTGATTTTGGAAAAACGTGTTCAAGATATTCAAAAGCTTCACCTTCTTTGTCTGATACTTTTATAACATTTTTCATTAACCCCAGTTTAATGTGAAATGGAGGTAACAAAACGTTTTTGGGATTAACTCCTTCTAGTCAGACATCCTTACTATACCTGGTCTTCAGATGGTTCATCTTGATAGTACTTCCAAAACAATGAGTATTTTTAGGCGTGTATTCATGTTGTTTGTTTCAAAAGCCAGCAATCCGAAAGATTGTATTCCAAATTTTACAAAAAAAATACTTCACGTTAGCTTGACCTGGAATATATTTATCTCTCGGAGGCTTTGTGTTGCCCTACTGTTCCAAAGGCAAGGAAAACAGTAAAAATTTGCAAATCCGTGATGAAGACCTAGTAATAGTCCTATCACTTTTAGTTCACCAGATATTTGCCACTTATACGTATCATAACTTATTGCATTTAGAATAAGTGACATAATTTCGTGTGTTTCCTTCATGGCAACTGCATGTGCCAGAGAAATAGAGAGTCTATTGGCCATTTCCGATAGCCATCTTGGTTTGAACATGGGATCATGGTATGGCGGCATGAATGTCCTCAGACATCAGAACCTCCCTTCACGTGGACCCCTGCCTGGCTGGGGTGAGTTGGATGAAAACGTTGTTCATCTTTCAACGGAAGATATAAGGGCCTCATTCGACAGAGTGTCGGGGCCTTCTATATCGGGAGGGGTCATCAACAGCATAATCTATAGCTTACCTATCTGACGGATTATCGTGGGTTTCTGCGCAATCGAAGTCTTGCGGATTCCTCGACTGGAAGGACTGCTTAACGGAAGGTAGCTGCAAATCTCCAACCACGGAGCATTCACTATCATCCGTATGAACTCATTTCAATGCTCTAGAATGGAGATATTAGACGGAGCCGCTTGTCCCCAGACGCCTGAAGCATACATGATGACAGGCTTGAACATCGTTTTATATATCGTAATATTGTGCTTTAGGCTTAATTTGGAACGTCTGTTGATCATAGGGTACAGACTTTTGATCCGACCCTCGATCTTTGCCTTCACGATTGTGATGTGCGGGTTTCAGGTGAGCGTACGGTCTATTAGAAGACCGAGATACTTGACCCGCGCTTCCCAGTCGATCTCCCTTTCAGAGATCCTCACTTTTCTGGCCGAAGAAGATAACATTTTTCCCATGGTTATCGCCTGAGTCTTTTCCGGATTTACTCGGATCTTCCATCCGAAGTACCAGCGCTCGAGGCCGTCCAATGCACGTTGCCGCCAAGCTCTAGACCCATGGAAGATGGGAGAAGAGCCGTGTCATCGGCGTACGGAGATATCTTCACACGCTCAGACTTCGGAAGGTTGCCGGTGTAAAGGGAGTAGAGCGTGGGGGAGAGCGCGGCCCCCTGTGGCACTCCAGCGAGGATCTCTCTGTTGTCAGACAGAGAGCCCCCTACTCTAACCTGAAATGTTCTATCTTCCAGGAAAGACCCAATCCACTGGATGAGGCCTCGAGGCAGGTCGAACGCGATTAGTTTTTGCAGAAGGCCTTCCTGTCATGCACAGTCGAAGGCCTTCGACATAGACTCAGCAGAATGGCTTTAAAACTTGTTTTAGACGCTGTCTTGCCAGACTTTGAAGAATTTCCTCAATCTCAGGGAAAAGCAAATGTGGAATGTTGTGTTCATTAAATCATAACTCAAAAATCATTTTCACAGTTAGGGACCAAAAATTAACAAACTGTTTTTTTTGGTTATATACGCGGACCATCGACAAATTATGCCTGAGATGAATGAACTCTGAATAAATCTTTCTCTCAGTCGAAGGTTTTATATATGTAGCAGGATTTGTGTTGGCATTAATCGAGTCCTAGACACTTCGTTGTCTGGGTATGCGGTCTGCAGGTGATCTACTTGAATAATTTCAGCATGGTTCTGCTACTGGATGAACAAGAAACATCTGTGAGACTAGCCTCTGTGGAGAATCTTGCATAAAGGTCTGTCGGATATAATTCAATATCCAGCGAGGTATCAGCCAGGAAAATAGTTGTTTTCCTGCAGGAATTTACCAGAACCTTCGAGTTTTTATTTCGAAATATTTATTGTCTATTATATATTCTATAGCTGAAAGAATTGGGTAGTGAATATGGAGTTGCATTTGTCAAAATGTATATTTTAAGGAAAACATGAATAAAAAATTATTCACGTGAAAAAAATCAATAAATTTTCTACAAAATGTATATTTCTAACATATCCCTACTAACAATAAACCCAGTCTACCATTAACAGAAAATAAAATGCACATTGGAAGAGATTAATAATAAAAACAGTTCATACAACTTCATAACATGTGCTATAAAAGATGATTTACGATGAACATCAAACGTCAACACAAAAAGAGGAACGAAAGCGATAAATATAAGCCGACAAATTTTACAAGTTTTGATCTCGCGGTCTGTCAACTTTGCATCCTATTCATTACACTCATAATCATGTGCGTGACTAATTGTTACATCTCGAGAAACGAAATAAAGTAACAAGAATTAGGTTCGGCTAGTAAATATCAAAGATGTTCGTGGAATGCTTGGCAGCGTTTGTCAGATGTCCTCGTAAAATTAGGAATGACTGACAACGCCAAGTGCGAGAAACTTCTGGGAAATTAAAAATAGTGTTCAGTGATGGGTAGTGTTAGGGGCATAGAACAAATCCAAAATCGTTTGGTGATAAATATGAAATAATACAGGAGGACTCTCAAACGTACAGTGATATACTTACCAATTCAGAAATGAAATCTGTAGAGGTATATGCATTGTTTATTATGCTACAGCGTCTATTCTGAATGCAAAAAACGTCGACAAATGCCTTGATGTTTTATACCAGTAATGTTTTACCAAGATTCAGTCAAAACAAAGAAAACGTCAGAAAATCAGTCCTCGTTTTTGAAACAACTAAAATGAATATCTACAATATTCTGATTATGAGTTACATATGGAATCACCAAAATTAGATATTTATCGAGTGAGAGGTTACCACAACCAAACAGTCATACGTTATTATTAGAGACTTATCAATTCGGAATGAACTCTAATCGAGTTGAAATGCACATAGGTCGAATTCAATTCGAGTTATACAACTAAAATTAGCCGAATGAATTGGAGTAGGATGAGCTGTTGCACTCCCATGGCTACTAGGATGTATTTGTACCCATGGTCGGACTCTGGGAACGGGCCGGCGATGTCGATGGCGATTCTCTCAAAAGGACTACCCACGTTGTACTGGCGCATTGAAGTTTTCGGTCGTATCCGAGCTCCGTTACTGGCAGCACATAAAGCACATTTTCTGCACCAGTCCTTGACGTCTGCTTGACAATTAACCCAGTAAAACCGTTGTCTTACTTTCTGGAGGGCCTTCGTTACTCCCAGATGTCCTCCAGTGACTCCATTATGGATTTCTCTGAGCACTTCCCGTCGTATGTTCTTGGGTACCACTTTCTGGCACCTTTCTTCTCCACCATTTTCAGACTCCAACAACTGCTTAAGAACCCCGTTTTCCAAGTTAGGAGAGTTCCATTTTGCCCAGTAGGATTTAACCGCTTGCAAATAACCTGCTACCTTCTGCCACGATGGTCTTCGATTACTTTTCTTCCATCCGATGACTAAACCAAGATCTGGGTCTTTCTCTTGATCTTCCTTGATCGTATTATCCTCTCAGTTGTCGTCTACAGCTCTAGTTCTACAAATAGCTGCTTTCTTCTCTTCTGCTCGTCGGCAATGTGAGCAGTCATTGGGGCATGGTTTCCGTGACAGGGCATCTGCGATTTTATGGCTACTCCCAGCTCGATGTTATATTTTGAAGTCAAACTCTTGTAGTTTTTCAATCCAGCGCGGTATTTTTGAACTGCAGAAGCCATTTGAGAGCTGCCTGGTCCGTTCTCAACGGAAATCTTCTTCCATACACGTATTTGTAGAAATGTTCTACATCTTTGACAACGGCCAACAGCTCTCGCCTGGTGACACAATAATTGCGCTCTGGTTTACTGAGCATTTTGCTGAAGTAGCCAATAACTTTCTCCTGTCCATCTTGGATCTGAGAAAGGACTGCTCCAAGTCCCACGTTGCTGGCGTCCATATCTAAAACGAACTTTTCGTCCGGTAGGGGATAGCTCAAAACAGGAGCGTTGATCAGAGCTGTTTCCAACTTCGTGAATGCACTTTTATTCAAAAAGTATGTTCTCATAACTTCTTGTAAGTAAACTTCTCAACTACACATTAATTTTAAAAAAATAATGGTTTCTTCTCTGTGAATAACATTGAAGTAGGTTATGTTAGGTTGAAAGTGAGTGAGCCTATTCGACCCACTACCGCAACCCGCAAGGGTTTACTGTGACTCATACCTATTCATACTCGACCAAATAAATCAAGCTTCTTTACGAAGTTGATTAGTTTATATGAGGAGTAGTATTTCAGGTCAGATGGTAAGAATGCGGCTCTGCCAAAACCTAAAAACCTGATTTGGTCCGCAGCGAGGCAGGCACAAATTAAGTATGTGCTCTGCTGTTTCATCATTTTCTGAACAGAAGCGACACACACTGTCTCCCGACATTCCGAGTTTCTGCATATGATGATTCAGGCAACAGTAACATGTGAGAAGATCTGTCAGACATCATAGTTCATCCCTACTGTAGTCCCACAATTGTTTGGTGTCAAGCTTCGAAGAGTTGATGAACGTCTTAATCCTGGAAGATTGTAATCCTGGAAGATTCTGCCAGAAGTTCATGAATCTTCCTGCCATGCAGGTGTTCATTGTTTGTTTGGCAAAGCCTGAAGCGATGACAATGTTCTGGGCCGATGAAGCTGCTTGCAGTACCCTCTTCTACAAGGGAGTCAGCAGCCTCATTGCCGTTTAGGTCAGTATGGCCAGTAATCCAGACCAGTCTTCGTATTGAGGAGAGTCGTTTTTGGCAATTTGCTACAAATTTAGACGTTGCTTTGCAGGAGCCGAGAGTTTTTAACGCCGCTTGACTGTCGTATAATAATTTAAGTGACTTGTGTATGAGTTGGGATTCTACCAATCCTTCAGCACACAATTCAACAGCATATATTTTCACTTGGAATACAGTATACAGAGTAGTAAGTATCATACCTAGAATGGAAATGAATAGTCTACAATATTTTATTGATTATAAAAGTAGAACCACAGTGAAAAATGAACAGTTTTTGTATACTGGTCAAGAAAATGAATTTGTTCAACCTGTTAAAAAGCTGAACGATTTCTTCATCACTACACAAAAGTCCCGCTTTCGAAAATGAACTCTCTAAAAGAACTGATGTTGCCGGTAAGCAAATATATTCATGCGCAACCTTGACTATCACCTCTTCTTTATTTTTGTACAAAAACTGAATTGGGTCATATTTTTTGTCAACATATCCAACTCCAGACAGGGCTCCTGTCCTAAAAAGGATAAGCTCGAAAGTATTTTCAGGTCTGTCCTTTTCAGGAAAGCCTCAAAGTACTTTCAGGTATGTTGTTTTTAGGACATTCCAATGGTTAAACCTATCATTTGGGGCACATTAGAGCTATCTGGAGTTGGATCACAAGTCTGTCTGGCTTGCAGTATGAACTACAGTGAAAGGTAAAGAACGAATCTCTTTTGGCGATCGATGTCGAAGCTTGATTTTGCAACTGACCGCCTTGGTAATCCTTGTAAATCTTTTATATTCGGGAATTTAATATTCTGTAGAGTCCATCGATAGCATCTTCGTAGGGGCAGATGTCATCGTCTTTATTTATATAGTAGTAAACTGATCTGAATGTATCAATACATTTTCTCTAATCAATGGTACCAGCAGCAGAAGTATTTGAGATACTAAATCTAGTAGGTAAGTCTTGTACCCTTGTGCCTTATTTATTATCCACATTTGCTCATTATTGACATCACTTTCCATAGCAAAATCTTATCAATACGTGGACTGAAAAATTTAACTTTTGATCTTATATACTCCTATCCGTTTTACTAGGGAGGCTTTCGCCCCCCTACGAACGACAACTTTCAAAATTCGAAACTTTTGCGAGCTAAGGACTAACGAGGTATTACCTTTCAACGTGTGATTCCTAACACGGGTTGCATGATAGGAAGTGAAAATTGAATGTCCGGCCTTGCGGTTCGAACCACCAGTTCACACAGTGGTCGATTGAGTGAGTGGAGCAAATCACCTACGTCAGTCCAGCAGACTACCTTCCCACTATAATGAAACATTCATTATTACTCTGAAAGGTTCTCTGTAGATGTCACGAACCATAACGTGTGTAAAAAGTCATATCGAAAACATGTTCAGTAGCTGATAGAGAATCCGGAACAAAAGCTCTACTAGAGTGTGTGAGCATACATTCACATTAAATTTACCCACATCATCAATGGATATCCGCAATCTTGCAATGCACAAAAACAACAAAATGACGAGATTGATTTATGTAGGTACAGACCGAAATGAAATGATTCTATCCTGGATATCAGGACAGTCAGTACTTACAGGCAACGAGAAATCTGATGAGTGTGCTGTACATAGATCATCAATCGCATTTACGAGGCCCTACATCAGCTGAAGTGTACCAGAATTTTTGGGTACGAGATGAAATTAGAAAATGGATGTGTACCCGCATATGAGAAACTGAACCAGAAGTACAGGGATCAGTACTCGGATCACTACTGTTCACTTTCTATGTGAATATTCTGTTGACATCTCAATTCACAGTTCTCTCCATATGTAAGAATGAGAGAACTGGAGAGATTCAAAAGCAAAAGCAGAAAAAACCTGATCCATATATGTGATCGGTTTGAATGAGATGGATTTACACTCATTACTTTCCGTTTACGTTACACTCGAATCACTTGCCAAATTTGGGGCCTTTGATAGTGGTCAACTCAACAATATCAAATGAAAAAACTACATTATGATGATTGATATACATTTCAAATGGGGCTTACAAATTGAGCCCTTGAAAAATTACTTGAGGGTTCAGTGAATGAGTTATGATACGAAATTGATTTTTCCAATGTTGGAAATTTTGAAATATTTATATTCAGCTCTAGTACAATCTCGATTGTTATGCGAAATTATAGAGTTTTTCCTACAACTATTCAGTTTAGAAACATTTTATTTCTTTATTGATTTTCATTTTGTATTATAGATTTTTGGTAGGGAATTAAATTTTCATAACTGCATTATCGAACAGTCGAGTCGTTCAAAATATCTATCTGCTTGGGTTTTTTATGTTAATTCTTTTATTTTTATTTTCACTTATCATTTTCTTGTTTTTTCATCGCATATCATTGCTCTCTTTTCTCGAAACGACAGTTCATTGCCGAAAAATAGATTAATATTTAAATCGAAATAATTTGGGATATTTCGAGCAGGAACTAATTGTTAACACTCTTATCGATTTAGACAAAGAATTCGGGGACAAGTTGTTGGCCCTTTTGACCATATTTATGACCCCAAACAGTGGTGATTTTTCAAGAGTTACTGGAAACACGTTTCTTAGCCGATTTCTGAGATTTCGGCCAAGAACTATTTCTTATTCAGGGGTTTCCGCCGAGAACTAAACCCACTCCACAGTCTCCTCGCTGATCGAGAAGAGTCTTAGTGTTAGTTCCCCGACATTACCCTGTTATTTTCTTTTTTCGGGTTGAGTTTGTCATTGTATTTTTTGTCAATAAATTTTATCGTTGAGTACGCTGAATAATAATTCACCTATCACCAGTCCCGACAAAATCATGGATTGGGCAGGAGCGGCGCGAATCAATTTATAAATCTGAACTTCATGCAGAAAACTAATGGATCAACGTTGTGTAGAATTTCTTACACCCGAACTTTATGATATGAAACAGATCGGAATTCTCACAACTTTCAAACGGAATAACATGGATGTTTGGTAAAGATAGCAGAAGATTCTATGATGATATCATAGAATAGCAAAAATTACGATCAAGCGTGTTTCAGATACTGTTTTTTCCTTATCACCACATACCTATCATCACCATTCATCGATTCACAACACAACAAAGTTTTTGTTTCGGGGTTGAAATTAGATGATTTTAATGTATTTCCACGTGTTAAAACCGAAAGTGACCATACAAATTATATATTAGCTCTTGTTTTCAAGATATAGTATCATTATATTATATATATGTATATTGAGTTTTCAACAAATGAAATATTTCATCACTAACAGTTGGTACACATGTTTGTTTACATAACACCCCTCTCATCAGCTGTTCTTAAGTATTAAACATAACCTATGTGAGTTTGTCAATTGTACGCACGTGGTTGCTATTGGTTGAAGTTGATTTTTAAATTAATTTAAGTGCTGATCTGAAATGCCTCGAAAGTGTGTGAATTCTGTCGATAGCTTTTGCTATATATGTGGTGAAATAACATTTGAGGCTCAGAAACGTAAAATGACACCTATCGTTGAGACAGCCTATGAATATTATTTTGGTGTGAAAGTTGGGGACCAAGATAAATCATGGGCTCCTCATATATGTTGTAATTCTTGTTCCGTCATATTGCGAGAGTGGCTGAAAAATAAAAACCGGGCAATGGCTTTTGCAGTACCTATGGTTTGGCGTGAGCCTACCAATCATACAGACGACTGTTATTTCTGCTTAACTCCTCCCATTAAGCAAGGTTTATCTATGAAGAAAAGAGGAACGGTTAAATACCCTAATCTCCCATCTGCTCTTCGGCCTGTACCACACTCAGACAACTTGCCAGTCCCTTCTCCACCCCAAAACTATGAAATTTTAGAGGAAGGTGATGAAGACTGTTTAGAAGGAGCAACCCATCCTTCTACATTCTATGACCCTGATTTTGAGGTAAGCGATAGGTCTAGTGATCCGCACAGAATTAGTCAAGCAGAGTTGAGTGACCTTATAAGAGATCTTCGCTTGTCTAAGGAAAAGGCTGAGCTGTTAGGGTCAAGACTACAACAGTGGAATCTTCTAAAACATGATGTGAAAATATCTCAGTACAGACAGCGTCAAAAAGATTTGCTTCCTTTTTTTGAGAAAAAAGAAAACCTCGTAGATTGTTCTGATGTTAATGGTTTGATGGACTGCTTGAATTTGGATCACACTCCATCTGAATGGAGACTGTTTATAGACTCTTCAAAACTGAGCTTGAAAGCTGTACTTCTGCATAATGGAAATCAGCTACCCTCTATTCCTATAGGTCATGCAGTTCACATGAAGGAAACGTATATAAATATGAAAACACTTCTCCAATCAATCAAATATGAACAACACAAGTGGCACATCTGTGGTGATCTGAAAGTCATTGCTATACTCCTAGGAATGCAATTAGGGTTCACCAAGTACTGTTGTTTTTTGTGTCTGTGGGACAGTCGGGATAGAAAATCTCACTATAAAAAAATGAACTGGCCTACACGAGACCTGAACCCTAATGAGAAAAATGTAGTTTACGAGCCTCTTGTAGATCCTAAGGATGTTCTCCTTCCCCCATTACATATTAAGTTGGGACTAATGAAAAACTTTGTGAAAGCCATGGACCAGAAAGGACAAGCTTTCAAGTACTTGAGAGCAAAGTTTCCCAGGTTGAGTGATGCTAAAGTCAAGGAAGGCATCTGTATTGGGCCTCAAATCCGTGAAATCGTAAATGATCCTGCTTTTGACATGATTTTAACAGGAAATGAAAAAAGAGCCTGGGAAGCCTTTAAGGGGGTTGTACATAGGTTTTTAGGTAACAAAAGAGATGATAACTTCACAGCATTGGTTAAAGAGCTTCTTCAAGCTTACCACCAACTTGGATGCAACATGTCCTTAAAAATTCATTTTCTTCACTCTCATCTTAATTTCTTCCCACAAAACTGTGGAGCTGTGAGTGACGAACATGGAGAAAGATTCCATCAAGACATTGCCTTAATGGAACAGAGATATCAGGGCCGTTGGAATGAAGTAATGCTTGCAGACTACTGCTGGTCTGTGTGTAGGGATGCTCCAGAAGTGTTTTATAAAAGACAAGCTAAACGTCAGCGATCTTACAATGAAGCGGATGGACTTAATTGAAATTTGGTGGTACAAACTTCTTTTATTTGTCAAAACACTAAGAATAATGTTTTTTTTTATTAATTTTGTACTTAAAATATTCTAAAAGAAACATAACAATATTGTTTTATGTACTTTCACTTTTCACGTATAGTATAACTACTCTTTAAGATTAAGTACTGTGTATCTCAAAAACCAGAGCTAATAAAAATTTTTCATTGTTATTTTCGTTTTTATCACCCCAAAATTAGTAGAAATTGATTAATTTAGTGTAGGAAACATTAAAAAAAAATTTTTTTGTTGTGTTGTGATGACTATGTACCTGACAAACCATCTACTATATCCTTTGGAAATAATTTTTGGCACAAACTTGAGATTAACGACATTCTAATTGTATATTTTCTGATAGCGTATGTTTATTACGTTTTTTATCGACATGATTATTGATGCAAAGCTGAAAAGCTTTTGGATTTATTCATCTTTAGTATGTTTCTTCGTACACGATTAGAAATAAACATCATTATCATTAGAGATGTATTAATAATGAACATAAAAATAGATTCCTGGCTATCAACAACTGGATAACACGAAGATACCGTCTCAGGATAGAATTGAAGAACATGGATCGCCTTAAAATAATTACAGGACCACTAATCACTGGTCACTAACAATTCAAAAAAAACTGAATATATAATTGCTGTTAGATGAAAGTCTTCGCTCAATTCAGAAAAGACAGATAAACATACCGAGAAATGTATATAGCTTTCCGTAGCTTTTTTCACTTACTTTTTATATGAGGGTATATAGGAAAGTTTGAAGTTGAGATTCATGCAAAAATATAAATATAATATTTTCATTACCTCATGAACATAAAAAATAATGTTATTCACTGTCCTTCACTCTGTAATTTTATGTTTGTGTCTGTACAAGGAAAACGTTAAATTTCCGATTACTTCATTAGTTAGTTTTACGTCGAGCATATTTCAGTAAATGTTTATAACACTTCGTATATTTCAATAAGAAGTGCATTCGTATAAAAAATACATTTATCACACTTAATGAAATCTGGATAATAAAACGCTGATGATTCATTACACGTGACAAAATTGGTCCGCGTTCAAAAACGTTTTAATGGAACGAGTATGTTTCTCATTAGCTATAAACAAATGAATGCATGCCATAAATTAAAAATAATGAAATAAACACATGGACTCTGTGACAAATTGTTTTAATGGGATTTTTCAATGTTTTGGAGCATCTCATTCGAAACATGAGTCTATGTTTTATATAGAAATAAAATATAATCAGAGCTGCCATGAAATACGGTTATTTTCAATAATTGGTTAAAGAAGGGAAGAATGTAATATAATATTTTTTTGAAACAAAAACACACGCACTTCAGGTAATACCTGAAGGTGCTCTAATATATGAATTTACATTCGAATTCACCTATTCGATAATATCTATATTTGTATTTGAGAAAGAAGGAAGGAGTTTGAAAAAATAGACTTTTGGAACCGACAAAATATATGAAAAAGTTTTTGTTATCACAAAGTTATTACTACAGAGAGTATTCTCAAAACACCAAAATCAAAATTAACAAAACAGTAGCTGCTGTTTCCTCATTTTCCAAACAGATGCTACACATACTGTCTTCCGACAGTCCTATTCTCTGCATATAATGATTCAAATTACAGTGACCTGTAAGAACGCCTGTTAGACATCGTAGTTCATCCCTACTGTATTCCAAAAACTGTTCGAAGCTTCGAAGGGTAAATCAACGCCTTGGAGTGAGCCAATCCTGGAAGATTCTGCCAGTAGTCCATGAATCTTCTTGCCATCTAGGTGTTCAATGTTTATTTGGAAAAACCTAAAGCGATGCCAATGACAGGTTCTGGTTCGATGAAGCTGCTTGCAGTACCCTCCTTTACAAGGGAGTCAGTCAATACTATCTTTGAACTCCTATTTTTCACTCTTAAAGGTGATATGCCTTCTTAGTGCATATTTATGCTATACAAAGAACCTACCTCCATATTTCAATATTCTAGGTTCAGAAACTTCGGCTGTACGTTAATATGAGATCGAGCAACAGCTAGTTATTTATATTTTTCTTCAAAAATACAGTAACTCGAAAAATATGGCAACTGAACTGAATAATGGAAAGCTTCGAAAATCGAATTATGTTACCTATAAAGAAATTTCCAAAATTAACACAACCAAGGAATGAAAGAAAGAAATGGACAATAGTATCGTACTGAATGGTTGTGAGGCTTGTGTGTGAATTATTGTTCCAAAAAACTGCTCAATTTCCCTATGAATCTTTCATGAGAAATTAAAAATTAATAATGTTAATGAATGCCTTTTGACATGGTTTCTCATTAGCGTTCGACAACTCACTGAAATTCTTGTTGTGAATTATCATTTGAAACAAGAAAAGTAGTTGAGCGATTTTTTTCAACTGGTCATGAGGCTCATTGACATTCACCAACTTCTCGATAGTGATAGACTGACTGCTGGTTAACGGAAACACAGACCCAGTAGACTTTCCAATGAAATTTTATTGTAAATATTGAATAAATAACAATGTTGACATATGAATTTCATAAAAAAATTCACCTACTTCCATTCATCAGTTTTTAAGTTATGGTTGAAAAACTGAAGAATGTGCAAATATTTCAAGGTTATCAGAAATGATCAATGTGAAGTCGACGTCTGACAAGGAAACAAAATTCAAATTGAGATTCAGCATCAAGAGAAAACATACGACGAGAAAAGTAATTTTATAATTCATTCTGCAGCTTGAATGATTAGACTATTCTTTGAATAATAAAAACGAAAATGATATACTCCTCATTAGAGATAATTTGTTTTCAAGTACTTTCGAAAGTTAACATCCTAATCTCTAGCCCTAGTATTCAGTATTGATTTGTCTGTTCATTGGAAAATAAACATGGGTGTCAGATTCCTACAAGTTTTGTTGTGTATGATGGTTATTTGTGGTTTTATTGAAGAAAGTGAGTATATCAGTAATGTTCACATTTTTTCGTTAAAAAAGTTGATTTGGTAGCCAACAGCTAAGCTAAGAAATATTTCTCATCCATCACGATACTTATACGAGGAAAAGTAGAGTTTTCACTGCAATGTTCTATTTTGATCATGATATAATACGGAAAAATGCTCTTCCAGAATCCTTTTTACAATTAATTTATATTTTTGTTGTTTTTCCAATGTACATAGTTTCAACTTCATCAAATATGTTATAATAAGGACCAAATACCTATTACTCTTCCAGGTACTGTTTTCATTCTGTTATTTATAAAACGTTTGAAAGTTTTTCATGAGTCATGAAACAGTTTTTTGCGTTTTCAGGTTATGGACTGATGTGCCTAAGATGTGAGTCCAAAACAGTGAACGGCACTTGTAAAAACAGTAGAAAATTCCACATATCATCGAAAAGACATCAGTCGTGTTACGGAAGGAGGCCGAAATGTTATGCTAGAGCAACTGGTAATATAAACATTTTCACCATATTCGAGATATTTATTTGAAGATGTACTTATATTTGTGAACACCTCATAGTGAATGTAGTATCTTTATTTGCGTTCAAAACATTTTCAAAATTCAACTTTCCAAAGTAGCTCAGAGTTTTCATCAAAATAAATGATCTCAAAACCATTTAATAAAAATTTCAGAACTCTGGGTTGAGGAGAAAAAAGATTTGAAAAATATATACAGTTAACTATACTAAAATTTCATAATACTAGGCACTAAGTTATACTATTGCATTGAAAGAAAAAGATTGTTGTCACATGATAGATTATATTTGATAGAATATATTCGTAATATACCACAATGAAAATTTAAGTAGCCCAGGATAACAGTCAAAATTTTCGAACTTCACCGAATGTGAAATGGCTTGAAAATTTTGGTTATAACATGGTATTACATGGTATATGACAAATATACAATGTGACAATTCAAAAACTTACAATGCGCTACATATCATAAACGAATGATAATATTGAAAAAATTGAAAAAAAATCCTATAGTGAGAAGGGGAAAATGAAATGACATATAAAATAACTCACCCCATCAATCCTCCAAAACCAACCTACCTCGACTGAAAAAGTCACATAACAAACCCTTACTAGTGACTAATCATTAAAAAACCTATGAAACATTGTATTCTTCAGAGTGCATCAATGAAAGTAAAACTTCACCTTTGAAGCAAAATTGAATGAAGTTTTTTTCAAATACTAGTTTCGTTAAAACTTCAATTGAGTGGATTATTAAAGTGGGTTTTGTTGTTTCGTATGCAATACAGCCTATTTTCAATTCTGCACAAAAACTGGCCAATGTTATACTGGTAATTGTGCGACGCATGTTGAATTTTACGAACAGCTGACTGGAGATAATCGCTCAAAAAACAGGTGGCGTTAAGTCTGGTGACCTCTGTGGCCATTCAATGGGACCTCTCCTTCCGATTCATTTATTCGAATAATTAATATCCAACCAATACCTTACTGCGGCTGCATAGTGAGAAGTTGCTCCAACTTGTTGAAAGTGCAGCAAATCTTCGTTCAGAGCTAGATTGCCTTGGTCGTCTCTTCAGTTCTCTAATTCATGCATTTTTCAAAAGTCTAACTTCAGTGCGAATTCTTTCAGTAATGAGTTCACAAGACTTGATTTTTCTGTCTGAATAGTCATCGCCTACTTCTTGAAAAAATTGCGTTTTCTACGGGTGCAACTTTTGAAATTTCACCCCCTTCCTCATCGACGTGAAATTCCTGTCTGTTATTGCGGATACTTGGCGAGTTGATGGAGTAGGATCTTTTTCAAATTGCTCACGGACCTCAATTCATCTTACTTTTTTCCACAATTTCAAAATATATTTTGAAGGTATTTATTCAGCTTGCCCTGTTTGTTTGTTTTTTCATTTTTCTATTCATGCATTTGAGTCAAATTGAGTAATTGAAGTTTGACCCTCTTCCTATTGACATATTGATCAAAAATTCACTAAACATATTAAATATGGATGATACATACTACAATTTAATGAATTATGCTACAAAATGGCGGATTACATTTTTTTTTACGACTACCCCAATATTGGTGTTTGATGACAAGTCTCACTCAGTAGAATAGTAGTACGGTATTATCTGAATAATACCGTAGATTGCTAAGGAGAGTTGTGTGATGACTGCTATCTAAGACTTTTCGAGTTTTCACTACATTTTTCGATAAAATCGTCCAAAATATTTTTTAATTATTTTATTTATTTTCAAGTCATCCCGTATCTCTAAACTTTTCAACTACGTCGCTGATGTACAAGTGACTTAAATTCTCATTTGGAATCCCATTGAATCATCATCCATACCATTGGTTAGCATTGTTTCGACACATAATCAGCTCTAAGTTCTCAGTGCGAACTATATATATATATATATATATATATGTATATATATATATATATATATATATATATATATATATATATATATATATATATATACATATATATATACATATATATATATATATATATATATATATATATATATATACATATATATATATACATATATATATACATATATATATATATACATATATATATATGTATATATATACTAACATGAAAAAAAATCCCGAAACACGTGTCTATGGTTTGCCACTTTCTTGAGTGCTATGTCCAATATTAACTTCTGTTTCTATATATATATATATATATAAATATATATATATATATATTATATATATATATATATATATATATATATATATATATATATAAATATATATATATATATATATATATATATATATATATATATATATATATATATATATATATATATATAAATATATATATATATATATATATATATTATATATATATATATATATATATATATATATATAAATATATATATATATATATATATATATATATATATATATATATATATAAGTTCTGGGATGATGAAGGAAGGGATATAATATTTATCTGCTGGTAGTTATTTCATTAGATTTCTCACAAATTGTCCGTCGGTTTGAAAAATGAACGATTTCAGTTTTTTTGATCAGTGGTTTTCATGTTATATTTTTTAAATACTCCGGTAATGTGTTATATACTTCAATCATGCAAAAAGAGTATGCTCTTTGTGAAATTGTTTTTTTACGATAGTGTGATAAGCGAGTTGCGCACGATTTCGGGTGTTATATTGGTGGCTTCTAGAGCTTGATTTGTTACCACAGAATTGGTACTTCACGTTGGTACAGAAGGAGTATGATTATCTAATATCCGTTATTTGACATTCTACATACAGAAGATCTGAAGAACACCTTGAGTTTTTTGACATTATCAGTTTGAGGATCCTTTTTTGCAGTATCAGTATACAAAAATTTTGGTTCTCTGTCTGTAAGTCAGAAAAGGACGTGTAATCGAAAATTTCAGAGAAAACGTCGATTTTTATTACTAGATGACTGTTTCTGATACGGAAATCATATCCGAAACTTCAATCCTCCTGCGGTCAGCAACTACCTCCCCTATTTTTTTCAATAGCAATGGGGGTCGAGTGGTACATTATTTAAAAGGTCTTTTGTCCCTCTATTACTTTTTATTTTCTTATTTGAAATTGGTTCATTCGTTTTCGAGAAATCAAATGTTGAACGTTTTATTTAAAAAAAAAATTGCTGTCGCTCATTTTATTGAGAAAATCAACAAAAGTAATATCAATGGCAACAATCAACGGACAAATTGTTCAAAATGATCTTCATCTGGTTTCATACAACAAAACAGTCTACTTTCGAAAGTGTTCCTTACATTATTAAAGATGTCCGGAATCAGAAATCGGCATTCTCGAACAATTCGTGGTCTGGGTGATTCGTCTGGATGATTTGTATTATAAATGTTTGCAGCAGCTTTAGCACATTCAGTATTTCAGTGATAGGTTGCTACAATTTCTGTTCTTTCTTCAGTAAAATAAACCATGTTGGAACACAGTGAACAAAGATGACTGAATAATAATTGGTGAAGAAGTGACAGTGGCCAACTATCTACTTTTTGTTCTGTGACAACTAGATTCAATAAAAACTACCAGTGCAAAAAAATAACAGTGTCGTCCATTTAGAAACTTATATTACTGATTGAATAAATTTTACGAATCTAGAAGACCTGCGACCGAGAATTGTTCGGGAATGCCAATTTCTGACTTCAAACATCTTCAATAATGTAAGGAACGCTTTCGAAAGTAGACTGTATTATTGTATGGAACTAAGTGAAGGAACACCCGATGAATAAATACTCACTTACATACTTACTCGAGGTTTCATATATCTGATAAAAGTGTGGAAAGATTTTTGAAAGCAAAACAGTAGTTGATATAGAACCAAACGCCGTTTTCATTTAGGTATCACTGAACCACCATTCCTATTGGAATCAATGGGGATTTTGCGTCGATTTTTTAATTAGAAATTGAATTGTTCCTGGAGTTTTGCGAAAAGTTCGTTCTGGTTTCAAGGAATATATTATGATTTTGTCATCTGAATTTTCCTTTTCTGATTTCATGTGTGGTTGTTTCAGATGTTTTTCCACTCAGTTTCATTTGAACTATTATTCATTATATTCTTCTATTGAAACTGATATGAAGGAAATAATTCATTTGATAATAGCAACAGTCAACCATGCGTTGGTTATTTATTTGATAATATCATTTATTATTTTTCAGTGGACGAAATGGGAAATGCTCACTTCGAACGTGGTTGTACCTTGAAGAATATTTGCAATGAAACCGTTGATATCAAGTACTGCTCAATGTGTAACTCCAAATTCTGCAATTACCAAGCCATGGTTCTTGACCAGCAAGTGGAAGATTTTGCCAGGCAAGTCAGGAATTCCAAACGCTTCCATAAAACATCCCAGAAGAAAACAATTAATGTAACCAAAGTAATGAATGTGAACCAGCCAGGACTTAACTCAGTATCAAGCAATATATCTGAGACAAAAAAAGACCCAATATCTGTATATCAGACACCCTCCATGAGTGTTTTGAATTCAGTACCAGCAAATTTTTCTGAGAAATTGAACGAAACTAGACCCAAACATTTGACGGAGGATAGCATGACCTCAGTACCAACCAATGTATACAAAACGATGACCTTGACAGAGTCTGAAAATCGAAGGCTTTCTGAAAATGCTTCGGACTTAGTCCGTAATGTTGCCTCTGAGACAGCTGACAATAACCACCAGATAGTATCTAAGATAATGATTGACTCAGTACCTGTGAATGTATCTGAATATTCGAATCATACCATACCAAAAGCACCATTCCAGACCAAGTCTGATGATATATCAGAATATGTGGACACTTCCAAATCTACATCTGAATGACTCGAATAAAAATATGGGAAGTCGATTTTTGGAAATGAAATATTTTATAGCCTATTTTATCAATAATTATTCGATTATGGAAAAAAACCGTTATACATATACTGTAATATAACATTTCACTTCGTTTGTAAAATATTCTCGTATACAAATTTTCAGATAAACTACCAACAATATTATGAAATGAATTGAAAATTCGCCTCACAATATCCAACGATGGTTATGCATACTGTGTTCGAAAAATACATTTTTATATTTTGCCTAAATGTTATTTGGGGTGCCTCCTTGCCTTTTATCAGTTTTCATTTTCCTGATAATACTGGATTTCATCAGAAATAATACTGTGATTGACTGTAACTTGAATACTAACCTGAGAAACCTAGATGTTGCAAGCAGAAAACCTTACGTTGCAACTCCAGAAAAATTGAATGACACCAATCAGATTAACTCCCATTTTGTTAACAGTGTCCCAAACTTCAATAATGACAACAAAAAACTTATTGAATCTTATAATAACAACTTATCCCCGAATCTGGATGGAAAGTAAATTACCTGAAAACTAATGCAACTGGATTAGATGGTAATAATATAATAAAGATAAATATATACTTTACAATAATGGAAAATTAATTGTCACATACATATAGTCTAATACTGTATTCTTGAAATTTTTTCCCAACTCAATGGAAAGTTGCATATGTTATACCTGTCCCCAAAAGAGCTGACGTATTGGACAACAAAGATCTCAGACCCATAAGTATTCTCCCCACCATGTCTAAGTAATTGGAATGCATTTTGAATAAACAAATCAGGGAATATATTAGTAACTTCAAGGTAATG
The DNA here is from genome assembly GCF_025532065.1 of Leptinotarsa decemlineata. Taxonomy (NCBI): domain Eukaryota; kingdom Metazoa; phylum Arthropoda; class Insecta; order Coleoptera; family Chrysomelidae; genus Leptinotarsa; species Leptinotarsa decemlineata. The sequence goes on from NW_027412551.1 coordinate 2,905,093, forward strand.
CCTATCTTTCAGTCGGGTTTCAGGCTTCTACATAGCTGTACAACAGCTTTGCTTAAAATTACGGATGACATGTTGGCAGCAATAGTTACAGGAGACATCTCGTTATTGATCTTACTGGACTACAGTAAAGCTTTCAACTCATTGAATTCAAAAATTGCTATATCCATGCTCAATTATATTGGCTTCTCAAAAACAGCCGTTAAGATGATGCAAGAATACTTCACAAACAGACATCAAATGGTGAAACTCGAAGGCGAACTGTCTGAATCGGTGAGATTGATGCATGGTGTTCCGCAAAAATCTATACTTGGGCCTTTGCTTCTCAGTTTATATTTCTCAAATGAACTGACCAAGATTATTATTTGTAAGTATCATGCTTACGCTGATGATACCCAACTTCATGTTTGGTTTAAACCAGAATTGCTGAATGAAGCTGTTGCTGAAATCAATACTGAACTTCAAAACATTTATGATTTTTTGTGGAACACGAACTACAACTCAATCCTAATAAAACGCAGGTTCTTATGTTGGGTCCCAAGTTATTATTCTGTTTGGATAGTCTAGATTCGCAAAGGATACAAAAAGTCCAAAATTCCTGTTTACGCTACACCTATGGCATCCGTAAGTTCCAGCATATTTCTCATAAACTTTCTCAGTCGCAATGGCTGTCAATAAAGAATCGTTTCTCTAACCTCATTACACAATATAATCATCAACAAATCACCTCAATATCTTTATGTAAAGTTCGATTTCGTAAAAATTAACATAAAGTGAATATCCGACACAAAAATACAATAACTGCCCCTCTCCGCCACAACGTGTAACGTGCCTTTTTAGTTACGAGTATATGCAGTCACGATTTTCATAACAAGCAGCTATCGGTTCACCACCGTGGAGACGGAGTGGGTTCCAAATATGTTTTAGCAATATTTGGGCGCCAGGTAAATTTAAATGCCGATATAGAATGCCTGAGTGTTATACTATTCCCCCAATTTACCAAGTGGAATAAAAAAAAATAACAACGTACCAGTACCAAACTTGTATATCACTACCTCTTCTTATGGCTTTGTACAACGGTGTGACCAATTGGTAACAGTTGGAAACAAAATGAATAAATTCACCAGTATATAATTTCTATGAATAAAAAAATTAACAAACAAAAAAAAATCGCGAATTCTGCACATCAACGCTTAAAAGAGTTCTTCCAAAATCCATGAACTCCAGTTGACAAAAGAGCTAACTCAATATACATACAAGGATACGAAAATATAGAAATCAATACCGTTCAACCTATACATGGTGATTCAAAAGTACTTTGACAAACTTCAGGAGGTGATTCCTCACAATACTTTTTTGGGCGTACTTCTAGCACAGTTTTCAGTAAAAAAATCGATTCCTCTATCATATCTACATAAATAAGCTACCTTTGTTACTAGTCGCTATAAGCAACCGTTTTCTAAATATTTGGACTTGAAAACTTCAAGTCGATTATTTGATAATCTATGCATGTCGAGGTTATTATGAATATTTTGCTTTTTTCACAAGAATGCTTTGGAAATGAATTTGACGTTATACTCGTTTGAAGAGGTCATTACTGTTGGGTACGTTCCTTTATGACATCCTTAAGCGAAATAGTTATTTTTGTATTTGTATTAATAAAATTTGCAAGAAATACCAACATTTCATTTCAGGAAAATTTGAATATATAGAATAAACTAAAATAAACGAAACTAAATTGTATTCAAATAAATTGTTGGGAGTGTCCACCTTCAGCGAAGATACAGGCAGTCAGTCGTCTAGTCATTGAATCTCGTACCCGCTCAAAAATTATTGGTGTGTTTCTTATTATTTCACAGGCGTCTACTATTCGGTTTCTTAGATCTTCCTCGTTCACTACTGAAGTCTTATAAACTAGTGACTTCAAATGTCCCCAAAAATAAAAATCTGTCGGGTTTAGATCTGGGGACCTTGGTGTCCACGCCTGGTTAGGTTCTTCTACACCCCTACAGATCCATCGATTTGGATAGACTGTGTTAAGGACATCCCTGGCTACAACGCTGAAATGGGCCGGAGCCCCATCATGCATAAACCACATGCGAATACGAATTTCTAATGGTACATTCTGAAGTAGTCCCGGCAATTCATTTTTTAAAAAGTGTCTGTAAGTTGCGCCATTCAGTCGGAGCGGAAGAAAGAAAGGACCTATCAAGTAATTATCAATTATTGCCGCCCATACATTTACAGAAAATTGATACTGATAATGCCTTTCACTAACTGCGTGCGGATTTTCGAGAGCCCAAACATGGTTGTTATGAAAGTTTGTGATAGCATTTCGGGAGAAGTTTGCCTCGTCCGTGAAGAGTACATATCCTAAATATTGAGGATTTCCAGCCAATTTTCTCAAAAACCATTGACACATAGCAATGCGTTGGGGAAAGTCTCGTGCTTGTTTCTGGATTCTCCTCGAGAGCGTTCAAAACAGCTGCTCCCAATTCTAGGGTTCGGACTGCTCGTGGTCTTCCAATAATATCAGCTGCCCTCTTGAAGCTACCTGTTTCTGCCAAACGACGGTGGAGACTAGTAAATGTTGGAGCTGAAGGCAGTACTCGATTAGGAAATCGCTTCTGGTAAATACGTCTTGCTTCGCGCGCATTGCCATCCGCAAGGCCATGAACGAAATGCATATCGGCTAATTGAGCATTATTGTTTAAATAATCCATTTTTTCAAAATAAGTGTCTTCTACTTCTACTTACGGAAACTTCAACAAAACGTCTAACTGTCACAAAATATGTAATTACCAAAATTACTCACAAACGTCAAATTTATTTCCAAAGCATTCTTGTGAAAAATGCAAAATATTCGTAATAACTTCGACATGCATCGATTATCAAATAATCGACTTGAAGTTTTCAAGTCCAAATATTTAGAAAACGGTTGCTTACAGCGACTTGTAACAAGGGTAGCTTATTTACGTAGATATGATAGAGGAATCAATTTTTTTACTGAAAAATGTGCTAGAAGTACGTCCAAAAAAGTTATCAATCTTCAAAAAAGAAAATAACGTATAGGTGGCGCCCCCTACGAGTAAGAACATCAGGTTCGAATTCGACACCTCAGAAACCTCCTATTACCAAGTTTTGTTTAATTAAGTTCAGTATTTCAAAAGTTATTTAAAAAAAAAACGAAAATAAAAATAAAACTTCAACATCCTGTATCTTGGAAACGAAGCGTTTCCGGACATTTATTTATTTCGACAATTCATATTAGAATATTGTGAGGAATCACCTCCTGAAGTTTGTCAAAGTACTTTTGAATCACCCTGTATAGGTTCACAGGATTACTGTGCGTTAATTCGTCCGAAGCTTTGGGCCCAGAGCGCAGACGCCGCAAAAATATTTATACACATATATATACAACTATGTATATAGGTTAAACGCGAAAGGTGAAATTCAATATTCTTCTTAAAATAAGTAAATAACAATAATATATATGTGCCTAGCTTTCCCCACTACTTGCGTGTCTTGATGCCTCCCTGGTCGTTAAATGAACTGTCGTGAAGGCTGGTAAGTTCCCAGATTCCTGTTCTATCTGCCAAGAATCAGTGTCATCCAAAATCTAGCCGTACCAAACAACCCTTATGAAGAAAAAAAAACAATGTATCAGATGAGTATCGAACGTTTCCAAAACAAACTAAAAACTGCTGGAAGTCAAATCTCTCCAGAATCATTGATTAACAATTTCGAATCATTTAGATTTATTGAGATGGTCTGATCTTCCTATATTTATTAAATTTCAACGTTAACGGAATATAATAAGAAGAGCCAAAATTAATTGAATGTTTATGCTGCCCCCAGTATATAAAACAAGACATTATGATCTTTATATCGGTTGCAAGTGAATTAAGAAGCTACTAATGATATTAGCAAATCGGTCTAGATTGGAGTCCAATCATAATACTCCTGAGGTCCATCCGGTATATTAAGGCATTGGAAATAATAATAAATGTAAACGATTATGAAGGCCATCAAAATAAATTAGGTAAAGTAACTTTCTCAATCACTCCCTAATTTTTTTTTTCATGACAAACCAGTTGATCCCTTTATTTTCAATATATTTTATGATAGGAACACATCGGATATCCAATTATACAATAAAGTACCACCGTTTCACTAAAGCCTGATTTCGAAAATATTACTCAAAAATAAACACAATCATGAAATTCATGTGTACAAGCAACCATCTGTCTACCAGAAAGAAGATGTTGCTTTACACTTGGAAAGTCTTTGATGAGTTAATAAATTCCCTATTTAAAGTGAAAACAATTACTATGTCTAGGAAAACTGAGAATAATGCATCATATAAGTGACCTACCTTCTTTTCAGAAGAGTTGTTTTTTTTTCTCCTTTCTGTTTCTGATCGTATTTGGAACTTTGTAAACGATAAGGGGCAGAAACCTGCGCCTTTGTTCTGTAGATTTTCTTATGCTTTTATATAAACGTTAGAATTTCGATAGCCACTAAAATTGAATGAAAAAATTAGTTCGAAACATTTTTTTTCCATTCGAGAGGTAAAATAGCGTGACTGACTTACGTATAGTTAGCTTTATTGATCCTCCTTAAAGTACGGAAACATGGGTCATCCCTTCCAAATTCGGAACTATATATTTGGAACAATACCCAATACACACTTTCCACTTAATAATTATCCAAATAAACCCACTCCCGTCAGGATGTTTGACAAAAAAAATGTATGTCTATTTGGAAGATTAACAACTTGGTGTCACTATTTTGGGTAGCAAGATAGAAAATAAGTATTTTTGATCGTAGGAAAATCTAGTAGAATAGTTGGATATCTGTACAATACACGAGATACAATAGAAATTTCGGCGAAAACACCCTCATTTTTACAGAAAAATCACGGAAACTCTTTGAAAATGTAAGTTGGGCACACTGGCAGACCAGATGTGTCCCTAGCTGTGACGAAAAGTTCGTCATCAACAAATGACAATTCTGTCGATTCCATAATAAATAAACGAACAATATTTACAAGTAATTCAGCTAATACATCAAGATGAGTACACTATGGTCTACACTTACTGTATGAATTAAAAACGACGTGAAAGGTTCTCAGCTAGGAATCTTATGATAGAGTCGTAGGATGTTAGATAACTTCTTAGATCGGTAGAGCCGTGGCCTGGGATTTTTTGCAACAATGATCGGTTTTGTTTATTTTTGTATGAAGAATAGTCGGTGGGCCTTTTATTTTTCATTGTCAATAAAATTGTATATTTTATAATGAGTGTTCATTTATTCCAAAAAGTTATAAGTAAAGGTAAATTTAGACCGTTACAAACACAACACTGTTTGAGAGATCGTTCACTTTTTCTATATACACTCATTACGATAGTCTTCCCACATACCTAAAAAAATTGAAACTGCTATTTTTCAAGCTACAGGCTCGTAACTAGCTACATGAAAAACGGCTATCCTGCAACTGAAGTCACTCAGAAAATACAGAAATTCAAATCATTCTGTAAGCATTATGAATTATTATCCGTCTTTTATTCCTTTTCTTTTCTTTTTTTCTCTTTCTTACTACATAGCCACTATAATTTTTTGTACATAATATGTTTGATGAACATTTTTTTAAATTGTAAAGGAGTTGAATGAAAGAGCAGGATTCAGCGTGTTGCACACGCTTGTTTCCTGAATTCCGCTCCGGGACTTTACCAAACCCATTGTATTTTTTTGTGCTCTTTCTTTTTTACCTTGGTAAATAAAAGACATTTTCATCATTATTATTACTATTATTATCTGACCTGAGATTTATTTTCAATTACTTTTTTGGTTTTCCACTTATCTATCATTATACCAAAACTATAAGAAAACTTCTCACTTCTGTGCATAATTTATATTTTTTTGTGAAAAGCTCTCGTTATTGTTGATTTTCAACGAAAGATATATAGATTTTTAGAAAAGACACGTTTTGGCATTATACTTATTCATCTTTATACAAAGACCTGCGGGAATCTTTCCACGAGAGAAAGACGGTAATTTGTTTCAAAATGAACTGGATGTGTAGTTCATGGAAGGCTGTAACTTTCAGAAACTGGAAAAAAGCCCTCTCGAAACAACTACTTCCATAGAAACATTGAATTATACGAAAGAAAAGATACTTAAAAAAGAAGTACTTTTATATGAACATTGAATAACACAAAAACCACTTTTTTCTATTCAGTTTGTAATCCAAACGTTATGGAAGTCATTCAGATATTATTTACGGGGTTGCTACATCATCCAATATATGAAAGAGGTAAAATTTCACTTACATTGAACACTCTCGTCTTCGATGGCGGACGTCCGATGTTTAGAAATAAAACACTTGCCTTATTGCCTCTTCAGCAGCAATCTGGCAGAAATTAAAAGATGAAGCACTCAATTCATTTATCAAATCACGACTTTATGGCACGAATGAGTTGAATTTACCCATGTCATTGATGACTGACAATCATTCAGTATGATCCCAGACTGAGGAATCTTGTTCAAATTGAGAGGGGTATATTTTCAGGAGATAATAATTTTCGAAAGAGGAAGACTTTGGCTTTCTAGTTCTTCATCTTTATACAAAAAAATGCAGGAACCTTCTTTTTTCTTTGAATGAATTTTCGGAAAGTACGCTTTCCTGCTAACATTCCCTTGTGATCAAATGAGAGAGTATACAGTATATGTTGAAAATTTCACTTGATTTGCTAACCATTTTGTGATATATAAAGTTACTCTCAACATTATACTAGCCATTTTTTCACCAGGCCTAAACTGTCGGCCAGAACTAATAGACGCCCAGAGTAGGTCTAGCCTGACCGCCAAAAAATTGAAATATTACGCCACAATTTTGAGGCACCAGTGAATTTTGATTGTATTGAATCCCTCGTCGTCATTTCTAGCCAGTGGTAGTATACCTATGAATATATACGCCGGTGAAAACGTATAATTTGCAAAATCTTACTCTCGTAAGGTCTTCTTATTTTCGATTTTCCTCCAAATCAATGAAGTTTTGAATATTGACTGATGATACTACAGATATTAATTCAATGGTAGGTAAGGTGTAACAAAAAATACAGAAACAATTCGATATTTGACTAGAAATATAATTATTCATTGTAAAGACGATTCTAACTGGAATACTAAATCTACTATAGTATTCCAGTTAGAATCGTTTATCAGTTTTTTCTAGAAAACGATCAGTGATCTCAATGAGAACCGTCTCATCAATCAAAAATATATACAAAAACTAAAGTATGATCACGATTGATTGATGAGTTTCTACTGAACACTATATTCACAAGCAATTCAATATGGAATCACCACACAATTACTTTCGCAGGTGATGATGAGTTGTCCCTCTATACCAGATGAGTAGAAAATATGAAATTCGATAACATAGGTTAGGTTAGATTATGCCAGGAGTCCATAAATCTTCTTGCCATTCAGATGTTTATTGTTTGTTTGGCAAAGCCTAAAGCGATGCCAATGACAGCTTCTGGTTCGATGAAGCTGCTTGCAGCACCCTCCTTCGCAAGAGAGTCAGCAGCCTCATTGCCTTCCAGTCCAGTATGGCCATGAATCCAGACCAGAGACAATCTATTAAGTCTTCCTATCGATGAGGGTCGTTTTTAACAATTTGCGTTTTTAACCAATTCAGACATTGCTCGGAGCCAAGAGCTACAAACGACGCTTGACTATCCGAGTATATTTTTATTGATTTGTGTATGAGGTTGGATTCTTCCAATCTCTCCGCACACAATTCAATAGCTTAAATTTTCGCTCGAAATACAGTCGCATAGGTTCCTAGGCAGGTTGATATCGATAACATGGGTACACAAATCCTTTGGGGAAACAATGATTTGGATCACCCCCCTAGAATTGAATTGAATCCCATTTTGAATCATATCAACAAACAAAGAAATATTTCAGCAATTTTTGAAAGACCAGCTGGTGACAAATTTGAGATTCGATCTATGTATTTCAAAACCTGGTTCACCGACAAGGAATTGAACAACAATATACTCGTGAAAAGTGACTTTATCATTTTGTGGTGGCAGCATTACAACATAGATCCAAAAATCTCTGCTGATATGTTTGAAAATATAGAAAAATTACCTCAACTTCGAGTAACTATCATCACTGAACATATCTACATGTTATGAAACTGCCTAATAACATGATTGACATAGACAAGATAACATAGATTGTGATCATGTCTTTGGAATGGTAAACTACAGTATTTCATAGATTGTTGATACATTTTCATTCTGTTCGTTTTTTCGTCTTTCATATTTGATTATTTGTCTACCATAGGAATTTCACTCAATGTTCACAAATGAGCTTCTTTATGTATCTGAATTTCATTGTTTTTTTCCATTTTGAAACATTCCATTCTTTCACCTGATTAGTAGTACTAACTTTTGAAAATACATTAATTTTTCTTCATCAGCTTCAAATCTATCGACATATTTTTCAACGATGTAATTTCTCACATTCAAAGGGTACTTCTCCCGTTGAACCTTTGAAGTTGAGGATAAAGAGGTGGAGGGTATGAAATTAAATATCCCAGTATCAATTTGATAATGAAAATTGGTATGTCCAAATATTTTTCTAAAAAAATTCAACACGTGGACAAAAATGTTCATGAAAATACATAGCGACTATCTTCATTGATGTTTGCGAATGAACAACTTCCAAAGGAAATAGTATAGTAATAGAGAAACAAAAAGACTTGTGAATTTCAATTCGATAACCTCTCTTCATATTGAATATTTATTGATTACTTCATTTTGTGTTTGATGAAACAGTTTATAGCATGCTATAATTTTTGTTTATAGCATGCTATAATTGGAATATTTCACACTGTGATATGCAGTGTGAATTCAAATAATATTTTTCTATCACAATTTATGGAATTCTAAAGAACATTATTCATCTTCCTTTTCTTCTGTGAAAAAAATCAGAAGTATTGGTAATCGACTTTCATTTCATATCGCTATATTTTTTTTAGATCATGACTTTTTTGTTCGTATCTCCTAACTCAATATCTTATTACAATTTTCAAATAGCTTTCTCTTTCTTTCTCTCCCTGGAATAAAAATTAGTTGAAGTCATAGCAGATTCTCATTATCAAATTATGTTTCGAAAACAATGAAAATTGCTATTTATGACATGAGTGTTGAAAGTAAGGTTCGTGAAATTGCTCAACTCGCTACGATCGTTCCGCAAACTTTTTCACTCACAAAATAAAACTTACTTTCAACACAAATATCATACAAAATGTTTTGTACAACTGTCCTGTTTTCATAATGAAATAGATATTTAATATTTCTATAAAAACATATTTTGACATCTCTTCAGTTAACCATTTTCGTGTTATCGCATTTGCTGTGAAGTGGCCGTGTCTGGTGACGCCGAATCACCTGGTTACCAACAAACAGTATTGTTTAGAGCACACACGTTTTATTTAAAGTTCTTGCTGGTATTTAATGTCTTGCATAATGAAGAATAGTAAGGAATTGTGTGTTCCTGAAGATGTTGAAGAGACTGCAAAAAGAGCTTCAATTGAATTGTTACCAAAAAAATCGGCTCAGCTGATGTAGACTTAAAAATGTCGCAGGAAATTTCAGCGAAACCGTCTTCTTAGCCTATCTAGAAAAGAAATCAAAAATATAGAAATCGTCAACTTTGTAGAGCAAGTTTTCAATGATGAAGTCGAGTGCGCTCGTTAAAACTGATGTTAATACAAGCAAATATTTCAAGGTTATAGCATTTTTGAAGTAAAAAATTAAAGTTGAAGGCCCAAAAAATCAAAAACTCTTACGTTTGAACCAGTCCAGAGGTTTATAAATGAGGCGCCAAATGAAAAATATTTGATGATGAAAGTTGCTACTATTTTCGGAATATATGGAGCCTCCCCGCGTGAACGGCGTGAAAATGGGTCGTTCTTTTTACATTGTTGGAAAAAAACATTACGCTTTTCTGTTATCAATCGTCAACGTTTTTTTCTGAAATACTCAAATTATAAATGCAGTGCCAACCAGTTAGTATAAACACGTTTGGGAAAATGCCCTCTGCCATTGCTGAGGTTCGGAACCTTCCGAAAACAAAGGTTCAGGAGGTCTTTTGTTTCTTTGCTAGCACAATTACCAGCACATATAACGGATATTGAGAAGTACGGAGAATGGAAGTCTACAACAGTAGCTGAGAGTTACATCGATCATCCTATTTCTTATAAAAAGGCTATTGCTGAAATTATAATCCCAACAGCTAGCTCCAGCGTTACAGTATCGTCCTCTTCACTTCAAGAATCAAATGTTAATGCCCATGAAATTGTCAACTCACATAGTTCAAATATATTACAAGGCTCTTCAACATCGCAAAGTATCAATATTAGTAGTTGTTCTAATTGTACTTTTCATATTGACGTTCATAAATAATGATATTAAAAATAATGTAATTAATGTATATAATACATTTGTAACAAAATTCAATTGTATCTATATCTATTGTTGACAAAAAACCTCCCTTGAGAATTGAATAATTATGTTTTGTGTATTGCTATTTGGTCGAAAAAAATCGTGTTAAAACTACTCTTAACACTACTGTTGAAAATATTTTCAACACGCTACTTTGTAAACATCATCTTTTAGTACTCTTGACAACCATTGAAAATGTCAGACAGTTGAACAAAAAAGAATTTCTAATTGTCATCAAACAAAGTAATGACTAGGATAATCCATTTTTCAGATCTGCAGGTCGTGGAGATAATTGTCAAATCTTTTGTGGCAACCCAAATGAGAATTTCATTGTTTTTCTGGGTATACTTTTACGAGTTTTTGATCTTTCTTAAAACTGAACTGCCATTTAGACACTCAAACAATATTAGTGTTAGAAAGTAAAACTCAAGACTGGCTGAGTCTCTTCAATAGATAATTATTGAATATGTCATTAGGGATAATTGCAAATATCAAATGAATATGTCTAATCTACAAACAGGTTACCTGGATTCGGACTGGACTCATTCATTTCACAACTCGATTCATTTGTTCACCATGTCCAAGTTCTGTACGGTGTTGTTGTGTGCAGTTATGATTACAGTTAGTGTTGGAGAAGGTAATTGATTTTTGTTTATTCCGATAAGATATTATCTAACAACTATTTGAAGTGTGAAGTATAAAAATGCTCATATATATCATTACAATTTCAAAGAAATATCTGCAAAGTAGTAGCGGGGTTTTTATCTAATTTTTCTACTCATCATGTTGAACAAATGGTCACCTAGATTTCTTGCCTAGCCAGCTAATCAAGGATCAAATTCACCATTTTTCAATTTCATACATTTTGTACAAATTTCATATTACTTCAAAAACGACGAAACGAAGTTTTTCTTCTACCATTTAATTCTATTGTTTATCACATCATACTTATAAATGAAGAATATCTTCATTGAAGATATGAGAAATAGAATAATTTTTTTCTTGAAGAAGTTGCAAACGCTTCATGAAACCATTGAATTTCATCATTTCCTATAAGAATTCCACTAGAAAAAATGTATATGTTCTTTGATTTCAGTATATTAATATATATAATATGATTACGATTCACTTTGATTACCTAATGAAAATCCTGAATCATTTCAAGGGGATGCACAAAACAAGCGCCTCGAGTGCCAAGGAGAACCCGTTAGATAATAAAGGATAACTGTTATAATAATGTATATTTACCAAATTATCTTGTTATATCGAAATAAAATTGAATTGAAATTGAAAAAGCTTTAATGTTTTGAAGAAATAACTTCGAATTCTTCGTTTGATGATGATAATAATAATAAAAATAATAACAATCATCGACTACATTTGTCACGACAGATAGAGGATATCTCATTCTTATTCACATCAGTTGAACAAGACCTCATGACGCGAGGGCGAAGTTTCAGCTAATGCTGTTTATCAACTCAACTTTGGGATTGAATAGATGAAGGAAAATCAGGATATTCAGTTGAACTTTCAAACTCATTCTCTGTTCCTGATGAAATTTTCCACTGTCATGTCTCCTGTTTTTTGCTAACGTAGAGTCTATTGTCATCATTATAGGTATAGTATACTAATTGATATCCATAGGTTTTTTAGTTGGGTATTCAGGCAATTTTCCACGAGAAAATATAATTATACTATTCATCTGTTTGTTTCTTGACAGCCAATAAAACATTTAGGATCTTAATCCTGATTTTTGTGAAAATCTGTGCTGTTTGACAGCACCGATTTTCAATAGTTGAACTATATATATATTCTCATATCACTATCATATTCTCTTCATTTCTTATCACATCAGATCACTTATAACTGTTCATTTTTAACAAATTACAGAGTACCGTTTATCATGCCTGGGATGTCAGTCAACGGATGTCAATAGTCGATGTAGATACGGCCAAAGATCCAAAACCACCAAAAGGGAGATATGTCGGGGACCAACTGCAAAATGTTTCGTTTTAGCTACTGGTTAGTATGTATTTCATTTATATAACTCCCTCAAATAATTCACCAAATTGCAACAAAAAATACTAAATAAAAATTAAAAAAACAAGAATATCTTTGTTGACTTCATGTGAATTCTCCAGTCACCACCAAACGGAAATGCTTTTTTTCGTTAATAAGTTGGTATCAAGTTTTACATATTCTTGAAATCCTTGAGATATTGTTCTTTGGAAAAGTAGCTTTTGGAGTGCCTGCTTCGCCATGATCTTACAAAAAAATGTAGGAAAGGAGAAAAAATAAACTTCTATAAAATCTCATAACGAAAATATGAAAAAAATGGAAAAAAAGTCTCACCAAAAAAGCTACATTCAAGGATATAACATACCTCTAAAATCACTTCTTTATATTTTGTCGGTATTACAATCATCCGTAATGAAATTGAAACAGATAGCATTAACAGGAACACCACACAATGTATAATATACAATGAAGAATATTGATATGAAAATTCCACTCACATGAAAATCAATGAAGCTCTTGGTGAACTTTAAAATTTCGGACAAATATACCTGTCTTCAACTCCTCATCTGCAGTATTTTGGATAACTTCACAAGACGGAAAACTCATTTATTATCACTGCATATCACCGGAAGATATGATTCTGCTCTTGTTACGATGATAATTATTAAAAAAATTCACTGTTAATAACCTTGCAAGAAGTTGTTTCAATAGGACTTTTTCTTACAGTGACTATCAGAAAAAACTTTCATTCACGATCTAATCACCTTTCCAAAAGTTTTTTTTCGAAGTCATATTTTTTGTTTAATGATGGTGGAATTAGCAATTCAGAAAGCTTTCTTTCGAAAAACTGACTTTACCTGATTTTTTTTTCAATTTGAACGAAATTTCAACGGCGGGAATGAATGTATCCTACGTTGACATTACACCTGACGACTTTTCAACATCAAATTCAAGATTTGGCTGCTTTCAAGAGATTATATAAGTGTTACATGATGGCTTCCCTAAAACGTACCCTGACTACAGTGTCATTTTTCAGGGAATATGAAAGAAATAATATATATGAAACTCATAGTATCGATTAGAGTTATTGTAAAAATAGTTAAGAACGCGAAAGAGTTCGTGGAAAAGTAAAGCGATGAGTTAAAAAGCGAAATGAGTCCGATGATAATAAAGTGTTCCGCAATACTTTTGAATTATCGATTGAATGCGTTTTGACGCTGCTTTTATAAATATCGACAAAGATTCTTTCGAATATTTTGCATAATTATAATTTAAAATAAGAGATATTAAAGAACTCATATGTATCACGAAATACTGTTGACAAGATTTACCTGTACAATGAAAAAAATGTTTACATGGTTTCATTAATTTTCAAGCTAACAGCTCAAGTTTTCCAGAATTAAGTTAAATGGTTGACTGATTCAAGAGAATTTTCATCGATAGTTACTTCATGATTAGTGTCAAACTTTCTTCATTTATGTCCTTAATAGGTTAGTTATCTTCCGTATGGCTCAATATGGCCTTTTATCTATTAAGGGCGTTCCAACGAAAACTTGACCCCCCTAAGTCAGAAACAAACATGTAATCGAAAATTTAAAAAAACACGTCAATTTTTGTTTCTAGGGAGACTAATTCCGATATGGAAATCATACCCGGAACTTTACCCCGCTGCGGTCAGCAACTACCGCCCTATTTTTTCATTGGCATGGGAGGTCGAGTGATACATCATTTAAAAGGTCTTTCGTTCTTCTATCACTTCTGTTATTTTCTCTGGAATTGATTTATTTGTTATTGACAAATCAACTATTTAACGCTCATTTTATTGAGAAAATCAACAGAATTACTATCAATGATAACGCAATCAACGGATAAAGTGTCCAAACTGACCTCAATACAATAATGCAGTCTACTTTCGAAAGCGTTCCATTCATTATCGGAGATGTCCGGAGTCAGAAATCGGCATTCCCGAGCAATTCTCTGTCGCAGGTCTTCTAGATTTGTAGAACTTATTTAATTTGTAGTAAACGTTTTGAATAGAGGACACTGTTAGTTTTTTTTGCTCTGGTGAATCTAGTTGTCGCAGAACAAAAAGTAGATAGTTGGCCACTGTCACTTCTTCACGAATTATTATTCAGTCATCTTTGTTCACTGGTTTATTCTACTGAAGAAAGAATAGAAATTGTTGCAACCTATTATCGAAATAATGTATGTGGCTAAAGCTGCTGCAACAATGTATAATACGAATCATCCAGACCACAACGTGAGCCATCAATAGGCTAATACAGTAGGCTGTATTATTGTATGGAACTAGGTAAAGGTCATTTTGAATAATTTATCCGTTGATTTTGTTGTTTCTTTCCTCATTAAAATGATGTATCACTCGACCTACCATGCATGCTATTGACAAAAATAAGGGCGGTTGTTTCTGAGAGCAATGGGTGAAGTTTCTGATATGATTTTCATATCAGAATTATTTCCCCTAGATATTAAAAATGACGTGTTGTTTGAAATTTTTTATTACATTTCTGACTTACAGGGGAGGTCAAGTTTTCGTTGGAACGCCCTGTATAAACAGGTTGACACAAGCTGAATCACACTATGAAATTAGTAGTTACTTTGGATATTTGCAGTTGAGAAACATTGTGGTGTATTTGAAATGAGATTCAAGTGTTTCAGTTATGAAGCAGTGCTGATTTTTGTCAAGTAATCAGTAAAATTGATTCGTGCATTGAAAATGACCCTTGTGGTTATTTACGTGTCAAAACTAGTTCTAGGTGATTATGATATTTTTGTTCGAGAGGAAGAAGAAAAAAGGGATATTGATGAGACTTCAAGTGTCAGATAGTTATTTCTCAGTTTCAGGTTACGTCTCCATAAGAAAAGTCTTCGTACTTATTTTTAAGGTTCATTCAGTTTACATCATAACCAACTTTGAATCATTCACAGTTTTTATTGGGAATTCAGCACAATTTCTCTGAATCTTTCGCAACAGATTTTTCCAGTGGGTTATTAACAACAATTATTTTTTTCAGTGAATGAATATGGCAGTCCCTTTTTTCAAAGAGGTTGTACTCTGGAAGATATTTGCGCTGAAAGAAATGACCCGGATATTGAATTCTGTTTCACATGCGCTTCAAAGCACTGCAATTACAACGTGATAGAGCTTGTCGAAGAAGTAGAAGAATATCTGAATGAAATCAAAGAAGGAGAAATCTCCAATGATGGTCTACTGGAACCTACAGAGGAACTTGGAGTGAATGGAAATCAAACCGATAGTGTAGAACAATCTACTGTATCTCTTTCAAATCATTCAATATACGACAGTGTGGAGAATAATGGAATAATTGCAGAAGAAAATTCACAGATGAGTAGTTCAAATGGAGTTTTGATGAGTGAAAACTCTCAAAGAAACGAAACCTCTGACATCCCTGTTCAAGACAAAGATTCATCCGAAAAGAGAAAAAAAAGGGTTCAGCTAGAATTTGGAACACGTTTAACAAAACAATCCAAATCGTGAGAAACAAGACACTAGTTCACAGTTATTGTTGAGTGAATTTTATACATCAATAAAAATACAATGAAGAATTTTACTTAGTTAACTAGTTTGTGATCCATAGTCTGGGCTATAAGTTTAGATTTGTGTTAAATGGGCATACTTTCAGTAAAATTAAGTGGTTAGGCTCATTCGATTCGGAATATTGTCTAGATCATTATGGAAAAAAGTAAATTAGTTCATAAAAAATTCTAAAAGTTATAAACAATTAAAGACCCTAAAAGCAGTGTTCGGTTTTGTTGTTTATAGTTCGTAAACTATAAATATTTTTAAACTTTGAAAAAAAGATCCTTGCATCGTTCATTCTATCGTTAGTAACGAGAGGTACAATTCAATGAAATACTACGTTTTTAATATTTTTATTAGTTGGTGCCTTTCAGTCACAATGAAGTGAGTTTTTTCACTCATTTACAATCATGAATTGAAAACTTATCTTATAAATTCTTTTTTGAACAGTCAGTAAAAAAATACATATTTGTATTAGGAAAATGCAAATTCTTGTAAAAATGATTTATACCAATTTCTAATTCAAACACCATAGCACATTCAGTTCTATTTTTATGAATTTTTGTTACTATCAAGATTTTCTATAAGTTTCTAGTAGATTTGTTTCAAATTGTTCCATAATTTTTTATAACTTGAGTGAAGTTGCGTGAGTTTTTGAAACAGATATTATGAATTTCTCGATTATCCATTTCGAAGGTTTCATTACCTCTTATTATATCTATTTTTCCATAGAATATTGTGTTATAATTTTGATGATTGTCATTGTTTTATCGCGATAGAGTTCGAAGCCGCAGACATACAGGGTCCTTAAAAACGAAAGTGTGGTTTCAATTCATTCCCTCGAAGTAGTTTAATTTCAACCCCTGCCTTTTGTTTTCTGCAAACACGCCAAAAGGCATCCGCAATAATCATATCCAGCATTTAGCAATTTGCCGCTGACTCTTGGACACAAAGGGAGAGCTGTTCGGGATTGCTCGTTCCCCATTTCCTATAATGTCCTTCCCTGTCCCCAGGGAAAACCTGATCCGGGAGTTCCTAACTAAGTCAGTTGATTCTCTACTAATTTGCCGGACTTTTCCATGAATTAACAAGGAGCCCATACCGTTTGTTCCTGTTGATTGGTAGATATGTCTTCAATGGTGTATAATGAATTTCAATACGAAAAGACAGAGCAAATATGAATACTAACTTTACGTGTCACTAATAGATAATTCATATAAGAAGATGATAATTTTTTACAACAAATCCATGCATCTATTGCGAATACATTTTTCAATACAGTTGAAAATTATCATCAAATTGAATGTTCTAATTGTCTGCTATTTTCTACTTGATCAATACCAATGACATTACTGAAAATCTGACAGAACGTTCAGAACAGTTTCATGTGTAACTAACTTCCTTAATTTTGTTACATCTTGTGAGTCTCATTCTCAAATATTGATTAGACCTTATGTATTCCAGATATATTCATTGAAAGACTGAAAAAGTCAAGTAGAAACTTTATCGATGTCAACTTATACAATATTCTACCTCCCCATGTCAAAGAGTTAAATCAATACTTGTTCAAAAGTATCTGAAATATCTATTGATTTCGAATTGTGTTTATTCTACTGACGAATATACAAGGCTTTTCATGATGAACGTTAATTAGCCGTTTCTGGCAAACTATTCAACGGATCAACCTGAAAATTCCACAGTATACATAAATGAATATGACCTACACGCCTAAAATATTTCAGACAAAGCGGCGTTGTCGCTTCTACTATAAAGTAGCGGCTTCTTTGATTTTTCAAATGGAACACCCCATATTATGATTCATTATCACTTTATCAACAAATTTATATACTATTTCCCTATACCTATCTATTACCGTTTAGAAGATATAAATTAATTTCGATATTTTTTTTACCAAACATGAACTTTTATAAATGCTGATAATCTTGAACTCTCTTGCACTAAAACGATCAAATTTGAAATGGAGTGGAGTGATACTATGAGGATCTTCACTCTGAGTCATATTTTCATTTTCCTCATACAGGGTCTTCAAAAAATGCAGATACTTTGATCTCATGAAAAAATGAGTGGAACTCAATTTTTTCAAACGGAACACCCTGTATATTTCAACATTTTTGAGCTCTACATCCAATTTTAGATTACCTTTGTGCAGATAATACTATTTCTATTTTGAACCGTTTTCGAGATAAACTGTTTCAAAAGGAAACTGACGTGGTTTTCTTGCTCGTTTTTTTGAATTCATCACTTATTTTGGATATTCAACATTTTTTTTTATACTTAGTAATATTAGTTTTTGATCCAGTTTTTTAACTGTCTCAGATCAGTCGATTGGAAATTGGTATGTACCTACCTTAGAAAAAGTTATAATTTGTATACATTAAGGTATTGGTCTCTAACGTACAACAGTACACATTAATATGTTTCAATAGTGTGCTTTGGAAAAATAAATAAACCAATTATATTTAACGTCAGACTTTCCTTGGTGGTTTTGAATAATTGTGATAGCTACCAATTATGATAGAATAATGTCAAGATTAGGTTACAGTAATGAAGATTTCTTGAATTTATTAATACTTTATGGTGAGTGCAACAGAATTGCAAGTAGAACTTGCCGAGTATTTCATGAAAGATATCCACAACTTCCGAAGCCGAATAATAATGTGATAAATCGACCACTAAAAAACTGTAGGTTGAATGGAACCTTTCGTCCTAAAATCATTCGTAAGAAGACTAAAGTGGATGATGATGACAATGGTATAACAGTTTTGGGATACTTTCATGCATTTCCAAATGCTTCTCTACACGAGGCTGAAAGGGAGATAGGTATACCCTACCTGACAATTTGTCGAATTCTTAATAAGCATAAATGACATCCCTATAAGTTCTACTGTGTCCAACATTTGAAAGAGACTGATTTTCCTCGTAGAGTGGAATTCTTTGAATGGTTACTTGTCAAGACTCAAGAGGATGAACATTTTCTTGACAATATCAAATGGACAGATGAGGCCAAGTTCACAAAAAATGGAGTTTTCAATAGACACAACAGTCATTATTGGGCGCCAGAAAATCCCCATGTTGTCCGCCAAAGGGGTTTTCAAGAAAGATGGCAATTTAATATATTTTGTGCCATAAAGAATGAGTCAATTTTTTATATCGAGTTTTATGATGATAATTTGAATGCATCAAAATATGAATATTTACAGAGGAATAGAATTCAAATGATTTTAAATAATAGACCAGGAAGAGAACGTGTATGGTACCAAATGGATGGTGCTCCACCCCATAATTCTCATTTAGTCAGCGAAGCTTCAACCGAAATCTTCAAAGACAGATGGATTGGTAATAATGGACCTTTTCGTTGGCCTCCTAGTACACCAGATGGCAATCCATTAGATTATTTCGTGTGGGGATCATTAAAAATATGGTTTATTCTACTCCAATAACAACAATGGAAGATATGAAATCGAGAGTTACAACTGCTTTCAATAGTTTGACTCCAGACTTGATCAGAAGCGCTACACATGACAATCTTTTGAAGAGATTACAGGTTTGTGTAAGTAGAGGTGGAGATGTGTTTGAACATATTCTGAAATACACTGACGATTAAATTAACTCATCAATCTATAGGTTTATTATTTTCAGTTCGTGTTTCAGCGTTAATGAAACTATTGTTTGAAGAGAAGTTTCATTCGATGGTTGAGGAATATTTTACTAATTATCTTTTCATTGTACTATCTGTGACTAATTGAGAAACATCAAACGAAATCTGTTTAACAAAAATGAGTGATGAACAAGGAAACCATGTCAATTTCCGTTTGAAACAGTTTATCTCGAAAACGGTTCAAAATAGAAATAGTATTATCTGAACAAAGTTAATCTAAAATTGGATGTAGAGCTCAAAAATGTTGATATATACAGGGTATTCCATTTGAAAAAATTGAGTTCCACTCATTTTTTCATGAGATCAAAGTATCTTCATTTTTTGAAGACCCTGTATGGGGCAAATGAAAATGTGACTCAGAGTGAAGATCCTCATAGTATCTCACCACTTCATTTCGAATTTGATCGTTTTAGTGTAAGAAAGTTCAAGATTATCAGCATTTATAAAAGTTCATGTTTGGTAAAAAAAATATCTAAACTAATTTATATCTTCTGAACGATAATAGATAGGTATAGGAAAATAGTATATGAATTTGTTGATAAAGTGATAATGAATCATAATATGATATTATATACGGGGTGTCCTATTTGAAAAATCAAAGAAGCCGCTACTTTATAGTAGAAGCGACAACGCCGCTTTGTCTAAAATATTTTAGGCGTATAGGTCATATTAACTTATGCATACTGTGGAATTTTCAGGTTGATCCGTTGAATAGTTTGCCAGAAACGGCTAATTAACGCTCATCATGAAAAGCCCTGTATAGCTGTCTTATCCAGAGACACACAAATAAACGGTGAAACAGTATAATATTCATTCTTGGGTAATAATGTACCTATGTGTGTATATGTGACTTATCTTATTTGTATCTGAGAAATCAATACATTGAATCCTGAAAAATACCGGAGTAAAGTGCGGAGACCTTGCTGGCCCTTTTATTATTTGGTGTCTACCACTCTGCCGACGTGAAAATATATCGTTTTTTCGGTATGTAAAAGTGAAATTTGCTAATGAATTTTGGTATATTTGTTATTGTTGTTATTGGTAGCGACAACAAAGTTTATTTTATTATTATTGTGATTTTATACTGATCTGAAGTTATACGGTGGCTCGTCTTCCTGTTGAAACCACGCAGTGCTATAAGGTGATTCAAAGTTATTCACAATACCATTTGAACAGAAGATAACTGCATCAAAAAATATCACTCTGTTGACAAATAGTATACTATTACTGCATCATCTCGCATAATCCTATTCTGCTGTCAACTTGATTCAGGGAGATGATAATCCGATACTGACAGAAAAAATCCCATTTGCTTGTCTTCTGAAATTTCAAGAATTTGCCATTTCTCCCATTTGTGGGGGAAATGGAATCGTGTACTTTCTCCTTCACTCTACTGATATTTAGTTATTTAGTTGATTGTATTCTATGATCACTAGTTTACGGCCAATTTACGACTGTAATGCTAAAGGCAGTTCTTTGTTAATTTTTTTGTCCCTGAATGCGAAAATGATAGTAGAAATTTCCTTACACTCAAGATTTCTGAGTTATGATTTTTTGCACAAAAATTTAATGAACACGACATTCCAAATTTGCTTTTCCCCTAAATTGAGGTAATTGTTTAAAATCTGGCAACACAGCGTCTAAAACAAGTTTAAAAGCTATTCTACTCCATAATGGTAACAAGAGAACCTCTATTCCTCTTGCACATGCAGTTGCCATGAAGGAAACACACGAAAGTATGTCACTTATTCTGAATGAAATAAGTTATAATACGTATAAGTGGCAAATGATTGGTGACCTAAAAGTCATAGGACTTTTACTAGGTCTTCAGGGCGGATTTACGAAGTTTTGCTGTTTTCTTTGCCTTTGGAATAGTAGAGCAACACATCAGAGCCATTATCAAAAAAAGAATGGCCTCCGAGAGATAAATATATTCCCAGTCAAGCTATCGTGGAAAATATACATCTTGTTAATCCCAAAAATGTTTTGTTACCACCATTACACATTAAACTAGGGTTAATGAAAAATGTGAAAGCATTAGACAAAGAAGGTGATGCGTTTAAATATCTTTAAATGATGCAATGCTCAAGAAAGGTATATTTGTTAGACCACAAATTAGAAAACTACTAAGTGATCAACAGTTTGATCAAAAATTAGGTAATATTGAATTAGCTGCGTGGAGTTCTTTCAAAAGAATTGTTTTGGAGTTTTTAGGGAACAAGAAAGTAGAAAATTACGAAACACTTGTGTAAGAACTACTTGAAAACAATTGCAGAATGGGATGTCGCATGTCTCTCAAAATCCATTTCTTACACTCCTATTTGAATTTTTTCCCAGAAAATTTGGGTGCTGTCAGTGACGAACAAGGGGAAAGGTTCCACCAAGACATACTAACAATGGAGCAACGTTACCAAGACAGATGAGGCGCAGCAATGATGGGGGATTATTGTTGGTTACTTATGAGGAAAAACGATGAAACATATAAACGAAAGTCGAAATATGCAAAAAGGTTATGCACAAAATACTTCATTTAAATGTTTTTTAATGTGTATTGTAAATAAAGTCTGTTATGCTCAAAATATATTGTTTTTTTCTTATTTTGATCTTATATATCCCTATAATATGTGAAAATTTTTGTATTAAATAAAAATAACTATAACTCAAAATCTTTATTTTCATTCTCAGAGTTAAAGTCCAACGTACAATTGTACTCAATTTCAGTATAATTTAATAATGAAATTTAAACGTCGTTACTAAGATAATGAAAAATAAAAAAGGAAAAACTAACCAAAGTAATTATTTCAAACTTCAACAAATATTTCCTTATGTCAGATCAATATGTTGTTTTGATACTGAAGTGCATAAATTCTAAAGTCCTATTTAATGCTTAGCGTTTTATCAATTGCCAGTGTTTCCCTAATGTGTCACTACAAGAGTCAATTGTACTCATAGTCGATCAGTTATAGGTGTTTCCCATCCAAGATTTTGAGAAGGAATTGACGGTAATGAATACGGTCTTATTTCGATTGAATTTTTTTTTTAAATATATATTTTTTCCGTTAACCAGTTATCGCATCCCTACGAACGACAACCCTCAGAAGTCGAAACTTGTGCGAGCTAAGGACTAACGAGATCTTACCTTCTAACGTGTGATTCCTAACACGGGTTGGACGATAACAAGTGAAAATCGAGCGTTCAGCCTGGGGCTTGAACCATCGACTCACACATAAGCCGATTGACTGAGTGAACCAAGCACCCACGTCGAACCGCCCGGCTACCAACATTGATTTATTGAGAAATTTCACATGTATCGCACGCAGATGAAGAATGTGTTTTTTATGAGATTTCAACAGAAGTTGTTTCAGAATATGTTCCATTCAGTATTTGCAATAGGAATAATTAAATAGGTTATATGTACTGAGATTCACTCCAAAATGCTAATTTCAACCCAGCTCTTACTAATATCAGGTATTATACATACATTGAAGTGAAAATTATATTCAATCTTATGATGATTATCCATATTCCATGTCACTCATAAAGCAAGCCTAATTATTCAAAAAACTATTGGATAAGACGAAACGGTGCCATTAAATGACCTTCTCAGTCACCCGACTTCAATCCATTATATTTTTACATGAGAAAAGAATTGTAGCGCATTCCACCTAACTCATTGGAAGTCCTGCATAATGTGTATCGCGAAATGTGTATTGAAATACACGATAAAGGTTTGTAGGTAACTTATATCATATTTATGTTGTTAGCGGTTCACCATTTCATCGGTTCTATTCTTACATTTTTCAGAAAACGTCCTTAGCAATTCAGAGCTTTGTTGAGAGCATAGCAGCAAATGTAGGAGATCGGAAGTCATTGTCAATTATTCTACACCGATTTTGGTTCAAAATAATTCAGAGAATGACAAACCTGGTCCTGGTTAGACGGTTGAAGGTATTGCATTCGTTTTATGAGTTCGGCACGTTTTCAGTGGCCCACTCTGTAGACTGAATAAGTACTAGGTTGTATCAAAAAAATATGTAATGAAAAATGAGATTTTGTCAAAGTATCCCTGAACAAAGCCCAAAACTTAATGAATAGATTTTGTCAATGTCTCACAATGAATTACATTTACCAATTTTATTTCTTAGTGGAATCGAAATAATAAGAAAGAACGCGAAACATATTAAAATTTATAATAATAGGTGATTCCTAATTTCCTAAGTATGGTAACTCGAAGATTTTCTAGCGCTATCTACTAAGCATTAGCTGAATTCGAGTTCTAGCTTTAGGGAGAGATCTGTTTGCCTTCGAAAATAGATATCTACAGTCGATCGAAAAACGGGTGTCACGTTTTCAAATACAGGTAGTAGAAATTTCTGTAAGTTGACAGAGTATGATTACTGCTCAATAGGTAGTAGAACCTTATTCTTCAATATAACATGTATAGAAATCTCAGAGTTTAAACATATTCCCATTTGTTTTGTCAAAAACTCTCGACGCAAGAAATAAGATTGACTCAACTTTGTACGCCCGTTGATAGATGGAGAGCGACTCGAAATCTGGCGCTCGTATTTTATTGAGATCTTCAATTTATGAACCATTATGTAAAACATTTTTTAATTACTATCAGTTTGTTCCCAAATGTGAATAACATTGAAAACTGAAGTTTCAATTTGACATCGTCAATCAGCGTCGCCTTTTAAGTGTACTCAGCACCTCTGTGGATGGGAGGTTAAAACTTATAGTATTTCCATTGTAAATTTATTCATCAACAGTGGCGTAGGTCGAGAATTTTCGACAAAGGGGTCCAAGTAATCACACCAGGAAAGTTTTATGAATCTTATTTCAATATAAGAAATGATATTGCCCAGCTTTGTACATATGTTGATAGATGGTGCCAAAATCGACATCTGTCGTGCGTATTTTGTAGAGATTTATCATTCACAGACCATATTGTAAAATGGTCTTTTAAAGAACATGGAACCAGAAAGTTAAAAATATTTTTTTAAATAAGTTTCAAACTATAACGAACGAAAAATACTAGTATTTTTGTTGAAAAAGCGATGGGCGCTTGATGTACAAAAAATATGGCATAAAGCGTCCACGCTTATTCACAATAATACTAGTATTTTTCGTTCGATATTGTTTTAAGCTTATAAAAAATATTTTTAACTTTTTAGTTCGATGTTCTTTAAAAGCGGGTTTTTTAGTTTTTTAAACTATAATTGTTTTTCATTTTTTAGTTTCGTATGCTATAAAAGCATGTTTTTTAGTATTTTGAAACTATATTTATTTCATCTAAACTTTGGGATCAATCAGCCGTATACTTTTTAGAAAAATGACCATTGATATTTTCTGATTTCGGAGAGGGAGCCTGAAAATCAGCTACCAAGCCCAAGGAAGGCAGGAGGCGCGCGTGTTAATAAAAAATACTTGTAATGTGAGTTAGAATTATATGAAGGAGGTTACGTACAGCGCCATCTGCCCGTGAATAGATGAAGCAATAATGTCAATAATTTCCATGGGTTGGGCTACCTATCGGGCGCGTCTCCAGGTGGCGGATAGGGGAACGGCCAGGGTACTGGAGGTCCTGTCCGGGAAGCCAATGTGGCCTCACGGATGGGGTCGCCGGACTCCTGGTCAGTGGCAAAAATAAGTAGGGTGAGGGGAACTGAAACTCACCAAAAGCCTTTGCGAATCATGTCACCGTGGACCAGACTGCCCAAGCTAAGGTGTAAGGAATCGTGCCGAAAGCTGAATAGCCGGTTACGAACGATCCCCTTGGGGAACCGGGTGAAACCTCATTGTCAGGGTAAAACTTTAGACTTGGTAATTACCTCTGAAAATAATTATAAAAAGTGTGATGTTAAGAGGGATTGTATCCCCTTTGTTAAGGAAGACATGTATCATCCTGCTCTGGATATTAATATCACAGTTACATCCACCAAAAAAGTGAATGTACCAAATTTAGAGTCATTATTTAATTTTAAAAAGGCAGACTTTCTTAGGTTAAGCGAATTAATTAGGGACGCAGATTGGAAAAAAGTTATAGAGGAGAAAGCGGATGTAAACGTGGCTTTACATGAATTTTATAATATTTGGTATAACATAGTAAATATTTGTGTGCCCAAATTTGTTGTCTGTACAAACTCAAAGAGTTTTCCCGTGTGGTTTAATGAGGAAATTAAAGACTTATTGAGAGAAAAAGCGCGATATAGGAGGCTTAGATTATTATCTGATTTTTATAATATGAATTATGAAGAAATCAGAAAAAAAACAAGAACTCTGATTAAAATGGAAGAAAAAAAATATATGAAAAAATTAGAACATAATTTAGCAGTTGATGTAAAGAGTTTCTGGAGTAATATAAATAATAAACGAAGAAATTTTACAGAATGTAGTGAATTTGTATATAATGGACCAAATTACAAGTATATGAGGACCAAATTACAAGTACTTTTGCTAACTTTTTTTCGTCGGTGTGTGCATCGGTAGGTGCATTATATAATTTGAATTTTGAACCGGATAATACTATGTGTAATGATGTTTCAATTGTGAATTCGATAACCGAAAGTGATTTTAAAAAAGCATTAAAAAAACTAAAACCTAAGAAAGCATCTGGAAGTGATGATGGCATTCCACCTTATATACTTAAAGCTTGCGGGGAATGTATGGAGACACCTCTACTACACATTTTCAATTTGATTATTTCAACTAACACCTTTCCGACTGCTTGGAAAACAGCAATCGTTACTCCAATTTTCAAATCGGGTAATAAAATGGATATAGAAAACTTTAGGCCAATATCTATAATGTGTGCACCTTCCAAGATATTTGAACAAATTATTTTTATCCATTTATATGAATATGTTGAAAAATATATTATACCCCAACAGCATGGCTTTGTAGCGAATAAATCTATCAACACAAACTTGCTCACTTTCACAAATTACGCATATGAAACTTTGGAAGCCAAATCGCAACTTGATGTAATATATACAGATTTTCGAAAGGCATTTGACACAGTTGATCATGATGTACTCTTGTGTAAGCTGAGTAAGTTTGGGCTGTCATATAATCTTCTCAAACTGATAAGAAGTTATCTGCAACATAGATATCAAATGGTGAAATACAATGGCAATACATCTGGCAATTCATCAACGACTTACCATCAGTATTAAATTATACTGAGGGTGTATTGTTCGCTGATGATTTTAAATTTTATGGGAGAATACAAACTGTTAGAGACTGTATATTATTGCAGAAAGATTTAAATAGCATTTTTGAATGGAGTATAGAAAATAAACCGTATTTTGATGTTGAAAAATGTAGTAATTTGTCTATTACGCGATTAAAAGAACCTGTTATGTTCGAGTACAGAATTAATGAAAATGCCCTAAACCGGTGTTCTGAGGTAAAGGATTTGGGAATTACTTATGACCATCTACTGTCCTTTTCTACACATATTAAAAATATAGCTAAGTCTGCAACTTAGCTATATTTGATAAGACAATCATTTAATTTTACCAATATACATTCCCTCAAAATTTTGTATTATAGTTTAGTAAGACCGAAACTAGAATTTGGTGCAATAATTTGGCATGGAGGATACCAGACTACATTATCCTTGCTAGAAAAAATTCAAAATAAGTTTCTAAGATACCTGTATTATAAAAAGCATCATGTATATCCCGATTATAATGTAGTTAGAACTACCCATCTGAGACATGAATTCAAAATTTTTACTTTGGAAGATCGAAGAGTGCTTAACATTTTGCTGTTTTTGTTACAAATTATTAATAATAAGATTAATTCACCAACGTTACTTTCTTTACTGTGATTTAATGTGCCTCCAAGGAGAATGCGCTCTTCTGTCACATTTAATATCCCTGTTTTACATAGAACTACTAGAGCTCCTCTTGCAACCATGTGTCGACTAGCAAATTATTATAACACACTCATTGATCCGGATTGGTCAATAACTCAAAATATGTTTAGAAACATTATAATCAAACAAATTATTAATTTATCATCATAATGTTAACTTATTATAATCACTACTCAAATAGTTTCTCTTATTTGTTGAATTGAAAATGTTAAGTTCACGTTTACTTTTATTTTTCATTTATAACTCTTGTAAATTAATTTAAATTATTTGTGATATTATATATGTATATTATATATGTATATATATATATATATATATATATATATATATATATATATATATATATATATATATATATTATTTATCCATGTAATAAGACCAGTAGGTCTGTTTGGATACAAATAATTAAATAAATAAATACGTAATCAGCCTACCTCTGGTGATGCGGGGCTCTGCCAGAGGTGACCAACTCTTTCCTTGCTACTCGTGGGAACACACATGAATGAAACAAACACAAAAACAGAAACAACAAAAACCAATCCCGAGGCTGGACAGAAGTGCTCACCTCAATTTAAGACGGTGGATGGGAATGAACAGAAATGTCCACCCCAATCTACCGCTTGGTCTGAGGCTGTACTAAGCAGATCATCTCGTGATGTAATACAAAGGCCAAGGCGTGAACGCATTTGCGCCCCCAAGGCCAAAAGGAGAAAGAGAGCGAAGGAGGTAGGAGTGACAGCTACTATAAGTGCACCCTCCTCCTCCCCCATTCCACCTCCAACAGCAAGGGCACTTTCTGCGGCGGGCGCCAAGAGCTCCGCCTTGAATAATGGTAAGGAACCGGTTGCCCCTGTAGGAAATCTCCCTCACTTGTGCACCTCCACGGAGGGAACGCCAAGAAGGTTGAAGAAGCCGCGCAACGACAGTAATATCGCTGCACCTTCCAAAACCTTCGCGGAGGCCACCGTGAGATACCTCAAAGTTGCCAAAGAGAGTATGTGTTCGGCGAGTTTTGGCCTAGACCTGCCAATATGGAGGAGATGTCTCCTAGTGACCTGTCCACCTTCCTGGAAAGAACAGGATGGACGATGACCTAGGAGGACAACTCCTCGGGAGGATGTACAATGGGACACATGTGGCTTAAGTGCTGTGGGTCTACACTCATCCTCCTTACTCTACATATACAGATACAGCATGTCAATAATTCTGTCAAATACAGATTCCGAGCATTCTAACGGAAAAGAAGAATTACAAACAAACATGCATGCATACTGGTGAAGCTAATATAAAGCGTGTAATAATGAAATAAAAATCTCTCTCCCAATATCAATTCATTCCTGAATGTAAACAACATTGAAAATTGAAGCGCAATCTTGATATTGTCAAGCTGCCTCACTTGAGTTGTACTCAGTACCTCTGTGAATGAAATGCTGAAACTATAAACGGGATTCACTCTTTCTGTAAACTGTAGAAACAAATTGCTTTTCAATGAATGAGAGCGATGATTCGTATCAAAAATTATATCGCTTGGTGAAGTTTTTTTAAAATTATACTCAATGAGGTTGAGTCGAAGAAATGGGGTTTGAAATTGAAGTTTTTCACATGTATGTTTAAATCTGTTCAAAATCTGTTTGTTTTAACCAGTTGTCGCCCCCTATTAACGACAACTCTCCAAAATGGAACTCAAGCGAGTTAAGGGCTAATGAGGTCTTACCTTTCAACGGGAGATTCCTAACACAGGTTGGACGATAGCAAATGGAAATCGATCGTTCGGCCTGCGACTGGAACCACCGATTCACACATCGGTCGACTGACTGAGTGGAGAAATGCACCCACGTCAACCCGACCGGCTACCGTTGCAGTTGATAGAAATTTATGAAAGTATACATTATTTGATTTGAAGTTTATATTCCTTATCATTACCTTCCACCTATTAATTATCTTGTATTATCGATAAAAAAATCCAAATACAGATATAAAAAAACAGCTAGTCTACGGAATATTTTTATTTTCAACGTTGGATGAACGTAGTTTTTCTACAGATGCTATACAATGTGCCACTTCTCTCATCGCTGTCATACGTTCAAAATGAAAGATTTCTCACGCAGTGAGAAATATCCGCCATTACAGTGAGAAATTATTTCTCCCAATAACCCAAGTCAATCATGAATTGTTATATGTCAGATTGATATGACACGTTCTCTATGTTGCCAACGCTACGCCGACGATTCGCGTGCAATATCCAAGTAGCCCATTGTCGGTGTTTCCATAACAACAAAACCGAAGCACTGCATAATTATTGTTGTCAACTTACCCAACGAAAACAGTTTCATCATTGATTGTTATAGTATAAACAGTTCATATTTATTAAATATAATGGAATACAAAGATTTAGAGTTGGAAAATACACCTCGAGAAATTGTTCAGAAAGCAATATATGTTTGCAATAATTTGCTTCGAAGCACATCAAAAGAAAAATATGAAATCGTCTTTATGGACTGGAAAATGAAAGTCAAGAAGATCTCAGGTCTCAGTACTCGATGCTGAGGAGTACCTTACTTATTAAAAACTTTGTTGAATGATCAAAATATGTAAAACTACGTGCATTTTTAAAACGCAAAGCTGAAAAATATGCTCCAAAACAGTCAAAAACATTAACTTCTGAAGAAATTCAACAAGTTTTAAAAGATGCATCTGATGATAAGTATTTGCTGATGAAGGCATGAATTCAAAATTTTTAAATTGTTATCGAAAAATGAATGTTTGGTTTTGATTTCAGGCTGATTTAGCTATTGGCCTTACAGGGGCATGCCGTTGTGATGAACTTCGAAAATTAAAAATTGATGACATTGAATATCTTAATTCTGCTCTTTCAATGAAATAACCTAATACGAAAACTAAGGTTCCTAGAAATTTCACAGTCACAGGAGAATTCTACCAAATTTACAAAAAATATGTGAGGCTTGGGAGTTGAGACTGGCCTGAACGAATTGTTCTTTCAGGTGATTTTATTTATAGCCAGTCTTCAAGTATGCCCACTGACTATATGTGAAAAATGATAAACCTCTTTACTCTTTGGTGCCACATGTGGCATATTAAAATCATCCCTTCTACCAAAACACTAACCATTGTTTTCAGGCACCCCAACACCACAACCCGCCTGAAACTAAATGCTAACAATTTGGATCTCAAACTTTCAAGAGAGAACCTCTCGTTCAGAGACTTGTTGATCTACTTGGAGGTTACTTTAACGAAGACTCACCAACCAACGAGGCATTCTGGACCGGAAAATAGCAAATCTTCTGAAAGCTTTGAGAGGCATTCACGAAAGATATGCCGGTAATAAACAACTACATATTTTCATAATTTTTATAAGATCCATCTTAGACTATAAAGCCATGATCTACTGTGCGATCTTTCCCGAGACTATCCCATCACATACTAACAACTGTGAGGAGAATGCTTCGTAATAAATATAACGTCCCTTTCCGATTCCCTTTCAACGAATGTTATGGCATTATGGTTTTTTCCAGACAGACTCCTAGGAGCTCCAAGATGTCCTCGATGAGTTCCCGCTATCGATCAGGTAGGGGACAACCAACAGCCCGGATCTACACTAAAGTTCGACATACTCACCTACTCCCAACCCATGCCTATTTATCTGAAACTGAACCACAGTATAATTGCTATAAGAACCAGTAGGATCACTTCCATGAAAATGTTGGTCAAGATTTCATTTTTTGCATTTTGGGGCGTGACCTGCTCCTGGGAACAACATTTCAAGCGGCGCAGTAGATCGACAGTGAATTGACAGATATTATGCAGAGTTGCCGGCGCATCGCCAAATATGTGATTTCTACAATTTACTTTCTCTTACAAAATTTTCAGTGGATGATTTCACGCATCCATAATATCTGACCAACGATAACTCTCATAACATCAATTGATACTTCAGATATATCATGTATAATCATCCATATAGGTATTTTAACAAAAATTTTCGGTGTATTGATATATCACAGGATTGGCAACAGTGTGCCACATGCCATTTAGAGTCTCAAGTTTCAATTTCACGCCTGAACCAAGACTGTTTGGAAAACTTCTTTGGAAAGGTACGTCAACAAAATGGAAATTGTAGGAATTCCACACCCATTCAGTTTCAAAGAACATTTGGAAAAATGTTTTTATTGAATTACTTTGATAGTTCCGAAGGTTATAATTGTTTGGAAGAATTTGATGGTATTTTAGGAACAATTACTCCAGAACTAGTTCAGGACAGCTCTTTATTGTTACCAAAACCAGAAAAGTTTATGCCTCTAAAGTCTATACCACTGATTATAAACAGTTGAATATTACAGAAAAGAATGCTATTATGTATATTGGTGGCTACTTCTTAAAAAAGTGTTTCGAAAAGCATTCTTGCCATGTATGTAGAGAATATGCACAGGGGCAGAAATAATTGACAGACGTTACAATATATGCCCATTTTAGAGCATATCAGAATGCACAAAATGATACATTCGGTAATTTACAAATGCCTGAATATAGTTTTGTTGTGTTTCTGAATGCACTGGAAAACATTTTTTGTAATCAGTTCACTGAAAAAGTCACAGATAAAAATGTTGGAAATTCTATTAGAGCGTTGCTTTCTGAAATTACATTTCACAAACCATGTGAGCATTTTCCGTTAGACTATCTCATATCATTATTCGTAAGAGTGAGAATATTTTATAGCCTGAAATTCATAAATAGAGATTTGAGAAGCACCAAAACAAGAAAACCTTGTAGTAAGCTACTGATTGTCAATCACTGGTAGATGCTATAAAGTATTCCCAAATTATTATTTTCATTTTTAAATGTATCCATTCAATTGTCTAAATGTTCCTGTAATAACAATGAAATAATATTTTCATCATCGTCATACTTATTCTAATTTACTACCGTAGGTTTGGCCGTTGTTTGAATGACTTCACTGACTCGACACCTTTTATAGTGGGGGAGACTCTCACAGTTCAAATTCAAACCTGCCACACAAATTTTTTACTTACGTAGAAGCAGTGACAGTAAGTGAGAGCGGTAACAAATATTAATTTATTTTATTTGTTATGATATGTGGATATTTCATACTTGCTAAAAATACATATGTAACTGATTTGATAAAAACCCGTTTGATAAAAACATCGTTTTTCCCATTTTCTCTTCAAATGTCACTTCTATTCTATCACCTTTTTTTGGAATTGACGATAAAAATCGTGTCCGAGTTTATGTGGAGCAGTATATAAAAGATTCATGTATCGAGCAGTGTATATACACTGAACACGACTCCGCCAGTTGCGCGGGGGATCCAGCGCAGTAAAAACTTCAAACCGTCAACATCAAAGTGCCGACATCGAAGTGATCCTACTGGTTCTAATATAGCTATATACTGTGACTGAACCATCACCCACCAATTATTGACCACCATCTACTGTACCCGGATCATCCTCCAAACTTTATTTTAGGTTAACTCAGGTTAAAAGAACCACAATGCCCACCCTACTAACCTAGAATTGCGTGCATTGTGTCTTCATAAATATGTCGAAACTAAAGAGTGAAACCCTTAGATATATCAACCTAGATCAAAATATCCATTACTGTAAAGTAACCCAGTTCCTGAAGAGTCATATAGCACAGCTCCTATTATTCTATCTATCAACAATAACTCCATGAGAAAAAAAACAATAGATAAACGTCTTGAACTGGCCTCAATTTTATAATATCCACCTGTAAGATTTTCTTCAAGGAATTTTTCGACAGTGAAGTTTACTTTTCAAACTCCACAGACTCTTCTCAGAACACTCTGTTAAAATGGTTGCTCTGATCACAGCAGTCCTAGGAGAAATCATTCTTATATTCAATGACCACTTACTTCACAGTTGTGAAGAATGTCAAATGGTAACGACGTTAACACTCTCGTTGAAGTTTGGCGTATAGAAACATAGCATAGCAATCAAAACCTTATATTACTAATTTGATTCGCCTTTTGCTTTTGTACCAAATGTGTGAAAACTGCTGGAGATTTATTGATATTTTACATCATGAACTTGCTAGCATAAGAGCTATTCTTAATAATCTTTTAAAACTCATTAATACAGTTTATTATATGATTTTCACTATGAAGGGTTTTACAAAAACCACGACACCTGTTTCGCTATACCATAGTTTTCTCAACAGTTATTTTTTCACTAATTTTCTCGTAGTAGTGTATATATGCCTGAACTCAGATATATACACAATAATTATACTAATCGCATGTCACCGTGTTTTCCATGTATGGTATCGTTTCGTGACAATTACTGAAATATATTAACAAATTCACGAATTTTATCAGTGGTTGGTTAATTCGTTTTTATCTCTATTACAATTTCATGTTGATATTTGTGCAAATTGTCACTGGAATAGTTCACGAATGTTTGGTTGTAAGAGGTAGCGTGCTGCTAAAATGGAATCTGATGAGTTGAAAGACGAGAAAATTCAACCTACTATTCAAGTATATCGCAAAAGATGGATCATTTTGATGATTTATTTTTTGTGTACCTGCTTGAGTTCAACGCAGTGGATCGAATATTCAATTATAACCAATGTAGTTATGAAATATTATAATGTGAGTGCAACTATGGTAGACTGGACATCGTTGTCCTTCATTATTATTTGGCCAATATTCGTATTTCCTGCATCTTACATTATCGATAAAATGGTGAGTAACGAAATATTTTTTGTTATATTTAATTAATCAATATTACTTTTATAGAGTATTGTTGAACCTATCACTCATGAATAATAACTTCTCAAAAAACTTGCTTCACTTGAAAAGTGGATACGTTATCCGGGAGTTACAGAAAAAAATATAATTTAATATGTCAAAGAAAATTATTGACAATTCAACAATCTGTTGCAAATTTATTTGCGATTGGCAGATTCTGCGTTCGTTAAAAATACTTTTCATAAAATTAAAATCAACACGGAAGTGGAGCTACCCGACTTCGTGTATATTCAAATAGAAACCAATTATAAAGCTGGGAAATTGAATGATGGGAACGTATTCTGTGGAATTTGGTGGTTGAGTAATAGCATAAACAGTAAATAATTAAAATTTATACCTGTATATTTAATCTAAAGAAATGAACTTTGATCGTTCAAGCCAGTCTCGAATATACCTACACAGTAGGTATATATTTCTGACGACTGTCATTCCTGTTCATTCCTCGTCCTGAGTTGGAGCGAAACAACAAAATGTCACTCTATCTAGTGAACGAGGAACCAACCAACTGCATATCCGTGATTTGCCTCATTCCTCTGAATAAGGAAGAGACACTTTTTTATTAGTCAGTGGCCTATGCTTGAAGACTGGCAGTGAACAAATCTAAAGAAATGAACTTCAAACGTTCCTCATTCAGAGGAATAGGGCAAATTACGGATATGCAGTTGGTTAGGAAGAGGAATGAAATACTCTGAAAGAATTCCGATTTTAAACTATGGAATATCATTGACTTTGGGTCGATGATGGCCACTATCTTGCACTGATGAGTGGCTAATGAAGGTCGACTCTTTCAGTTATATTGCCAATTGCATATGCAGGAAATTTTCTTCGAAGATTTCTGCATTGACGCCTGTCGGATATAATTCAACGCCCTTCGTGGTATTAGCCCGGCGAGTAGTTGTTTTCTGATAGGCGTCAGTCCATTCAACCTACTGTGTAGGTATATTCGAGACTGGCTTGAAAGGTTAAAGTTCATTTCTTTAGATTTGTTTACTGCCAGTGTTCAAGCATAGTCCACTGACTAATAAGAAAGTTTTTCTTCCTTATTCAGAGGAATCGGGCAAATTACGGATATGCAGTTGGTTAATACCTCGTCCACTAGATGAAGTGACATTTTGTTGTTTCGCTCCAACTTAGGACGAGGAATGAAATACTCTGAAAGAATTCCGATTTTCAATTATGTAATATAATTGACTTTAGGTCGATGATGGTCACTATCTTGCACTGATGAGTGGCTAATGAGCCCAAAACCGGTCTGCAAGTGTGCCCGTTTCAAAATTAAAGGTCGACTCTTTCAGTTATATTGCCAATTGTATATGCAGGAAATTTCCTGTGAAGATTCCTGCACTGACGCCAGTCGGATATAATCCAACGCCCTTCGTGGTATTACCCAGGGGAGTAGTTGTTTTCTGATAGGCGTCAGTTCATTCAACCTACTGTGTAGGTATTTTCGAGACTGGCTTGAACGTTTAAAGTTCATTTCTTTAGATTTGTTTACTGCCAGTCTTCAAGCAGAGCTCAGTAACTAATAAGAATGAATGTCCTCAGTTACTTGAATCCACAGTATCTCATCTATAATGTGAACAG
The DNA here is from genome assembly GCF_025532065.1 of Leptinotarsa decemlineata. NCBI lineage: Eukaryota > Metazoa > Arthropoda > Insecta > Coleoptera > Chrysomelidae > Leptinotarsa > Leptinotarsa decemlineata. Next base: position 2,941,144 of record NW_027412551.1, read on the forward strand.
CTTAAGTGGTTATTTGAAGAAATTAAATAAAACATCATATATCATGATTTGTTTATTTAAAGCAATTACAAATCATGAATATTACCCTGAAAAAGTATATGATAAAAAACAAAACGTAATAGAGAACCAAATTTCCTATGCTAATCTTTGTTCGAATGTCGTATTCCAACCGCACACTATTGAGAAATCATACAGTTATACTAATAACAGAAATAAATATTCAATCAGAAAACATATATAAAAAAAGGCATATTCTTGATAAAGTGCAAATTAACAATTGAAATAAAATCGATTCTGAAACGAAAGAAGAAATCAGCTACTATTTCAAATATCTAGAAAGGTAAAAATATGAAAAGAGCTGCCACTCAATAAAAAAATATCTTTTTTTCAATAGAAACTGTTTAAGTGGGTTTATTCCGTTAACCAACCCAATTGTTGTCCGCATACGAAGGACAACCCTCAAAATTTTAAACTTGTGTGAGGTATCATTGTTTAACATACGATTCCTTGCAAATCAAAAGGTTTTAGCACCTTGAATCCATTCCTTGATCAGAAATGAATAATCAATTCGAACGACATACCTCAAATCCCTTTGAAGTGGACAGAAGTCTTCACCGAAAAATTGTCTTTCAAAAAATAATCATTTTGTAACCGTTATAGAAATTCAAAGTGTTGTGTGAGTATCATTAGAGGATCAATGAAAAATATAAAATGTTCCATTTAAAAAATGTAACTCATGATCATACAAACATACTTAAAGGTATATGATTCGCTATTTAAATAATAACCTTCACTGTTTTCACGTTTTTGGAAATTTTTATTTCTCCTCTAGTTTTATTTCTCCATTACTACCAGGAAGTAGATGGAGCACATTTTGAACACTTATTATAAGAACTGGTTCTTAAATCTTTATTAATTAAATGCGAAACAATAATTTTCGTATTTCTTCAATTTATCTATCAAAATCAGCCGAAACCCAAACAAAATTGGTATGACTGAATAGGTATTTTCAATACCTTTCAAACGAGCTGTCACTTGCCATAGGGTCCCATTTAAAATTTTTGGTCATAGTGGCCTTGTGACGTCATTTATGACTATTGCGTCACCTGTTGTGACCAGTTAAGAAGCCTACATCCGTTTATTTCCACCCTCCAAATTTCATTATTATAAGTATACCCGTTCCAAAGATACGAGGGGGGGAGGGGACTTTTGACTAGCACTGTATAAAATATTTAATTACAGAAATCAAACACGTTTCGAAATTTAACAAACATTTTCATGTTGAAATCAGAAAATGGCTGTCATATGTAAGTGCTTTTTATACCTACTGGTACTTATATTAATATTTTTTGTATTTTGTATAAGTACCTCTCTCGTTCAATATAAAAAATGAATCCGGTCTAAGAGAAAATCAAATTTTATTTAGAGAAAATGCACTTATTTGAAAACAAGATAAAATATACGTTCAAAACAAGAGATTGGCGAATTCGGATCAACGTGGAGGATTTCTCAGTTCAAATTGACATACAATTGCAAAGCTCGGCATATGTAATAATGCATGTGTGAAAAATTACGAAGCATTGATATAATTTTCGCAAAATGAGGGCAAAATTAAGAAAGTTTACCACTTTCTCTTCGGTACTACATATGTGTATACTGTATTGTTACAGTACTTACTCATATAGCGTTTTCCTAAATAACCCAAACACCACAACTTCATTCAATAATAATACTTACCCATGAAAATATCTTTCAACTCTTGTAAAAGAATTATGCTGCCTACAGACACATAAAACACTTCCTCTTTAAAACACTTCCTCCTTAAATATCACTTTCCAACACATACTGGCGCGTACGCGATGCTTACAAGGGAAATTCCCGCTCCCCTCTCACTTTACAGGGTCATAGGAAGACCAGATTTGCCACTGAAAGGAATGATATACTTCTTTAAATCAAATCGTGTTCACTCTATACAAAATTCCTGTTATCTGCAGTCGATCATAATATAGTTTTGTATATAGATTCAAAACTCTTGTTATAAACGAATTGACTTATTTGAAGGGATACAGTTTTAAATTCAAACAAACAACATGTGATCAGATCAAGTTGATATTGCTCTACATTTGAAACAGTTTATTTTTCTCTTCAAATAGGTGATAGATTTAGAGATGATATTATGTTTTCTTGGTTCAAAATAGTTCATCTTCGCAATAATATAATCAAACGAATGATGTAGTTGAAAGGCCAAGAAATTTGATTTCTTCGTAAAAAATAGTGTAACTCTCTTGTGGAACATGGCGCTGTTGGCATGAAGTAATAGTTTATCCAATAGAGATAAAAATTTCAAAGCAACATATTATCTTCATTGTCTGGATACTGCGTCTGTACGCCGCTGCGCACTGACTCCAGGCAGTGCAGGCATACAGGATGATTGGAAGTAGTACGGTCTTAATTAGCAGCAGTTTTACGTGAAGTCCCATGTTGCTTCTGCTACCTATGATCGGATGTAGGTTTTGTCGTGAGGCTCTTGCCAGCCCTAGTCTCTGCCGTACGTGGGTTCTGAACGTTAGTCTTCTGTCAGGAGTGACTCTCAGGTATTTCGCTTCGTTGGTCCACGGAATCTCTTGTCCGTTGAAGGTGACGTTTCCTTCTGGATGAACAGTATTGTCCGACTCTTGTCAGAGTTCATAAAGACTCCGCTTCTTCAGAAACAATCAAACGTTAGTTTGCTGACTTCAAACGTGGTCGTAGATACACCGATGATGCAGAACGCAGTGGACGTCCAAATGAGGCAGTAACACCAGAAAACAGTGATGTTATATTCATCTATTATCTTGAGGAGGTGAAAACCATCAACAGTGAATATTACATAACGTTATTAGAGCATCTGATGGCCAAAATTGCAAAGAAACGACCGCATATGGCGAAGAAAAAAAGGTGTGTAATCAAGACAACGCACCATTACAAAATTGCATCGATTGGACTGAAAATTGCTTCCGCATCCACCATATTCTCTAGGTCTTACCTCCAGCGACCTTTTTCTGTTGGCAGACTCCAAAAAAAATGCTCACTGGTGAGAAATTTCGCTGGAATGATGAGGTTATTACTGAAACTGAGGCCTATTTCGCGGCAAGAGAAATCGTTCTACGAAAGCATTTTTGAAACGTCAGAAAGGCGCTGGGATGATTGCGCGACTCTTCATGAATCGTTGATAAATAAAGCTAATTTTGAAGAGAAACAAACGCATTTTTTTTCTAGGGTGCGTAACTTTCCAACCCATGTGTTATGTTTGTGAGGTGAACAAGTTTCGATTTTGAAATCATTGTGAAACCTTCAAGCGGAAGTATTATACCTCAATTTTTTGAGCAGTAACGGAGGATACGTCATACCTCTTTTGGAAAAAATGTGTCCCAGTAATACCCCATGCAGTGAAAATCTTAATACAAAGTTTCACTTGAATACGTTCGTATGTCAGTACCTACAAATTTCATCACTTCAACAATTGTTGGGTCCCTCCAAAGACAAGATGACGAGCAATGAATAGTTAAGGATACATGAAATGAGCCGTGAGGACTGCGATAAAAAATATATCGGTCAGATCAAGCGAGCTATTGAAAGACGTTTCAAAGAACACGCAGCACATATCCGATTTAGAAGACCAAAAAAATACAGTGTCGATACACCTTGAAAAACACTCACAGAAATATGTCTCAAATTTTTGAGACCTGTTTAAGAGTTAGGAATTAGTTATCCTTGGAAACGTCAATCTGATTAGTGAAACGCGCGCCAAGAAGAGTACCTATTACATTTTTAAAAATTGGAAACAGTGCTTGTTTTTGGGTAGACATAACCCATATATTCAGATTTTTCTACAAGATTCCAATAACAAAAATAATAATTTTCTACTTTCAAAACACTTTGAAAAAATTTCATTCGTATTAGCTCTGAAAGGAAACGTGTGTGTGTGTGTTAAAACATATTTTCCTTCAGAAGTCGAAACTTGTGCAAGTTCAATTCAAGATCTGTATTTCTACTAACTTACTCACTTTTACGACATGTTTCTATACTAATAGAGATGTGAAAGTTTGTGAGGAATGATGTACGTATGTATGTGTGTGGCTTTTTCACGCCTAAACGACTGAACGGATTCAGATGAAACTTTACATAAATACAGCTTATACATAGAGGCTACAATTCACAAAGTTTTCTGTGGGTTTGGTCAAAATATAACGATAAATATTGAGTATATTTGAAACATTCTTGCTCTCTGAGATCTATCTTGGTGTGCGCCGCCTATACGGTTGGTGTTACATGCAAATAATGTACCGTAAGATTGATTATCTAAAATAGTTCCAAATGAAAGTCCGCGATAGCATCTATCTACCTCTCATATGGTAGCCACTATATGCAAAATACTGAGCCATAAATAAAATTGAATTTGATACTTTTTCACAATGAACATTTTAGAATGTCTGTCAAATTCTTATTGAAATTGATACAATTGTCGTTTTAAGAACCTATTTAGTATAGATGAATTTCGTCGTTTACACTAAGTAATTTGGACGAATCATTCAAAAGTTATCACGATAAGATTAACTTGACGCAACGCAGTAAGCCATTACGCGTCGCGTCTACTGTAAGACGGAGGGGCTCGATGAGCGGGGGTAGGGGACGGTCTGAGCAATGAAGCTCCATCTCCGAAAATCCGACCCGAACGCGGGCAGACGCGTAAGGGCAGACGTCGTTGTCGGTTGTGTTAGTTTAGCGAATTTCTTTATAGGTAACACAATTCGATTCTTGTTGCTATTTATTACTTATTGCAGTTAGCATATTTTTTCAGTTACTCTATTTATAAAGTGAAAATATAAATAACTATTTGTTGCCCCTTATATTAACGTACAGCCGAAGCTACTGAACCTAGAATCTTGAAATATGCAGGTAGGTTCTTTGTATAGCGTAAATAAGCATCTAGAAAGGGAATCAGCAATTTCCATCCCCAAGAAGGAAAAATAGGGGTTCAAAGATTGTATTGAATTGAATGGAATCTTGAAGTTTTGGGTTGATAAAAAATATTGTAATTATTTGTTCAAAATAGGCTGTCAAATAAATAATGACTTGACATTTTTATGAATATTTTTATTTTGTTGATATGATGCTGTTCACCATACTCAAAATTTGTGTCACATTTTCAAAACCTAAATATGTTTCGGGTTGTCTTATATTTATACAACACCGAAAATCCGGTATTACAGCAACGTCATTATTTTCAAAACCAAATTCACACTTTTCATTTACATATAGAAAACATATCTACCGGGATGCAGGAACCCTCAATGTTCTTTTGATTTTGCAGGGTTTGAGATTTGCAGTATTGACTGGGATTTTGTCTACGGCACTTGGCTCAGGTGTGAAGGTCCTATCTGTTGGCGAAAACTTGTTTCATGTTGTTTTGCTGGGACAGATGATTGTTTCTGTATCTCAATTATTCCTGTTGAATCTGCCATCAAAACTAAGTGTGGTATGGTTCAAACCTGAGGAGGTAAGTACCTGAGGTGTAATAGTTTAGCTTCCAACTCTTTTATTATTGAATTACTGACATATTTTGAATGAAATAATGATTGCATCAGTTTTAGAATTGAATAAGTTTTGGAATGGTACATCATTCAATCTTTGACAAATGAATATGCGCGAAATATTTCTAATCATATCATACTATCTGTTGTTCTAAAAGCACCCCTTTGGCAAGTTTTTAAATTTCCACTGATGTCATCAAGGATATGTATACATTTAAAACACACAAAAACATCAGAAAAGGATTTTTAGGTTGTGACACTAAGAAAACTACAGAAAATAAAGTTCCAACAGCCAATTTACGACTGTAACGCCAAAGGCAGATCTCTCTTAATTTTTGGTCCCCGAATGCGAAAAATTTCCTAACACGTAAGATTTTTGAGTTATAGTTTTAAAAAAAAGAATCAATAAATAAATTTGGGAAGCTGAATACACTTACTGAATGAATGAATCGAAGAGGTTTTTGTATAAAAGTGTATAATTATGAAATTATTGCAAAGCGCTTTCGACTTTCGTCATCATCAGTGTATCATACCTGGTACAAAAATTTATTTTAAATCTCAAAATAACTTAAGCAACTTTTCAGTTAATTCCAAAGACTTAATTAACAAATTACACAGAAGTGGAGTCTATAAGCTTGACTGCTCTGATTGTTCTGCATCTTACATTGGTAGAACCTGTAGACCTTTCTTTCCTCGCATTAATGAACATTTAGAAAAACCTGAAAAATCTGCATTTGGTCATCACATTAAATTCCACAATCATAACTTTATCCCCAACAGAAATTCCAAAATATTACATAAATTAGATAATAAAAATTTCCTCAGACTGGACTTGTTTGAAGAGTTGAACATTTCCAAAGAACTTTCCAATAATGATCATTGCTTGAATACCCAATTAAACTTAAACAGAGATTTCCTTTCCCTTCATAAAAGGATTATGAATTTTTAATTAATTAAATTTTACTGAAATTATTTATTCTAGAGTGGCTTCTCCACAACATAATGATTTTAAATCCATAATGGATCACTCCTTGAGTTGGTACTATTATTTTTAACGTGTCCCTTGACACATTTTGTCTCAAGTTGCCCTTCTTTCATATAATACTTTGACTGAACCACATGACCTAAATCCAAAAATGTATTTTCTTGGCTATCAGCCTATTTGTTTTATATAAGTCAAATATTACAAATGTGCCATATATTCTTTTTGATACTTCCTGTTGCCTGACAAGTAAGTAATCATAAACAATTTTACAAATTTCATAACCGCTTAAAATTTTTTTTTGCAAAATTCAAATTTCACAAAACTTTCCTTTCAATTAGATCACTTACTTTCAGGTGAGCACTGATGATGACGAAAGTTGAAAGCGCTTTGCAATAATTTTATAATTATACACTTTTATACAAAAACCTGTCCGATTCATTCAAAATTATAATGATTTATGATGATTAATTTATAGACTCGTCTTTTACAAGTTTAAAAGCCGTTCTGCTCCATAATGGTTACAATAGACCCTCTATTGCTCTTGCACATGCAGTAGCCATGAAGGAAACACACGAAAGTATGTCACTTATTTTAAATGCAATAAGTTATAATACGTATAGGTGGCAAATATGTGGTAACCTAAAAGTCATAGGACTATTACTAGGTCTTCAGGGCGGATTTACGGAATTTTGCTGTTTTCTTTGCCTTTGGCAACACAGAGCCATTATAAAGTAAAAGAATGGCCTTCGAGACATAAATGTATTCCAGGTCAGGCCAACGTGAAGAATATACCTCTTGCTAACTCCATTACACATTAAACTGGGGTTAATAAAAAATTTTGTAAAAGCATTGGACAAAGAAGGTGATGCGTTTAAATATCTTAAACACGTTTTTCCAAAATTGAGTGATGCAAAGCTCAAGGAAGGCATATTTGTTGGACCACAAATTAGACAACTACTAAGTGATCAACAGTTTGATCAAAACTTAAGTAATGTTGAATTAGCTGCGTGGAGTTCTTTCAAAATAATTGTTTGGGAGTTTTTAGGGAACAAGAAAGTAGAAAATTACGAAGCACATGTAGAAGAACTACTTGAAAACTACTGCAGAATGAGATGTCGCATGTCTCTCAAAATTCATTTCTTGCATTCTCATTTGAATTTTTTCCCAGAAAATTTGGGTGCTGTTAGTTATGAACAAGAGAAAAAGGTTCCTCCGCAAGACATACTTATGAGGAAAAACGATGACACATATAAACAAAAGTCACCATTTGCAAAAATGTTATGCACGCAAGACTTCATTTGAATGTGTTTTCATGAGTATTGTAAATAAAGTCTGTTATCCTCAAAATATATTCTTTTTTTCCTGTTTTGATCTTATATTTCCCTATAATATGTGAAAATTTTTGTATAAAATAAAAATAACTGTAACTCAAAATCTTAACGTCATGGAAAATTTTTGATTTTGAAGTCGTAGTCAAGATGCTTCAAACTCTAATGTATAGCCATTATAATATTAGTCACGATTTTTTTTCTTAATTGTTGGCTAGTGTGATTTGTTTTTGGGACTAGACAAGTGATTGATGACCATGGCATTCATTGCTGGAAGTGGCTGGCTGAGGGAATCATTTCAAGGTCATGTCTTGTAATTGAGTAGACAAAGACCGGAGGGTGTAATTTAGGTACTTGAGGCGCGAAAATTAAAAAGGTTGCTGTGGAAAGTGGAATGTCTTTGAGTCGAAAAAGACCAAAGGGTGTAAAGAAAGATGATAAACTCGGTTGAACTCTGTTTTTCCGTTAACCAGCTGTCGCCTCCTATGAAGGACAACTCTCAAAAGTCGAAACTTGTGGAAATAAGGGCTGTCGAGGTCTCACCCTTCAAATTGTGATTCCCAACACGAGGTTATCAAATACTCATATGCAAATATTCATATAGACAACATACTTCTGTAAGAATTCGACGTCCTACAATGAAGGAAGCATCCACCATCTTTCAAATCGAAGTCAAGAACATTTTGAATGTAATAATTTCGGATTTTATGTTTTTGGCAAAAGCTCCAGAACTTTTGAATAATAAACTGTATGTGGGTTACAACAAATATCAGTGAAAGCTAGATTTCGATTCCGACACAGCTCGAGAAAATCAATATTAATTTAATCAAAGACATTTTTTGTTAACCATCGTTTTCAAAATGTCGCTGGCAATATAATTTCATCCGACGAAAAAACGTGCGAATACTGTCATGAATGTATTCATTTGTATTTTGGATAACTTCTATTCAAATATAACAAGTTATAATTGAAAAATTAACACTTCTCGAATATTCGAATATACGACAAATGAACAGTAGTCTACGTCCAACCTTTGCTTGTCTTTTGCAAATAAAGCTGTTCTTTGCTTACAAAAATATGAAGATTTTTTCATGTTTTCAATATGTACCGGAGCTTCTAACCAACTTTAAAAATGCCTAAGTTAGCATTTGAAAGAAATGAATGAAGTGATGTTGAAAAATGGAGAAAAACTAAAATTGGAAAAATAGTTATTCTGCATAAAACTTATTGTGTAAAAAGTTTGGTCATGAATTATTGTTACTTACACGATATTGTTCAATTTTACATGGCATACTTTCTTGAAAATGTTCCGTTACGAGGAAAATACAAAAAGTAATTTTTTATGATACCTCAATTATATCGGCAGATTGTGAATTGGAAGTATAATTGATATATCATTTGAAGATTAATTCTATACCGAATTGTAATTTTCAAAAAAATACATACTTTCCATTTGAAATATAAAAATTGGACGCTCTTTTGATCAAACCGGAAGTGTCATATTTGGTTTAATACTTACCAGATTGTACATTCTTAACATCAAATCGAAGAACCGAATTTAAGACATCCATATAAAATAACAACGAAGATACAGAGGGTACATTGGTTCCGGGTCACCCGGGATATAGTGAATCTCCAGGAACAACATCGACCGATTGTGTAAAAACCTGAAAATGGTTTCTTGTTTCCGGAAATTGGGTCGCAAATATATCACATGTCCTTGAAGTAACTTTATCACATTCTCTGTAAATGATAAATAAATTTGAATAATCTTCGTTTGTGCAATTCAATCGTCACGACATGATTTATTATTGACAATTTGCGAATGACAAGTAACAACATTATCGTACGAATTGACTGTTTTCTAATGCTACGCCGTCATCGCCAACTGACAGAATTCAGAAACCGTATAGTGAGTATTATATCGATAGAAAAATGTCAAATTGCAAATATTTCAAAAATTACTAATTTTCGGAATAGGTATTCTTGTAACAAATTACTCTTCTTTTCAATGGTTATTACGATTGAATCGTGAAAAATGGAGGGTTTCCTTTCGAAAAAAGTCACTTCAGACAGTTCATTAAATTCCATTTATATTTTTTTCTGACCCCCCTATATTGAAAATTATCGAAATTTCATATAAAATTTGGTTCTAGTCTACAAGGAACCCGACCAAAACATAATGATAGTAGTTTCCTTATAGGAAAAACTGATAATTATTCTAGTCTGCAAACATCTTTTTCGACATAAAAACTAAAAAAATAAAAAACGGTTAGACTGAGATTGAGGAGATCATACACAAAACGTATTTAGATTCTGATGTAGAATCCAAAAATATTATAATATGTAGGGTGTTTCATTTGAAATGAAGAAATTGACAGCTACTCCCGGTATAACTGAAAGTTACGCCATTTTGAAAATATTTTAGCCGAGTTACCCTCATCGACTTCAGTATATTGTCAAATTCTCAGATTTTTTTAATTATAGTTTTTCCACAATCGATCGATGCAGTTTCTGGAGATTCACCCTGTATATTACGTTATATAATTTTCCCATGAATGACATTCGTTTCGAAACCGTAACATTTATCTGATGTAATTTTCATGAAAATTAATGCAATCTTCTGTAGGTATCTAGAAAACTTTTGCCGATGATGAACTTTTTCTCCTTTCTTCGAAATTTACTCATTTTTCTGGGGTGTCTTTGTATATATGAACTCTGAAAAAAAAAGAAAATTTTATGGAAGAGTTTTGAACTGGTATATATAGTTCATGAACTTTCTTCGCTCTTGGACCTTCAAAAATTTGATCGATAAACGACAAGACTGAAGCTGTAACTGAACTGTTTTGAATTGTAGATATCAACAGTGTGCTCTTTAGGTTTACTTGGTATGAGTTCAGGAACTGCAATAAGTTATTTAGTTCCTCCGATCATGGTACACGATAGCGATAATATGGATGAAGTTGCTGCCGATCTCAGAGTGATGAATTGGGGTATATTCCTTCTTTCAATACCATTAGTGCCGATCGTATTTTTCTGTAAGTATATGATGGTTTTGAATAACTTGAAATATTGTGAGATAAAACTGAAAATGTGGAGCTGCTGTTCTCCTCCCACACAATTTTATCGATGAATGGAATTCCAGAAATAGATTGAAAGTAGTCATCATTACGAAAGTTCATGAGAAAGATATTGAAAAGATAGACTATTTACTGAAACTATTAATTTTCCACAACCTGAAAAAAAAGTTAGTAATAGAAAGCTTCAAACAGATGTAGAAAGTCAAACTGCATATGTTACTGCATGAAATCAATAGTCTCCTCTGAACTAGTGTTTTCTTTTCCAGAAACATATATTTGATAATGTTGTCTGGGTATCGAAAATAAAACTAATAATTTAAGAGGGTACTTTTCTTCAATTGATTCAAATCCCAGTTTTCATCTCGAAAGTTGTTATATTTGTTGCCAGTTCACCAATTTCTACATATTTCTTCAAAATAGGGAATCAAGTACGACCAATATCCAAAAAATGGGACCTGGCACACATGCCTACCGGCGATCGACGCCGATAGGCACGATAAAGAAAATAAAAGATCTAGTAATTCGAGTATAATTCAAAATTTTCCCACTTGACATTGTCAGTCAAATTTTGAACAACTGTCATCATTTCATGTTTTTTCTATCTGTTTTTGAACCATTTTATATTTTATTCTCACGTTAGTAAATTCTTCATATTCATATATTTTTATGAATATTTTTATTTTTATGAATATTCATATATTTTTATATATATGAATATGAAGAATTTACTAACGTGAGAATAAAATATAAAATGGTTCAAAAACAGATAGAAAAAACATGAAATGATGACAGTTGTTCAAAATTTGACTGACAATGTCAAGTGGGAAAATTTTGAATTATACTCGAATTACTAGATCTTTTATTTTCTTTATCGTGCCTCTCGGCGTCGATCGCCGGTAGGCATGTGTGCCAGGTCCCATTTTTTGGATATTGGTCGTACTTGATTCCCTATTTTGAAGAAATATGTAGAAATTGGTGAACTGGCAACAAATATAACAACTTTCGAGATGAAAACTGGGATTTGAATCAATTGAAGAAAAGTACCCTCTTAAATTATTAGTTTTATTTTCGATACCCAGACAACATTATCAAATATATGTTTCTGGAAAAGAAAACACTAGTTCAGAGGAGACTATTGATTTCATGCAGTAACATATGCAGTTTGACTTTCTACATCTGTTTGAAGCTTTCTATTACTAACTTTTTTTTCAGGTTGTGGAAAATTAATAGTTTCAGTAAATAGTCTATCTTTTCAATATCTTTCTCATGAACTTTCGTAATGATGACTACTTTCAATCTATTTCTGGAATTCCATTCATCGATAAAATTGTGTGGGAGGAGAACAGCAGCTCCACATTTTCAGTTTTATCTCACAATATTTCAAGTTATTCAAAACCATCATATACTTACAGAAAAATACGATCGGCACTAATGGTATTGAAAGAAGGAATATACCCCAATTCATCACTCTGAGATCGGCAGCAACTTCATCCATATTATCGCTATCGTGTACCATGATCGGAGGAACTAAATAACTTATTGCAGTTCCTGAACTCATACCAAGTAAACCTAAAGAGCACACTGTTGATATCTACAATTCAAAACAGTTCAGTTACAGCTTCAGTCTTGTCGTTTATCGATCAAATTTTTGAAGGTCCAAGAGCGAAGAAAGTTCATGAACTATATATACCAGTTCAAAACTCTTCCATAAAATTTTCTTTTTTTTTCAGAGTTCATATATACAAAGACACCCCAGAAAAATGAGTAAATTTCGAAGAAAGGAGAAAAAGTTCATCATCGGCAAAAGTTTTCTAGATACCTACAGAAGATTGCATTAATTTTCATGAAAATTACATCAGATAAATGTTACGGTTTCGAAACGAATGTCATTCATGGGAAAATTATATAACGTAATATACAGGGTGAATCTCCAGAAACTGCATCGATCGATTGTGGAAAAACTATAATTAAAAAAATCTGAGAATTTGACAATATACTGAAGTCGATGAGGGTAACTCGGCTAAAATATTTTCAAAATGGCGTAACTTTCAGTTATACCGGGAGTAGCTGTCAATTTCTTCATTTCAAATGAAACACCCTACATATTATAACATTTTTGGATTCCACATCAGAATCTAAATACGTTTTGTGTATGATCTCCTCAATCTCAGTCTAACCGTTTTTTATTTTTTTAGTTTTTATGTCGAAAAAGATGTTTGCAGACTAGAATAATTATCAGTTTTTCCTATAAGGAAACTACTATCATTATGTTTTGGTCGGGTTCCTTGTAGACTAGAACCAAATTTTATATGAAATTTCGATAATTTTCAATATAGGGGGGTCAGAAAAAAATATAAATGGAATTTAATGAACTGTCTGAAGTGACTTTTTTCGAAAGGAAACCCTCCATTTTTCACGATTCAATCGTAATAACCATTGAAAAGAAGAGTAATTTGTTACAAGAATACCTATTCCGAAAATTAGTAATTTTTGAAATATTTGCAATTTGACATTTTTCTATCGATATAATACTCACTATACGGTTTCTGAATTCTGTCAGTTGGCGATGACGGCGTAGCATTAGAAAACAGTCAATTCGTACGATAATGTTGTTACTTGTCATTCGCAAATTGTCAATAATAAATCATGTCGTGACGATTGAATTGCACAAACGAAGATTATTCAAATTTATTTATCATTTACAGAGAATGTGATAAAGTTACTTCAAGGACATGTGATATATTTGCGACCCAATTTCCGGAAACAAGAAACCATTTTCAGGTTTTTACACAATCGGTCGATGTTGTTCCTGGAGATTCACTATATCCCGGGTGACCCGGAACCAATGTACCCTCTGTATCTTCGTTGTTATTTTATATGGATGTCTTAAATTCGGTTCTTCGATTTGATGTTAAGAATGTACAATCTGGTAAGTATTAAACCAAATATGACACTTCCGGTTTGATCAAAAGAGCGTCCAATTTTTATATTTCAAATGGAAAGTATGTATTTTTTTGAAAATTACAATTCGGTATAGAATTAATCTTCAAATGATATATCAATTATACTTCCAATTCACAATCTGCCGATATAATTGAGGTATCATAAAAAATTACTTTTTGTATTTTCCTCGTAACGGAACATTTTCAAGAAAGTATGCCATGTAAAATTGAACAATATCGTGTAAGTAACAATAATTCATGACCAAACTTTTTACACAATAAGTTTTATGCAGAATAACTATTTTTCCAATTTTAGTTTTTCTCCATTTTTCAACATCACTTCATTCATTTCTTTCAAATGCTAACTTAGGCATTTTTAAAGTTGGTTAGAAGCTCCGGTACATATTGAAAACATGAAAAAATCTTCATATTTTTGTAAGCAAAGAACAGCTTTATTTGCAAAAGACAAGCAAAGGTTGGACGTAGACTACTGTTCATTTGTCGTATATTCGAATATTCGAGAAGTGTTAATTTTTCAATTATAACTTGTTATATTTGAATAGAAGTTATCCAAAATACAAATGAATACATTCATGACAGTATTCGCACGTTTTTTCGTCGGATGAAATTATATTGCCAGCGACATTTTGAAAACGATGGTTAACAAAAAATGTCTTTGATTAAATTAATATTGATTTTCTCGAGCTGTGTCGGAATCGAAATCTAGCTTTCACTGATATTTGTTGTAACCCACATACAGTTTATTATTCAAAAGTTCTGGAGCTTTTGCCAAAAACATAAAATCCGAAATTATTACATTCAAAATGTTCTTGACTTCGATTTGAAAGATGGTGGATGCTTCCTTCATTGTAGGACGTCGAATTCTTACAGAAGTATGTTGTCCATATGAATATTTGCATATGAGTATTTGATAACCTCGTGTTGGGAATCACAATTTGAAGGGTGAGACCTCGACAGCCCTTATTTCCACAAGTTTCGACTTTTGAGAGTTGTCCTTCATAGGAGGCGACAGCTGGTTAACGGAAAAACAGAGTTCAACCGAGTTTATCATCTTTCTTTACACCCTTTGGTCTTTTTCGACTCAAAGACATTCCACTTTCCACAGCAACCTTTTTAATTTTCGCGCCTCAAGTACCTAAATTACACCCTCCGGTCTTTGTCTACTCAATTACAAGACATGACCTTGAAATGATTCCCTCAGCCAGCCACTTCCAGCAATGAATGCCATGGTCATCAATCACTTGTCTAGTCCCAAAAACAAATCACACTAGCCAACAATTAAGAAAAAAAATCGTGACTAATATTATAATGGCTATACATTAGAGTTTGAAGCATCTTGACTACGACTTCAAAATCAAATATATATATATATATATATATATATATATATATATATATATATATATATATATATATATATATATATATATATATATATATATATATATATTCTACAAAAAGGATTTGAAGCTTTATATCTTCTATTAATTATCTGCGAGCGCTTTCGGCAGTTGGTAGTACTGTCATCTTCTGGCACTCCTCAAACTATTAACAGTCGAAAGCGCTCGCAGATAATTAATATATATATATATATATATATATATATATATATATATATATATATATATATATATATATATATATATAACAATGTAGGTTTTCACGGATGGTAGAATATGATGTGTTGTTTTTCCGGGTGTTCATCCGTTGTGTACTATTGGATAGTCGACGTTTCGCCATCATCTCAGATGGCATTATCAAGACGAGTTAGTGCTTATTCATATATATATATATATATATATATATATATATATAAATGAATTGAACATATTAGAACGAAAGAAAGTAAAACAATAATGGATTTTTTTGGTTTGACAAATCTCATACCTTCACATAAATGTGATTTTTCAATGGGCATGGTGGTTTGATAATCTTTGACCCTAAAGAGAAAGTTGATTTATACAATTTCCATTATTATCATTATGATTTTTGGTGTAGTTCCAGTAAGTTACTGTATATACTGCTGAGATTATCAATGTCAGTTCTCTCATTCATACAATTAGAAGACTTATTGATTTCAATCATTTCAAGAAAAGGGCGTTTGGAAATATTTTTTTCTGTATATAAAACTTTGATGTTAGAGTAATTTGGTTTATGTCCTGTTTCTATAGAATGTTGCGCTAATGCACATTATTTCTTATTAAGCTTTATATCACTTTTATGTGAAGTTATTCTATCTCTAAGAATTCTAGATGTTGTTCCAATATAATCCAAATTACAATTGTTACAAGGAATGTTATAAATCACATTTGACTTTTTGATAGCATCCGTTTTATCTTTCAATTTGGTATTTAAATTCTTTATAGTTTTATATTTTCTTTTTGACATATTTTGATATTTTGTTCATTATGAAAAAGTTTTATGATATCTGAAGATACATTTTCAAGATTAGGTATAGATTTATAAGAAAAATTGATAGGTGAACTATTATTATTACATACATTTATGTTGGTTACATGGGAATTTGTATTACTGCCAATATTGAAAATTATTTTACTGAGAAGTTTTCTGGGACAGGAATTTTCGATCAATATGTCTCTAAGAAGTTTGAATTTTTTTTGCTCGAGGGAAGGGTGTATTAATTTTTCTATTCTTTTTACCAAACAGAGTATTAAATTGATTTTAACTGATTTCTTATGAAAAGAATAGTAATTGATATATCTTAATGAATTAGTAGGTTTCACATACCAATCAGTGATGAAAGAATTGTCAGTTTTACGGATAACTCGTGTATCAAGAAAAGGAAGGATCTGATTATTTTCTATTTCGATAGTGAATTGCAGTTTTCATCATATCTATTGATATTTTACTGTACATTTCTCCAGTCGCTAAGATTCTCAACTTTATATATGTATCATGTATCATATAGTTTATAATACGAAATCATTATTGAATAACGACATTAGTTAGAAGAAAGTTTTTGGCTTTCTACTATTCCATCTTGATACAAAACAAAAAAAGATGAGGGAATCTTCCAAAGAAAGGAAGGAGGTAAGCAATTTGAAAATAAGTAGCTCTATACATGGATGTGTAGATCATGCTGAGAAGTAACTTTCAGACACAAACTGAAAGAAAGTCCTCCTGAAACAGCTACTTTCATATAAACATTGAATTACACGAAAGAAAATAATTCTTTCGAAACAAATACTTCTATATGAACACTGAATTATACAGAAGATACTTTTCTACTTATCAGTTTGTATTTCAAACATTCGTCGTGGAATAAAATCAGATATCAATCACATGAGTTCTACTTTAAATGAATGATAACAAATTGCACTTACATGGAACACTTCCTTTCTTTGGAAGATTCCCTCATCTTTTTTTGTTGTATCAAGGTGAAGTAGTAGAAAGCCAAAAACTTTCTTTCCCAGAAATTAGTTAGCTCTCTAAGTATATTATCAAAGGGGAACTATTTGAAGGTAAGTTGCACTATATCGTTCACTTGAACTATAACTATACAATTTTCAAATGTATTCTGACAATTTCGATTCAGGTATGGTATGATATGATAAGGTATGACATTGGTTGTGAACATCAAATAGGCAGATTGGATTTGGAAAGCATGAATAATAATTCAATGCCCCGAGTGCACTTCGTTGTTTCTCACATTTTACTTTGACATGACAACTGACAGTTGACTCTAACATGTCTGTCGAAGCAGTTTCTCCTAATGTTTTGAAAACTTCATGACAAATTATCACTTTTCATTACTCATCGTTTGTATTCGATTAAAGAGAATATTTTCATGTGTTTAACATTTTAAAATCCACCTACCTCCAAGCTTCGATGCTTGGAAGTAGGCAACAAGGGTTTGTTGAGGTCCAGTCGTACGTGAATTATTGAAAAAAAAAAAGGAATTCCAAGCATTTCGTGTATGTTGTTGCATAAAATCATCGGCAGTGCATCGAGTATCTGCCCGGTAAATAACCCTCATTTGGAGTCTACCACTTCATTTATTCGCTCAATATTTTTCATAATGTACTATACTGAGTTGATATTCATGAACGATGTTACAGTGCCTACGGTAACATCGTTGAAAACTTTGTAATTTCAACACTTCTACGATATAATATTTAAAGTGCATGTTATTTATTTTTTCTAGACTTTCCAGAAAGACCTTTAAATCCACCAAGCATGGCAATGTTTGAGGAGAGAAATCAGAGAAACAAAGTCACTGTTTCCTCATTTGTGAAATCATTCAAACACCTGATGAATAATAAAGCCTTTCACGTACACAACATTGCATATGGATGTATCATGGGAATATTTTCAGTACTTGGAACACTTCTGAGTCAGTTTGTCTTGAGTTACTTCCCGGTAAGTCACAATGTACTGATTGTCATGAATATGGGTAATAGTAGACATCTACATAGTACAAATCTCTTTTATTGAATTATTACGAATAGCACCCTGTGTTACATACACAGAAAAATTACTTTCCGTTCCGACGTCAACAATTTAAATGTGAGATTCAAAGATACTTCGACTCCTCCTGCCTTCATAACAGAAACCTTCAAACGATCATTTTCACTTCCAATCACCAGAATATACAGGGTGCGTCAACAAGATTCCCTCGATCCATTGCTATCAGAGAAAACAATTTTTCGAACTACTCAATTTTTTTTTGCAATCATATCGATAAATACTATATTTCAAAATTATTTTTCCTATATTGGATGATTCAGCCGAGCGTGGCCAACTAAAGTATTATTTTTTTGAAAAAGAAACTCAGTATATGAATAAATCTTTCGATTCCATATTTTTTTCGCTCTCTGAGAAATTTTTGTTTTCGAATTTACATTGCGGCATTACCAATTTATTCCAGATAGACCTATTTTGTAAACAGTCATTTTTCATTTCACCACCTGCATGTCATCAGCAATTAGGTAGATTTTCTTCTGGAATAGTTAGTCAACATCACTATGATAAATTCTGGAATGTCAACTTTCGGAAAAGATATTCAGGGTGCTGGATAAAACCGGTCAAGTTTTATTCACTTTCAACATAATTTCATTTATTTCAGATATAATTAATCTTTTTAAAATGGAACACGCTGTATTTTTTCATTTGTATGAAATGTTTCAATATTTCACTACATTTTAAAAATGGATATATAGGGGTTGGGCTTGTGGCACGGCCTCCCAGATCATCTGATGTGACCGAAATGAACTTTTTTTCATGGTGGTACATCAAATAGATACATCTGTAGAAGACATGAAACAAAGAATCACTAGAGCTTTCAGGGAAATTCCAGAGGATATGCTGGAACGTGTGAAGAATTCGTTAAAAAAAAAGACTGAAATTATGTGTTTCAGATAATGGTCGCCATTTTGATCATCTTTTGAACTCCTGTATTCAATGAAAAATTAAGGCATTATTGTTTATATTGAAAAAAATTTGAGTCAGTGAACGTAAATAAGTGAAATGTTTGGGGTTACAACAAATAATAAAACTAGGTATAATTTGTAAAATATCAGTTTTTCATATAGTATACTTCTGATGAAAAATGTAGCGGAATATTGAAACATTTCATACAAATAAAACAATACAGAAGGTTCCATTTGAAAAAGTTGAGTTATATCCGTTTGAAATGAGTAAAACTTAACCGGTTTTACCGAGCACCCTATGTGTTGCTCCGGAAGCTGAGACTCTAGAAAGTATCATAGTAATATTGACTAACTATTCCTAAAGTAAATCCACCTGATTGCGGTAGACATACGAGTGGTGAAATAAAAAAATATTGTTTGCAAAATAGGTTTTTCTGGAATAACATGCAATGCGCAAAGGAAAGTCGAAAACAAAAATTCCTTAGAGAGCTGAAAAAATATGGAATCAAATAACGTATTCATATACTGGGTATTCTATGTATCCGCCATCTCGATTATATCTTTTAACTTGAATCGTCTAAAACGAAGCAAATATTAGTCATTCGATCTTAAAGTACTTATCGGAAAACACCTCTATAGGAATCCAGTAAGGGAAGAAGGCTTTAGTAGTTCTAAGAAGGACTATGGTAATTTGCCAGAATGTATATTGGTCTCCACAGTGCTTCGTCAACTCGGCAACGCTCAGCGGGACCATTTGAAACAAATAAAACTTGCATCATCTGTACCAATTTTGAAAAACACCTGTTCGTATTATTGTCATATGTTTTTGTTGCTCCGTTTCCAAAAAAAATATTTATTCTTCTGTGTGGTATATACTCATCGATGATTAATTTTGTGCTCTAATACATTGATGCTGTTCATTTTTTCCCAAATTCGAATGTTTTGTCCTTTCCAGCTTGTCACTATATGATGTCGTTAAGCAATGTTCGGCCAATTCTTCTCTACGAATTCAAATTGAACCAAAGCGTTGTCGAAACAGCCTGAAAAATCAATGTGGCCTTCACTTTGTGATGCACTGTTTAGAACCTTTGGTTCCAAGCAGACATTTGGCAATGCTGCTGTTACTGAACGCACTGATTGACGTTGGTTAGATAATTTTCGTTCTGAAAATTTCAGCTTCGAAAATGAGCCCCGAAGTGGTCAACTTACAGTAATCTAGGATGAGGATTTGAGAACCCTGGCGGAGACTGACCCATCACAAACGGTGCGTGCGATGGCGGAAGAACTGGGCGTCAGCTTTCATGTGATTTTTGATTGTTCAAAATGTATTGAGAAGATCAAAAAACTCGATTTGAACGATCAACAGAAATTGTCACGTTTCGAGATATGTTCTTCTTTGCTCTTGTGCAACCATGAAAAGTGGATTCTCTTCGAAAACAATAGACATTCAGGACTGTGATTGGACACGGATGTGTCACCCAGGCATTTCCCAACAGGAGAGGTTCGATCCTGCTCCACGACAACGCCCGTCCGGAAATTAAACGAGTTGAGCGTCGGAGCTCCGCTCACCCAACATACTCCACAGAGCACTTCGAAAACTTTCTCACCGGTAGAATCTTCGCCAATCAGGACCAGGCAAAACGGTCTTCGTCGATTTTATCAAATCCCGGACACCCAATTTTTATGCTGACTGAGTTAATTGACTTGTATAATATTCGCAAAAGTGCACTCATTCAAATGACATTCACTGAGATATTACAGTTTGAAGTATACTCATGAAAATGGATTGAACTTTTGGAACACCCTGTAGTATCTGAAGTAATATTTACTCAGAATGATATTGTCACTACCTCAACTTCTCAACAGCATAATAATTTTGAGCGATTGAGATGTAGTGTGGTGTTTTTGAATCTTATTCATGTTGATTCAGAAAAAGTAGAATTTGTTGAACTTTCCAACCAAGGCCTTCCAAAGCTAAGGAACATTGTGCCTTCGAAAGTTTCACTTCGTGGCATCCGTGTTAGGAATCACACGTTAAAATGTAATACCTCGTTGGTCCTTAGCTCTCGCACAAGTTTCTCAACTTCTGAGAGTTGTCGTTTGTTTGGGGGCGACAGCCGATTAACGGAAAAACAGATTTCAAACAGATGGTATCGGTGTTTCATATCCAACTTGTTGAAAAGCGTGTATTCTGCGGCCAACTTGATCAACTTGAGAAAATAAGGGAATGGAAATTTGAAAGCTGGAACGGTTCCTTAGATCAAATGTAATGTCTTGTTTTTTTCGTATACTATGCGCTGAATTTTCAAACCGATGCAAAACAAAAGGCGCAGTGAGCCGTTTAAGAACAAGACTTATTAACAATCAGATGAAAGGAATAGATAAATGTAATATTGTCCACAAAAGTAACTTTTTTAGCATTCACAGGTTAGTGTTTAACAATCTATGTTATTGGAAGAGGAACCCTTCTAGATTTCAGATGGGCAAACCGTTAATCACTTCTTCAAAATCTATGCTTTTTAGCACATCAGATTCTATCGACATCAGCGACAAACTGGTTAATCTCCCTTGGAGCATTGTACTTCTTAATTCATTTATAACTCTTTTTAATTTGGAGAAAGAGCGTTCTCCGCTGCAGTTAGTTACCATCATGCTCAAAAAGATTCTCAATGCGATTTCTACATTTGGAAATGTGTCTTCAATTTTGTTTTCTTCCAAAAGTTGATATATTTTTAATCCTCATTTTCAGGATATACAATCCTCATTTTCACTGTCAACAATTTTCAAGTATTCTGTTAAACGCAAACATTGCCAACCCTTTCCCATTAACATCTTCATACTTCTTCATAATTCAGCAAATTATTTGCAACTTTGTCTCAACTCTTCGGAATTCAGAGTTTTCAAGCGAAAAATTAATCAAAACCTTTACTGATATTCTTATACGAACTTAATCGCTGTTTTAAATGAACGCTGATGATATCAATTATTTGAAGAAAGGTTTCTATTTTAAATTTCTCTCTTCCATTCCGTTGGACTGACGGCATAGAGCCATCGAAAACACTCTGGCGAGAACTTCTGCGTTTTGTTCTTTCAGATAGGTCCTTGTAGTTTCTTTCTTTGGCAGACGATTCGAAATAATCAAATTTATCCCTGAGGTTAATAATCAGCAAGTGAAGTAAACATATTAGTTGCAACGTTTAGTGTTATTGTTTCTTTTTGAAGATAATTACTTATTTTGTCTATTCTTTCCAATTCACAGTTCCAAATTTCCGTTAGTATAATATATCCGAGTTTTTCCATTTTTCTGAACAGGCTAAGGGCTTCGTCTCTAGTTTCTCGTGCCTGTTCTGTATATTTTGCGATGGATATCAAAGCTTGTATAACTTGTTCATTACATTCATGCAAAGAGCTTACTGCATCTGCTCGGGCTGACCTTCTGGTTTGTGAAAGACTTTCAACAACTTTTTTTGAACCTAAATATTATGTCAATATATTTCTTCGACGAGTAGAGCCCGAAAAAAATATGTACACTCTCTGAATCATTTCAAAAAACTTTGTAGCCTCCGATACACACCCAGCAGCATGTACGCCTACCAATTCAAACTTGGAGCTTCATACTTCGCTTCGTTCGCTCAATTCAAATGGAGCGAGTCACACTGTAAGTGCACTACTGATGAATTTTCTTTAAAATGTGTATGTGCTTAGTATACCATTATATATTTGAATTTATCTAAGCATGCTGAAGTCGAAAAGCCTAAGTAAAGTAGAATAAGCTTCGCGCATGTAAAAGCTAGTAAGTTGGTATTGTAGTCAGTAATTTAGGTTCGATTTCTTCGAATTATATAAGTTTTTTGGTATCTAATAAATATTGGTTATCGTTTGGTGGTCTACCAGGAACTAGGAATTTTGTATTTGATCTGAGGGGGGCCCCTATTGATCGCGGGGCCCTGGGCACTTGTCCAAAGTGCCCACTGGGAAAGGGGGATCTGTATGTCGTTATGTGTTCATTCATACATTTTGACTGCTGACTCGAACTCCAAAAAGCTATCTAATTTGAAGGAACCCTCGGGTCCATTTTTGGGTCATTGAATTCTGCATTTGCAAATCTACGATTCCGAAATGATCCATCATTGAGGAAAATTTTCGAAATATGTGGACAGAAAAAAACTGCACCAAATGATCGCAAAAGTTCACTTCGGATTAGTCTTCTGAACGGTAGATACTGCACAGGTTTCTGGTTTTCCATCACAAAGATTGTTGTGATTAGTCATCAAATTACCACCCAGTATGGAATTTGAGCTATCTTTGAAAAAAATTATTTTCAGGAAAAAATTACGAACGTGGAGTCATTCAAAAATTATTAAGTGGAACAATTCATTGTTATTTATTCAAGTAACACGTTCATATTCATTTTTTTCATATGAAACTCTCGGAAAATTCCGAAAATATTTAAAAATCATTTTGTAGTTCAAATCTCATAGGATGCCCAAGAAGACGCTGGAAGAATGGGGTCGTTGATGATAACTGCTGGTTTTGGCGGAACAATCTTATGTGGCATCATGCTTGATAAAACACACAGATATAAGTGAGTATTGTTATCGTTATCAGATGTTGTTGTTGAGTACGCATCAGATATATATATATATATATATATATATATATATATATATATATATATAAAATCTAGAAAGGTTAATGCAGTCAAGCTGCTGGAAAATAATTCCATGAAAATCAAAAAATAAATAAATAAGTACTCTTTGATCATTCCCATATTGATTTCAATTTAAGAGCCACCGGTATACAGCTGTTTCAGCCTATTGGGCATCGTCAGTACCGGGCAGGCGGTCCTCGATTGAAGACAAAATGAGAAAAAACCAAGAAAGTACTTGATAAAAATAGCTGCGTAAATGCAAGCGAAACATAAGTGATGACACCCAAGTCAACTTGGCAAGTTGACTTGGGTGTCACACCAATAGGTGGTTCCACTTATGTTTCGCTTGTATTTACGCAGCTATTTTTATCAAGTACTTTCTTGGTTTTTTCTCATTTTGTCTTCAATCGAGGACCGCCTGCCCGGTACTGACGATGCCCAATAGGCTGAAACAGCTGTATACCGGTGGCTCTTAAATTGAAATCAATATGGGAATGATCAAAGAGTACTTATTTATTTAATTTATATATATATATATATATATATATATATATATATATATATATATATATATATTAATATATATATATATATATATATATATATATATATATATATATATATATATATATATATACACAAATAGAGATTTTATCGAGTGTGCATGATATAAATCGAAAATGAAAAATTCGTGGATACAACACTCCAAACAGGGGGGCAAACCGCGGACACGTGTTTCTGGCTATTGGCCTCATCAGCGCGGTGCAGCCAAGTGTGAAGATGGGCAACACTTGTTTGCCGAAAGCAGGAAACAACACAAACGCACGGAGTTATTGCCAATCAACACTGCGTAAACGCAAGCGAAACATAAGTGGAACAGCTATTTTTATCAAGTACTTTCTTGGTTTTTTCTCATTTTGTCTTCAATCGAGGACCGCCTGCCCGGTACTGACGATGCCCAATAGGCTGAAACAGCTGTATACCGGTGGCTCTTAAATTGAAATCAATATGGGAATGATCAAAGAGTACTTATCTATTTATTTTTTGATTTTCATGGAATTATTTTCCAGCAGCTTGACTGCATTAACCTTTCTAGATTTATATATATATATATATATATATATATATATATATATATATATATATATATATATATATTTATATATATATATATATATATATATATATATATATATATATATATATATATTGAGTGTCTTGATATAGAAACAGAAGTTAATATCGGACGTAGCACTCATGAAAGTGGCAAACCATAGACACGTGTTTCGGGCTTTTGGCACATCATCAGTATGGTGCAGCCAAGTGTGAGGATGGGCAACACTTGGTTACCAAAAGATAGAAATACAAATGCACGGAGCCACCAACAGGAGCCAACCGCACATTTGTGGATGTCACGCAGGTAGCTATAGCTGCCTCCGTGGTGATTTTGATAGTTTTCTTGTGAACACGAGATCTATCAACTGAAACCACATGGATGTTTCCCTTTACCTGCGTTGCTGCCACTACCTGTGTTTGCTCGACTACCTGTTTTTGGTCTTATTACCTGAGCTGCCTCTCCTGTCTCTGTTATTGTACCTGTATTGTCATGTACCGAGTTTTGCCTCTGGAGTTGGGCAGTCTGATTGCTTGTGCGAAGTGATAAAACGGATCTCCATGTTGATGGTAATCTTTGCGCATCATCCCTCTTGTTCATATTATTAGGTCGTTTTTCAATTTCGATTGCCTCTCTGATTGTTCGTGAGTAAAAGTTTTCGTTGCTTGCTAGCATTTTTGTGTTGTCGAAATTGATGTTATGTCCTGTTTGAAGTACGTGTTGGAAGAGAGAAGACGTGGTGACTTTTTCCTTCACTGCTAGTTTGTGTTCATCTTTGCGAATGTTGATTCGTCTGTTGGTCTGGCCGATGTAAGTCCTGTCACAATCATGGCATGGTACTTCATACACTCCTTGTGATTCCAGTGGTATCTGATCCTTGGGATTACGAAGCATGGACCTTATTGTTCGTTCTGGTACGAACGAAGTTGATGTTATGTCGGTGAAGAATTCTGCTGATTTTATCTGTTGTTCCTGCAATATATGGTAGTGTGGTTGTTATGACCGGTGTATCTCGAGTTTTTTGTTGTTTCCGTGTGGTCTTGGCAGCCGCTTTTATACTTCTTTCTGAGTAGTTATTCATTTGTAGAGTTGTTTCGATGGTGTTCAACTCTTGTTGTCTGTGATCGTTGTCTGCCAGCCTCCTCGAACGTGTAATGAGTGTTTTTGCCACCGCGTGAATTTGTTTTGGGTGGTGGTGTGAATTTGCGTTTAGGTACCTGTTCGTGTGTGTTGGCTTTCGATATACCGTGTGACCTAATGTTCCGTCTGGCTTTTTCATCAGTACATCGAGAAATGCGAGCTGGTTGCCTTCTTCAACTTCTTTCGTAAATTTAATGCGTGGATGGATTTCATTCAAATGATGGAACTTTCCAGGTTTTTTATTTTCATTTTTGATTTTTATGTCATACCCACTCGATAAAATATCTCTTTGTATTTATATCCTGGACCCGGATGTCACGCAGGTAGCTATAGCTGCCTACGTGGTCATGTTAGATGTAGCCTGGGAATTCTAGGTCTTCTAACTGGAACCACAAATGTGTGGTTGGCTCCTGTTGTTGACTCCGTTCGTTTGTGTTGTTTCCTGCTGTCGGCAAACAAGTTTTGCCCATCTTTACACTTGGCTGCACCGCGCTGATGAGGCCAACAGCCAGAATCCTTTTTGTAGGATTTAATATTGACAGGCCAGGCGTTCCTCGATGGAAGACAAATGAGAAAAACCAAGAAAGTACTTATCTATTCATATTTTATATATATATATATATATATATATATATATATATATATATATATATATATATATATATATATATATATATATATATATATATATATATATATATAAATAATAGAAGATATAAAACTTCAAATCCTTTTTGTAGAATTTAATATTGAAATATATATATATATATATATGTATATATTATATATATATATATATATATATATATATATATATATATATATATGTATATATTATATATATATATATATATATATATATATATGTATATATTATATATATATATATATATATATATATATATATATATATATATATATATATATATATATATATATATATATATATATATATAGGAGAAGGACAGTCTGAGTACCTGAGTCAAATGAATGCAGTGGTACCACATGTGTGAATTCTGGTATCTTTCATTGAAATCGCTGCTTGCTCCCTTTGAGATATAACAAAACAATTCATATGTCTATCTTTTGAAGTTAGCTCACATTAACTATTTTGAAATTTAGAATTATGGCCACATATAGCATATCATGATGATTAGAAAGTCATTCAGACGGATACAATAATAATTCTCATTAAAGGAAATACGTCAGTTATAGGCATTTCATTTGCCATTACACTACAAAATCTGAATTTATATCTCAGGAGTTATCCCAAAATTTGAATTATCGCGCGATCGATTGAATTCAAGTGGCCTAACATACCGATGCCCCACGCGTGATTAGTAGGGTTGCAATTTTATCGGTCGCATTTTTGTTCAAGACTGTATCGACACAGTGCAGGCTTGGCAATCTGGTTAAGAGTAGGATTTTCTGACTAGAGTTGCTAGCGAAAAAGCAGCATTCAATTCTTTAACACTGAAGTAGCAAAATCATGCAGTGAATAAACGAAAAATGAGATTTATCTCATTAGATAATAAATAACATGAATATTGAAATAATATTGGTTGGATCCTTTCAAATAGAAATATGGATTTTTTTTAATATGTTTTTAACAACCGCAACTCTGGAGATTGATCTGAAAAATTTTGGTAATGGTTCTACTCGATCGTCAATAAACACTTCGAAGCGTTTCATTGTTTCCAAATATAAAGAAAAATATAATGTATATTCTCGAGATATGCTAATAGGGAGCCTAACATAGGAAGAGTTGAATGAACAGAATATTTTCGGTGTTGGTTTCAGAGTTGCTCAGAAAATTTAGTTTATATCCACGTATGTCAACTGAAGTTATGACAATCAATGAAAAATGCATGGCAAATAATGAATCAGCTGAAACTGAAATGATCTGAAGTGAAATTATATCTTTAACATAACTCATTTGTGATCTGCTACATTATTTTATAGAAGAGTTGAAATGGTGTCTTTTTTCGATTATCGTAACTTCGATTTTGATCTCTTCCGTTCAGACGTTCTGAATAGTCAGTTCTTTCGATAATGTGGATTTGAAAGGTATTCTTTCTGAACGGCAACATACCCAATCGTTTTGAGAAACACGCGCCTTCTCAGACGAAGATAGTAACTGAACCTCCAGCACTTTGGTTTACACACAATAAAAAGATAATGATTCCACTCAAGAACCAACCTCTGAATGAATACCGAAATTGATCAGCGCTCACCGATTGGATTAGTTATGAGGAACTCGGAAATTATACATGTAGTGTGATACGACGTAAAAAAAAGGCAATTATTTCAAATCCTACTACGAAATGAAAATTTTAAATCAATTCAAAATAATACAGATATCCCTGAGAAACCAAAAGACGTGAATCTTATTATTCCATACCTCAACCTATCAGATGGAGTCACCAATTGTCCTTATCGAATCGTTATGTTGATTTGAAAGAAGAAAGAAAACTCCTTTCACTTCACTACTTTCACGAAGCTCCCTAAGACGCATAGAAAGCAATGATTTGGGTTCATACCAGATATCCTTCAAAATGATCAATATCATCGTGTCTATTTGATAAACCACTTAACTTTTTCCATAAACTCCATCATTACCAGTTGCCTGTCCATCAAGTCATCCTCAAACACAAATCTTCCATCTTCACCCGCTTCTTCTCGTACAATGCACCCAAACATTATAATCAATTACCCTGTGAGTTTAGCTCTCATACAATTGAAAACTTCAAAAAGAGATTAAATACTTATGCAACTAAACTTATGCAACTGTTTTCGACCCTGATAATACAAAAGGAATTTTCTACAGCGGTTGCAATAACTAATTTTCTGCTTCACTGTTAACCCTATTTTTTGTAATTGTTATTTAATTATTGCTATTCCCAGGTTGAATTGAAAAACAGCATTGGCTGATACTTCGCCTATTCACCATTATACTGAAAGATTTGTTTTTTCTTTCTTGTCTGTTATAATAGTACTTTTCACAGTGAGTATTATCATTATTATTATATTATTCGCAGAGAGGCGTCTTCTATCTCATCCTTTTTGGGAATTTTTGCTACCGCAGGAGTTTTGTATGCTTTATCATCTCAGAATAAGTGGTTGACATATACAACAATAACAGTGTTTGGGTGAGTAAGTCTTTTCACGCACATAAAATAATACATTTTTTGTACCAGAGAGATGACTATCTACAGTAAACAAGTTATAATTTTTTCAAACTAAATGTATTGAATGTAACATTTTTTGTAGTTTTCAGTCGTTGGTATTCTTGAGTAGGAGGTATTCAAAAAGTAAGTACATGGCTTATTCGTTAGCAGATGTCCTTGTAGGACGAAACTGCTGTAACGTTAGTTACAAATACAAGTGGTATAGAAAATTCTCATTTTTGATGATAATCTCCTACAACTATCATAAGCTAATATTTTCGAGGAATGGTTTGAAAACACATTGATCCCAAATTAGGATGCGAATAGTGTAATAGTTCTTGACAACGCTTCCTATCATTCGCGACAGCTCATCAAAGTACCGAATAAAAATTCGAGGAAAGATGAAATACAAAGTTTTTTAATGGATAACAATTTGTATTTTGAAGATGAGTATACCAAAAACCAACTACTCGAAAAGTATGGACACACCACACCGGTCGGTATCCAAGCGGTTCGGCGTGGGTGCTTTGTTCACTCACTCGAATTGACTGCCGTGTTGGTCGGTAGTTCAAGCCCTAGTCTAAACGATCGATCTTCACTTGCTATCGTCCAACCCGTGTTAAGAATCGCACGTTAAAAGGTAAGACCTCGTTAATCCTTAGCTCGCACAAGTTTCGACTTCTGAGGGTTGTCATTCGTAGGGGTGCGACAGCTGGTTAACGGAAAAACAGATTTTTTTTTTAACCATACTGAGACTTACCCTCTATTTTTGTGTTTTCAATCCCATCGAGTTGATTTGGGAAAGATTCAAACAAAACATCAGGCGTGTAAATGATTTTCCAAAATTTGATAAGACAGTAATAGAGCTAGTTTATGAAGAAGTATCCAATATTACCGAAGAAGACTGGCAGAAAAGGACTAGTTTAGTTACTAGTTTAATCTTCCTCTTTGAAGATGATCACTTGGTGATCGAAACACGTGTCGAGGTGTTAAAAATAACGATTTTGTGTTGGAAAAAACTCCAGTAATATTCGTTGAAGATTATATCCATTCGGAAGAACGTTCTCAGAAAGATCATTTTACGTAAACGCAGTTCCTCAAATGAAAGGGTTCTCATGCAATGAAGTTTGAGGTGTACCGAGTGGAACCTCAAAACGATGAGCAATTACAGTATGTCGCGAATTTCTGATACGTACCGCTCTTGATGGAATCAAATGTGCCAAGTAACTCGAACACTTCCCCTGATAGTATCTACAACAGAGAGACAAATCTCCAACCATTCTTCGATGTTCCAGACTATCAAGGTTGCAAGTAAAGTTCGCGTCTCCAATCAGGCGTATGGCTCTTTTCTGGAAGGAATCCAGCAGTTCCAAGTCATGAACAGGGGCAGAGCTCCATACATGAGAACAATACTTCAAAAAAAGTCTGATCTGAGCTGTATAAAGCATCAAAAGTTGCTAAGGTGTGTACTGTTTTCTGGTTAGGGACAATGTTCCAAGCTTTTGGAAGGCAATCTTTTCAATTTCAGTAACTTGATTGTGTCAATACATATTGGTATCCTTTTCAACCCCCAACAAACTTCAGAAAGCGGAATTGTCTGTCTCGACATTATTATATCTGGTTCGGAGACATTTTTCTTTTCGGAAAAAACCGATGCCTGAGTTTTTGTGGCATTGAATTGAACCTGGTTTCTTTCACCCCAATTCGAAATCATTTCTAGATCCCATCATTTCTAGAACCTCCTGCTGCCTGTAAAGATGTGCATCCGCTGCCGTTGTCCTGGAATCCAAATGAAATAACAATATATTGCTTTGCTGTCCTCAGCAGAGCAATATTTTGTATTCTTGATTCTTTCTAATAAGTTTTTGATATATAATAAAAATGGGGTTGGAAACAATATGGATCCCTGGAAAATACCAGCGTTGATGGTTAAAGTATTCGCGACACATTCGAGAGAGCTGGAGAGCCATAAACGAAAATGATCCGACAAGCTATATCATCGAAGATTGGCCAGCAAACCTTTATGCCACACACGGTCAAAGGCCTTAGAAATATCGAACGCAACAGCTCTTTACTCTTCATGTTCTCGATTGCATTATTTCCGAAAGCCACATTGATGATCGCTCAAGTTTTTGAAGCCTTCCAGATATTTGAGTTCATGATGATTTACAGCTTTCTCCATAATTTTTAATATCACTGATAGAAAAGCGACTTGTTTATAGTTTTTCTTGCTTTTTATGAGAATGGGCTGATCGCGAGCAACATTTCAACAAGAAGAAAACACCCCTGCCTTGTACGACAGGTTGAAAAGTCTGCAAAATACTAGTACGAGTTCATTTGCACACTTTTTAAATACGATAACGGGCACTTCATCATGACCGGACGCCTTGTTGATATCAAGCTCTTCCGAAATTCCCCTGTCTAGACATTGTCGAAAAGTAATTTCCGGCATTCTGGATCCTAGTTTGGAAATAGTGGGTGGCACCTTTCCCAGAAAATCAACTGTGGGTAGAACGCTGATTGTTCAGCTAGTAAGTTTGCTTTTCTTAAGTCTGTTGTTGCAATTGAACCTTTCGCTTGTGTTATGGTGGAATTGAAGAATTTGTAAAGTTTCCATCAACAGCTTCAGCTACCGACTAGAAAGATCTAGACCCGTTAGAATTGGCAAGAAGTTGATCCCTAGTTCTCTGATTGTGAAGTTCTCTGCTTCCATTTATCCTAAGTTTGCAGGTGTTGCGAGCATAAACAAATCTAGTTCGGTTTTTGGCACAGAGATTTTTGCGCCACTGGCTATAGGCGACGATTTGTTGATGGATCATTAGAGCTTGAACAAACATCTAGTCAGGAGAAATTTTGTAAATGGTCTTGAATATCCTCCCATTCAAACTTCGCGCGGCTCAGATTGTTCCCCTACATTCATCGGTAATTCACTCAACACTGAAATGTGGTCAGAAGATCCCAATAGATACTACTCTACGATAACTGTATCATTTTTTGGATTGATTGTTGGGTATAGTTTCTGAAATTATTGTAAAGAATCCCATGAATGTCGACAGGTTTGTAGCTTTGCAGAACATCCTGTATTACTAATCATCATCCCAAAAATGGTGGCAGTCTTTTCCTAGGATATGATTTACTGAAGTAAAGTTAAAATCTGAAGGATTTTTCAATAACATTACACATATAGTCAGTGGGCATACTTGAAGACTGGCTATAAATCAAATCATCTGAAGGAAATTTCTTTCAGGCCAGTCTCAACTCCCTACATTGTAGGTTGATGTCTATTAACCTACAGTATAGGACAGGAAATCAATCTACACTATGTTAAATTTTTTCCTTCTACGAGGAATTGGGCAAATTCTGGATATGCGGTTGGTTACCTCGTTCACAGGCAAATGGGGCGATGTCAAACCTATTGTTTGTTGTCCGTTTCAGCCTAGTTCGAAAAATGATACTCTGAAGGAATTGGAATTTGAATTATCGGAAATCATCGACTTTATGTTGATGATAGACACTACCTTGCACTAACGAGTGGCCAAACAGTTCGCAAACCAGTCAGCAAGTGTGTTCCAATAATTGAAAATCTATTGTAGCAGTTGTATCGCCAACAGCATATGCAGAAATAACTTCAGTGAAGAATCCTGCACTGACACCTGTCGTAAATACTCCAACGCCCTCCATGGTATTAGCCAAGGGAGTAGTTGTTTTCTGATAGGTGTCAGTCCATTAACCTACAGTGTAGGGAGTTGAGACTAGTCTGAACGAGTTTTTCCTTTAGATGATTTAATATCATTACAGTAGGTATACTATTATGGAACATCCCAAGTAACATTATGGCGTTGAGTCCTCAGAATTTTCCCGCGGATAAAACTTTATACGGTGATATGTAATCCGTATCATGTTCTTGAGGTAGCCTGAAATTTCCATAAGGCGATATTATAACTTTGTGTGGTTATAAGTTACAGAAATTCACTTAAAAGGCACCGCATATAATGGACGATATCCATCCGATACCTATCGAACACTATCTATAGTATATCGACGACTTGACGTGAATAGATTCATTTCATTCATTTTTGTTTCAGTGTCTGATGCTTTCTCTATAATTTCTCTCTGTTGCTATGGAGTGGTATGTTAGTTTCGGATCCATTTCATTCCACTATAAAAAAGTGGATACTTTGCCAAAGAACAGTATCCAAGGTATCTTTTCTTTGTGTTGTGTTCAACATTCAATAGCCATAGTCAATTACTCCACTCTCTGGAGAATATTGGTTTCCGTGGAATTGCATACGTCATAATGAAAAGCTACCTATCAGAGGGAAACAATGTATGAAAATAGGAGAAATTTACAGCGACCCGTTTGATATTAAATATGGAGAACCCCAAGGGACAGTTCTATGGCCAATATTATTCATAATCTACTTAAACGATTCATTTGAACCAGAAACCGAAGGGGAAATATTAACTTTTGCAGACGATACCGCTGTTATTTATACTGATTCATCGTGGGAAGGCCGGTTGGTTTGATACAAAATTACTAACAATCATCTTATTAGATTCCATTCGTATCGTATGAAAGTCATTTATCAGAATATAATAAGCTTACACTCCTGAATAATACTTCATAAGTTGAAATTTTGTCTACCAAAAGTATTGAATATTTCAATATTTTCAGATAGTCACTTCAAATTAGAAATGCATATCAATACTATCATAAAAAAACTGAGATACTCACTGTGTAAGTTCAAATATTTATCAAATATCCTGAAAATGAACCAAATGAAAATAATTTATCATGCATTAGCGGGATTGCATTTATAATATGAAATCGTAGTCTTGGGAGAAGCAAATAAAACTTGGGTACGAAATCTTGAAACTATACAGTAATTTGTTTTGAAAATTACATTAAACAAAACAGGCGATTCTCATCTGACTTGTTATACACCGAGACCAAAGTACTTGATATTCGCCAATTATTATGTCACAGTCTTCTCATTTATCAACATAAAAATAAGAAAGTTTCGATTCGGATATCATATTAATACAAGACACAAAATAAACGCCATTAGAATATCAACTCCCGAAAAAACCATCGCACAAAGATGCCATACTTACCTTTGACCTAAATTATATAACATATTGGACATTGAGATGAAAAAAAAATGAGTTCCCCAGAAATGTTTAAAAGTCATACAAAAAAATGGTTACTCATTATAGCTCAAGAAAACTCACACCGATTCATCGATACAAAAAATGATCACTACATTACAAAACTATGATGGAAGATGCTGTGAAGAAAAATAAAATGAAAATGAGAAAAAAAGAAAAAAAAATATGTGTTTTTCTAAGAAGCTACCTTGAATTGTTTGAATCAACTCTAGTTCGTAGAACTTCTTCATCGTTCCTTTCCTTTCTTCCTTCACGGTTTCTCTCATTCTCGGTTTTTCTTATCTGCAACAACATCTTTTTATTAAGCATAACTATGACTCATCGAATGATTATCAAACATATCACAATTATTGTGGAGTACCGCTGTATGATAAAAGCCGGTTTATGTTCAAATCTGATGTTTTTTAAGCCCCTTGTATAATTGTCGGTACATAAACATTGTTCGTTATGATCACATGAGTAAAGGACTGTTATGCATTGTTATTGACTAAAGACAGTTAATATATATCATTGATGTATGTTGAGTGATAACTTTCATTCTTCTCTTTCCTAATCCTTTATCTTTCTTTTCTCCTTTCTTTCAACCAAGATACAAAGCAATGCCTTCTGTGGCTAACTCTTCATCTATTTGTAATATAATAATAAGAATAATCTTTATTGAAATAGGAAACCTAATGATATCAACATTGGTTACTGTAGTTGTTTTTGGCAAATGAATATTATGATTATATTAGTTGAACTGTTCTCATCCTTCTACATCTCACACTGTATCTCATTACAGGATTTTAATGAGCGCTTATTTGCCAGCAGGAGTGGAATTTGCGACGGAAATAACATATCCTTCACCTGAGAGTACGGTGATGGGAATTATATGCGCCACATCGCAGATTATGGCGGTTGCTCTCACCATTATATTCGGAGAGATTACAACAAAATTTGGAGCATTTTGGGCTCTTACTGGGATGATTATAACTATGGCACTGGGTACTATTTTATCAATAATGACGCCGAATGCACTGAAGAGGCAGACATTTTTTGAAATGAATAATCGTGTGAAGTTCACGCAGATATCTCAGCAGGACAATGGAAATTATCCTTGAATATGAGTGTGTTATAGAAATGTACCAAACAATCATTATGAGTAATATATTGATGGACTCTTCATTTATGTAATGTTAATTTTACAAATAAAATGGTTGACAAAAAAATTTCATACTCGGGTATGTCGATGTTCATTTCGAAATGGCCAATTGGTAATGTGAATTTCATAACTCCCCAATTCCACCACCCATTC
Organism: Leptinotarsa decemlineata; assembly: GCF_025532065.1. Classification (NCBI taxonomy): domain Eukaryota; kingdom Metazoa; phylum Arthropoda; class Insecta; order Coleoptera; family Chrysomelidae; genus Leptinotarsa; species Leptinotarsa decemlineata. The sequence goes on from NW_027412551.1 coordinate 2,976,998, forward strand.
ACTATAAGGGGTGGCAACCCAGTTCTAAAATTCAAATGTGAATTAACTTCTTGTTAAAACTTGATCGATATGATGTTCAAACTCAGAACAATGACACCAGTTCATCAGAATCCGTGTCACTATTCCTCGCGTTTGAAGGCCGTCGATTTTTGGAATTTCTTCCTGACGTTTCGCTGGTTCAAGTGGCTAGCTTCTTCAGAGCAGTTATCGGAGTCATCGAAAATTAATTGGAAATTATAAACTTCGGAAGAAGATATCCACTCGCGCCACCGAAACGTCCAAAAATGACGACCTTGAAATCCGACCTCGACCGCGAAAGCCATAACCATTTTGTTATCAGAATCAGTTGGAGAAAATAGAAGATAATAATCAAAATGAATTTAAGTAAAAATGTGAGAAGACAATGTGAATTTTTGAAATAAGCATACTGGAAAATCATTGAATCAGATTTTATTGCCGCCCATTATTGGTGTTATATGAGTATAGTGAAGACATCTTTCAAGAAATATTTTTCCAGAAAACTACAGTTCTGGCTCTATAAAATTTTTCACAAAAAAAATTCTAATGAACTGAAGAATTCGGGAAACTATATTTTTCCACACGACTTGCAGAAAGGTTGACAGCTGCTTCCTTAGAAAAACATCTAATTATTTGTTTTTATCTAAAATAGGCGGACATCCGACCCTGAAATGATCTCAAACATGTTCGGGATCGCAAAACTACTTTTCAGTAGGACTTTTCTTTATTATGATATCAGACACGAGAGGTTTGGGTCAGTTCCATTGAACGAAATTCGAACTTTTTGTCTTTCAATTTGGAACGAGTTTTCATTTCTGTTTGTATTTGTGACAACTGGTGGAAGTTAGGTTAGGTTAGGTCTAAAGTGAGTGGGTCTATTCGACCCGCCACCGTAACCCGCAAGTGTTTATTGTGGCTCACATCTATTTACACTCGACCATATAAACCCAGCCTTGACCAAATAAACCCAGCTTCTTAACGAAGCAGATTAGTTTGTATGATGAATAGTCTTTCAGGTAAGATGATGAGAGTACGGTTCTGCCGAACTCTAAAAAAACTGATTCGGTCCCCAGCAGGGCAGGCACAAAGTATATGCTCTACTGTTTCATCGTTAATGAGGTAGTCGGATAGTCAAGGTATAACATTCCCACCTTGATACCCGCGACAACCAGCCCATATGAGGGTTTTCGCACGGCTACACCTGAGATTCACCAGTGCAGGGCTTTTTCGCCTCTGGTTTTGGTGAATCATTCCTTGAGCGCAAACGTTTGCTAACCTGCTCATGGTTCCTCCACCTGAGACAGATTCTACGTACGCCGCTCAAGAAATTGGTGCAAGGCGGTTTTATAAGGTACCCCGTTTTCGAGAAGACGACTCAGTTGTTTCCTGGCTGCACTACCAAACCCTGTTTTTAGGTTCAGTTATTGGATCAAGAGTTGAAGAGTTGAGAAGATCTCGCTCTTTATCTAAATTCACAGGGAGGTCAGTTGGATTCGTAAGCTCGACTTCCATCCCCTTTCAAGACTCGCTTCTAATCTAAATTTACAGGAAGGTCAGTTGGAGTCGTAAACTCGACATCCATCTCCTTTATAGACTCAGCGTCAGGAAGAATTTTTAAGTTTACTCTATCCATAAAAGTCCCACGAGTAGCTAGGCAAAGAAGGTCAATCTCGACAGAGCCCCGCATTAACGTGACAAAGCGATGCTCCGACGAGACGGCGCCCGGTATCTCGAAGGTTCCGTAGTACCAGCTGATAGGCTCAGTGTCATTCATGCTCTCGGCACGGATACACACACCTTAGGATCAAGCCATCGTTGGGATGCCATACAGTTAGGGAATAACAGAACCACAAGTGATTCTGTCATTCCCGTATCCAGCGGGGCTATGTGGAAGCAGGCATCTGATATACGGTTTGCTTAACCCCCACATCAGAAACCAATGCACTCGCCAAAAACAGCATGCACAGTGGTTTAGGCAGTGAAAGATGAATAAGGATAGCCAACCCGCCCAACTGGTGGAGTTCTTTGAGAGGCATTTACATTCGATACTTGTTCGTACATAATCGTGGGTCGAAAATTGTCGTAAAACTATTTGTAAGTCGAAAGAAGCTGTCGAATTTTATATATGATCGAAGACCTTCATCAAAAGGGGTACTTTCAACCTAATTGATAATTGTGTAATATGTTGCATTTTTGTGCATTCTAGGGTCCAAGTTTTGGGCTGATTTGTTTCAGAAGAGCCAGTCTAAAATGCGAAATTTCGACTTTTATCTCGTAATTACGACTTTTATCTCGGGATTTCGACTTTTATCTCGAAATTTCGACGCTTTTTCCAAATCACTTCGACAGTGCTCCAATCTTTTCATAGTGGTATGTTTTTACGAAGAAGGATGACAGATACCGATGAGGTAAGTGATTTATTCCTTGAAAACTCATTATTGTAAATGAACCAATAATTTGTGGTAAAATTTAGGTATTTCTTCGGGAAAAGGCAATCTGGTTTCAAAGTCAGTTTTGACCAGTTACACAATCCTCAAATCGAATTCACGTTTCACTGTTTTACCTATCGAATAATAGGTTTGTTCTGCTTCTACGAAATTCAGGTTCTAGGACGTCAGGCTCATTCGCAGTAGTAGTATATTACAGCCGTTTCCAGGCTTCCCCCCACCATTATGACGTATCAATTGCTTTTTTTAGTAAAATCAAGGCGATGTGACCTTGAAGTATCTGGTGCATGGATCATTCAGAATTTTTTTCGTATGAGATTTTGTGTGTGTGACATAAGGACGTAATTAATTACATTTGGTGGGGCTTCAGCTCCAGAGTTGCTGTGGAGGGCCTTCAGTGAAACGGAGGAGAATGGATAATGCAACACCTACTTATACATGCAATTGTTGTAATGTGACAATTCCTTTGACCCAAGTGAATTCTCACCGGAGAACCATGAGTTATAAAAATAATGCATGTATTCAATTGTCTGACGGTGTTCAAATTATGAAGAATGCATTCAATTGCCGCATTGCTACATACAGGGCGGAGAGTTCGATTGTATCAACTGACTACATGTCATTTTTTAATGAGATTAGGCAGTAGGTCGTTGAACTACTGGAATCGTCCATCAGGATCCATAAAAGCATCAAGGTGAATATGGAAGTTTTTTGGGAATTATATTCTTCAGACTCAAGATTCGAGGTACACTAAGTCATTTGATTACCCAAATAAAATAGTGCACCATTCTTCTGATTTCAATGATGTTTTTGATGGATTCCGCGATGTAATTGTGACTCAAACAACTGAAATCCAAAAACGTGACTCAGGTATTTATTTTTTATAAATTTCAACGAGATTGAATGGTAATATTTTTTTTTGTAATTCAGGTTGGACTAAAATAATGTTTCTCGAGGTCAACATTAATAAATACAGTCCACTGGGAGGACGTTCATATGTAAAGCTATCATGAATGTTCGTAATGAGGATCAACACTTTTTTGCCTGGGCTATAACATCAGCATTATATCCTGAAAATGGTAGAGTGTCAGAACTTACGTCATATCCACATTTTTCCAATGTTTTAGATGTCACAGGTATGGATTTTCCGGTTGAAGTTAATAATAAGAGTATTGAAAGATTCAAAGATAGAAATGATATTTCAATTAATGTTTACGGTTAAGAGAGTAAATTTGACAAGGGTAAAATAAAGTATGATGTGATTGGTCCATTGCGATACTCACAGAGAAGACTCCGGAGACATGTCAATTTGTTACTTATAACTGATGACTCCGGTAATAGTCACTATTGTTGGATCAAAAAACTTTCAAGATCAGTTTCTAGTCAACTATCAGTTCATGAACACAAAAAATATTTTTGTGATGGATATTTGATGTATTTTCCCGAAAAGAGATTGCTTTCACGTCATGAAATGAATGACTGTAATCTCGTTAGTACTAAAACACCAACCACCAATTTCAAGATCAATAAATATGGTAGGGTGGTTGCAGAAAATAAATTATTGTTTGAAAACTCTGGGAGACACATGAGGGTACCATTTGTTGTATATGCTGATTTTGAATTATTACTTGAACCGATTCACGTGAATGAGCCAAATCCTGACAGTTCATACACGATTAAAACATTTAAACATGCCCCTTCCATTCATTTGATTATTTGATAAAATGTTCATATAATGATGGTTTGTCAAAATTTGTTACATATAGGGGCATAGATTCTGCTCAGAAATTTGTGAGTAGCATTGAAGATAATTTGAAAACGATATATCAAAATCATCTCAGATACCCTATACCAATGAATGCACAAACCCTCGAAGAAGGGGAACAATTTGCTGCAGCCAAAAATTGTAGTATATGTAATGAACCATTCATTGATGGAGAAGTCAAAGTTAGAGATCACTGTCATGTCACAGGGAAGAAAAGATCACATGCCTCTCATTCAAAATGTAATTTGAATTTTAAAATCCCTAATTTTATACGTATTATTTTCCATAATTCAAGTGATTATGATTGCCATCTATTCATAAAAAAATTGTCTAGGAACAAAGAGAAAGTTGATGTTATACCGCAAACTAAAGAGAAATATATATTTCTTTCACGAAGCATCTCTTCACACACACCTATATCGATAAAGAGTAGGGTTGAGAACAAATATATCAGAATGAGATTTATCGATAGTTATGAATTTATGACTAATTCGTTGGAGAATTTGGGAGCTAACTTGACTTCTGATCAATGTATGGAGATGCACAAACATTTCCCACAAATTGAGAAATTCAATTTGATGAGACAGAAAGGTTTATCTCCATATAGTTTCGTTGATGACATTGACAAATTGAACTATCCATCACTTCCGACAAAAAATCAGTTTTATGACAAACTCAGTTGTGAACATATGTCAGAAAATGAATATGATAGGGATGGAAATGTGTGAAATTTATTCGAGTGTCAGAATTTGGGTGCTCTGATTTGTATTTGAAGTCAAAGGTATTGCTTGTATGTGATATTTCCGAAAACTTTCGCACCACGAGTTAAGAGATATATTACTTAGACCTGGCACATTATTACGCTGCACCTGGATTATCTTGGGATGCTATGTTGAAGTATACGAATATTGAATTGGAATTACTAACTGACATTGATATGATTAACTTTTTTCAAAAAGGTATACGAGGTGGAATTAGTCAGTGTAGCGAGAGGAAACATATAGCAAATAATAAATTTCTACCAAATTATAATCCCAATGAACCTTCCATATTCATTACATATTTAGATGCAACAAATCTATACGGTCATAGTATGTCACAACCTCTACCAACAAGTGAATTTGCATGATTGACACTTAATGGAATTCTTGATCTTGATGTGATGAATGTGAGTGCATTCACATTTAGTGAAATTGAAGTTCAATTTCACTAAATTATCTTTTCAACTAGATCACTTACTTTCAGGTGAGCACTGATGATGACAAAAGTCGAAAGCGCTTTGCAAGAATTTTAATATATTATACACTTTAATACAAAACCTCTTCGATTCATTAAATCTGTAAAAGATTTCTATTAACTGATGAACAATGCGGTATATGGAAAGACAATGGAGAATGTAGATAATCGAATTGATGTTAGACTCGTTACACATTGGGAAAATATAGGGAAAAAAATAGGGGCCAGCACTCTCAAATTCAAAGCAAATTTCGAAAATTGATCAATTTCTACAGATAATTTCGTTGCCATTCAATTGGAAAAAGTCCATTACCATGAACCATTATATTTGACATTTTCTATATTAGAATTCTCTGAAACAGTCATGTATGACTTTCTCTATGGATGCATCAAACAACACTTTGGTGCTGATATGTTTGAAAATATAGAAAACTTACCTCAACCTCAAGTAACTTTCATCACTGAACTTGTTACGAAACTGCCTAATAATATCACAGATTATAGTAGTGTTTTTAGAATAGAAAATTACTGTCCTTTGTAAATGGTTGAAACATTTTCATTCTTTTAATTTTTTCGCCTTAAATTTTTTATCATTTGCTCATCAATGGAATTTCGCTGTTCACAAATGGATACCTTTATGTATCAGAATTTCAGTCATTTCTTCTTATCAGTTTCAAATTCATGGACACATTCGTAACGATGTAATTTCTCATATTCAAAGGGTACTTCGCCCTTTGAATTTTTAAAGTTGAGGATAAAGAGGTGGAGGGTATGAAATCACATGCGCTAGTATCAATTCAATAATCAAAATTGGTATGTCCAAATATTTGAAAAGTTCAAAGTGGAAAAAATGTTCATGACAAAACATTGTGGCTCTCTCCCATAAAGTTTGACTATGAACAACTTCCAAAGAAACAATGAAATCAGTCAATGAATGAATAATAATTCAAACCTACAAGTGAGATTTGTGTTATTTACAAATATGAAGCAATCTTGGGAAATATATGAGAACGGCTCAACAGACAGTTTGACAGTATGATATCATATTGTGATATCAATTCGATGACCTTTCTTCATATTGAGGAAAATTCATTGATGACTTCATTTTGTGTTCAATGAAACAGTTGTTAGGATGGTTTTTTCAATATCCCACACTGTGATACGCAGCATGAATTTACATGCTATTTTTATCGCAATTCATGAAATTTAAATAACATTGCTCATCTTCTTTCACTTCAGTGAAAAAATTAGAAGCATGGGTAATCGCCTTTTATTTCATATCACTATATATTTATTTTTTCAGTTCATGACTTTTTTGTTCGTATCTCATAACTGAATTATATATTACAATTTGCTAATAGCTTTCTCTTTCTTTCTCTCCTGGAATAAAAATTAGTTGAAGTCATAGCAGATTCTCATTACCAAAGTATGTTTCGAAAACAATGAAAATAGCTATTTATGACATGAGTATTAAAAGTAAGGTTTGTGAAATTGCTCAACTCACTACGATCGTTTTGCAAACTTTTTCACTCACAAAATAACAATTTCTTTTGACACAAATATCATACAAGGTTTGATATCATATAATAAAATAATAAAATAGATAAATTTAATATTTCTATAAAAACAAATTTTTACATCACTTGTCAGTTAACTATTTTCATGTTATCGAATTTGCTGTGAAGTGGCCGTGTCTGGTGACGACGAATCACCTGCTTACCAACAAACAGTATTGTTTAGAGCACACGCATTTCATTTAAAGTTTTTGCTGGTGTTTAATGTCTTGCATAATGAAGAACAATAGTGAGGAATTGTATGTTCTTGAGGATATTGAAGAGGCTGCATAAAGAGCTTCAATTGAATTTTTACCGAAAAATCGGCTCAGCAGTACGACATTGCATATTATAACTTTCTTAGCTGGTGTAGACTTGAAAACGTCGAACAAAATTTCAGCGAAACCGTCTTCTTAGCCTATCTAGAAGAGAAATAAAAAATATGGAACTCGTCAACTTTGTGGAGCAAGTTTTCTATGATAAAGTCAAATGCGCTCGTTGAAACTAGTGCAAATATTTCAAAGTAATAGCATTCTTGAAGTGGAAAAATAAAAGTTATAGGCCCAAAACATCAAAAACTCTTATGTTGGAACAAGTCCAGAGGTTTATAAATGAGGCGCCAGATGAAAAATATTTGATGATAAAAGTTGCTACTATTTTGGGAATATATAGAGCCTGCCGGCGTGAACAGCTGTGCCATTTATTAATGGAACACATCAAATTAAGCACTCAAATCACTGATTGTTCAAATTTCAAATACAAAAACCAAAATAGGTCGTTCTTTTTGCATTGTTGGAAAAAACATTGACTATTCAAATGAATAACGTTGCATTCTGCCCTTCTGTTATCAATCATCAACGTTGTTTTTCTGAAATACTCAAATTATAAATGCAGTGCCAACCCAGTTGGTATAAACGCGTTTGGGAAAATGCCCTCAACCATTGCTGAGTTTCTGAATATCCCGGAATCAAAGGTCCAGAAGGTCTTCTGCTTCTTTGCTAGCACAATTAGGAGCAATTATAACGGATATCAAGTAGCACGGAGGATGGAAGTCTTCAACAGTAGCTGAGGGTTACATCGATCAATCTATTTTTTATTAAAAGGCTATTGCTGGAAGAATTAGCTCAACAGCTAGCTCCAGTGTTACAGCATCGTCCTCTTCCCTTCAAGAATTAAATGTTAAAGCCCATGAAATTGTCAACTCAATAGTTCAAATATATCACAAGGCTTTTCAACATCGCAAGGTATCAATATCAGCAGTTGTTCTAATTGTACGTTTTATATTGATGTTCATAAATAATAATAATGATAATAATGTCATTATTATTATTATTAAATTTCAACACGCTACTTTGTAAACATCATCTTTTAATACTTCTGACAATCATTGAAAATGTCAGATAGTTGAACAAAAAAGAATTTCTAATTGTCATCAAACAAAGCAATGACTAGGATATTCCATTTTTCAGATCGGCAAGTCGTGAAGACTCGATAATTGTCAAATCTTTTGTGGCAACCCGAATGAGGATTTGATTGATTTTCTGGGTATACTTTTACGAGTTTTTGATATTTCTAAAAACAAGCATTTTCTATACTGAACCACCATTTTGAAACTGAAACAATATCAGTCTTAGAAATCAAAACTCAATACTAGCTCAGTCTCATCAATAGATAATTATTGAATATGTCATCAGGGATAATTGAAAATATCAAATTAATATGCCTAATCTACGAACAAGTTACCTGGATTCGGACTGAACTCATCCATTTCACAATTCGACTTATTTGTTCACCATGTACAAATTCTGTTCGGTTTTGTTCAATACATCATGCATATAAATGCAGACTATCTTCATTGAAGAGATGAGACATGGAACAATTTCTTTTTTGGTGAAATTATGCAAATTTCATGAAACCATAACCACACATATTCAATACAGGTTGTCGTTGATTTTTTGAAGAAATATATAAGTCCAATCAATGAACAAAATCATAACTATATGATACAATTCGATTCATAACTCCTGATGACAATATTTTTTCCATATACCGATAAATGAACATGATTAAAGTTTGAGTAACTGATGAAGCTACCATGTGGCGAAACGCGTTTCGAATGAAATTCCTTGTGAGAACTCTAAAATTATGATCATGGATAGTGTTACGCATTTTTATAACACGTTAGGAATCACACGTTGAAAGGTGAGACCTCGTTAGTCCTACGCTCACACAAGTTTCGACTTTTGAAAATTGTTGTTCGTAGGAGAGAGACAGCTGGTTAATGGAAAAACAGATTGCAACAAAATAGATTTTTAACGGGTCACAGTTTATAATTCAGAAGTACCGTTATTAGGTACCATTGTATTAAAAAAACACACTTCAATTTGAAATTTTCAATTGAAAGTGCACAAAACCGCGAAACATGTTTCGCTTCACAGTAACATGTTCGGGCGTCACAATATTGTGACGCGAGTATTGTGACGCCCGAAGATTCTATTGTATAGCGGAACACGTGTTGAGGCTTTGTAAACCTTGTGAAAATTTCACATTGAAGTGTATTTTCTGAATGTGTTGTAATGGATTTTCATCAAATATCGGTTAGTTCTATCATATGTTTGAAAGTATAGTACAAGTAAACGATATATAGATAGGGAGCTAACTAATTTCTTTATTCACTAATCATTTCTGATTATATGAGAATCACAATAACTATATATATATATATATATATATATATATATATATATATATATATATATATATATATATATATATATATATATTACAATGTAGGTTTTCACGGATGGTAGAATATGATGTCTTGTTTTTCCGGGTGTCGACTATCGAATAATACACAACGGATGAACACCCGGAAAAACAACACATCATATATATATATATATATATATATATATATATATATATATATATATATATATATATATATATATATATATATATATATATATATATTTTTCGGAAGCTTCTGATAATTCCTCTTCCATATTCCCTGTTTCACTATCACTGTCGTCATTTAAATCAATAATCAATTTATTTCCACCATCATTATGAAAGTGTCCATTCTCCATATAGTCTTTTTCAACTGAAATTACTTTTTCAATCCTATTCTTCCAGTCTTCTTCTTTATCCAATTCTGAAGAGTTTTGTCACAGCAGCTCACGTTATGGCAGAAAAGTATTGTTTGGCAGTCGTATATTGTTTACCATCGCTATTGGAATCACTACACTGAAAAAAGTCTACGTTGTTATCACACTCGTTATTACTATTAGTTCTTGTTAAAAGAAGCCACAATTTAAACAGATAACAAAAGTTTTAGGTAATTATAATAGCACCAATATCGAATGTCAACACTGGAATCATTTAAAATTTAATTTTATGACTCTTCAACCAAACATAAAACTCGGTAAGTGAAAATTATCCAATAAAAGCTGCCAAGTCCACGTGTACTAGTTTGCGGTCGGTTCATTTCTATGTATTGGTTATTTTGAGGGCTCTGAGAGTTCGACTATAATAATAATAATATGCTTTATTGCCCAAAGAACATTAGGTCTTATTGACAAAGCTGCAAATTTTCATCAGTCATCAGTCATCATCATAAAAAAATTTAAAACGAAATTCTTGTGCACTCACACAACATGTTCTAGATAATGATCATTCAGCCAATTATACTAACACCAAAATTCTCCATTTCGAACCAGATTCAAATAAAAGGCAATTTCTGGAAATGGCTGAGATCAAAATTAAAGAAAACAATATCAACAAAAAGAGAGACATCGACAACCTCAGCAAAATTTATTCATTTTTACTAACAAAAAATATAAATCTGAATACATCCTGTAATATTAACACAGTATAAATCCCCATAATAAACGATAATAAAAAATTTGAAAAAGTATTTCATATTATGCAATGTCAAAAAGTTGTCATATATATATATATATATATATATATATATTTATTTGATGCAACTAATTTTCCTTTATTTTGAGTATTTCAATATTAAATTCTACAAAAAGGATTTGAAGCTTTATATCTTCTATTAATTATCTGCATATAATTAATAAAAGATATAAAGCTTCAAATCCTTTTTGTAGAATTAAATATTGAAATATATATATATATATATATATATATATATATATATATATACATATACAGATACACATATACATATCTATACACACACATACATATATAGGGTACAAATAATGTTAAAATACTCAAACACATATAAAATTGATTAAAGATATCATACAATGAAAAATACCAAAAAAGTTCAAAATGTTGAAATGCAGTATACCATACTTTGTTTAATAAAAAATACAGTTGATAAAATACATTAGAGAAAGCGGTCCTCATAGAAATCTTCTAAACTATAATAGGATCTACCACATAATAAGTCTTTTACTGATTTTCGAAATACACAGCTATCCTCTGAAATTTCAATATGGTCAGGTAAATGATTAAACATCTTGAGACCATTGTAATATATAGAGTCTTTGACTGGACTAGAGGCTGGTATAGGTAATCTTAGGTCGTTAGATTGTCGAAGGACATAATAATTGGAGTAACCGCTAAATATCAATTTATGTTTGTTGATTATTTTTGAAGTAGTAGTATATTCTAATTATTTCGTTGCAAAAATCATGAATACGATTTCATACATACTTCTTGATTTGCCTCAAAATAATTTATTGGTGGCTACTTGAAATATGAATGAACCAGGACGGGGAAAGGAATATATCATACCGAAGTAATTCCGTAATTTGAATAATTAATGAAAATCCGAATGAAAGTCTATTGCAGGATTTTCATTTCGAACAATGTAGTCTTCACAATTATTGATATTTCTCGAAATGAAGGTTCTTTATTCAGAGCGGATTTGATATTTTCTGACCTGCTGTTTGACTTAGTCATGAAATAATGCAGACTTCTGACGACATCCAAAAAATATTCTCATTTTTTCTGTACTCAATAGACTACACTGTATTTATTTCGAATAACATTTTTTTGAATTCACCTCTACCAGGCATACTCTTTATGAGACTTTTCAAATTTCTACCAAATTACATCGTCGATGCAATAATATTTTTAACCGTTGATCACATATATGAAATGAAAGTATCTTTGTATCTATAAAATGTGTGAAGTACCATAATATAATGTTGGTTGGAGATAGTGTTTGAAATATTTATTATCATCAAATATTATTATGTGATGGAATTCATCGATACTTGATGGGAATCCATAATAACATATGATATAAATTGATTTAAAAACCCTGAAAGAATCTGTAAAAAACTAAAGATAAGGACCTGGAAGATAGAACAAACTTACCGTTACGAGTAGTAGTAATGTATATATATATATATATATATATATATATATATATATATATATATATATATATATATACATTACAGAAAACGTGAAAAAAGTAGGAAAGCGATAAGTGTAACACACTGGTTTCGCAATAAAAATAACAATCTACACATAGCTTACACATATACACATAGATATGACATTTTTTTTACACATGACATTATGAGTTTGAGGAATCTCTTCTGTAACGTTTCCAGTGGTTTCAAATGTACACGTAGAGCTGATCCCCAAGCAGTTATTCCATATCGTAAATGACTCTCAACAAGGGACGTATATAAATGATTCAGTTCGTTGAAAGGTAAATATCTTTTCAGAACCCGAAGTCTGTAGAGGGCTGTTTGGAGTTTTTTTATAATATATCTGATGTGGTAATCCCATTTTAGATGTGTGTCAATATATACGCCTAAGTATTTCGATTGTTTAACAGACTGAATTGTTATTGTATGGTTTTGTGTAGTCAGAATATTGAGGTTGTCATAAGGACAGGCATTAGATGCATTGCAACTGAAAGGAAGAAAATTCGTTTTCTCCACATTTACAGTCATGAGTCTGTTATCAAGCCACAGTTTCAATAATTGGAAATCTGCCTCTACCTTTTCTTTCAATTCTTGCCAACTGTCCCCTTCATAAAATATGGCGGTATCATCCGCATATCCTATTATGGTAACCACGCTATTTATTTTAAGTATATCGTTTATATTATGGTTGAATAATAAGGGGTTCAACACTGTGCCCTGAGGAATTCCACATTTAATAACTCATCACTAGTTTTATCTGCTATTCTAACAACTTGTTTTTTGTTTTGTAGATAACTTTCAAATAATTTCAAACATATACCTCTGACTCCATTATTGTTCAGTATTTGTAATAGTAATTGGTGGTCAACCGTGTCGAAAGCTTTTTTTAGGTCGATTAACAGGCAAAGTGAAGGTTTTCCTTTTTCTAAGGATTTGTGTACTATTTCTGTTAGTTCAAGTATCGCATCTTCGCTAGATGTTTTTTTTTAATCCAAATTGTTTGGTCGAAATAAGTTTATATTAATTGATAAATGAACCTAATCTTTTCTTCACTAATTTTTCGAAGATTTTTGAGAGGTGGGTAATAAGCGAAATAGGTCTATAGTTACCGATTTGGGTTTTATCACCTTTTTTATGGATAGGCGTGACTATTGTTGTTTTGAGAGCGTTTGGCCAGATACCAAGTGACAAACATCTATTTACTATACTAAGGGTTCTAAAATGAATTTTGGAATAGCTTTCAAAACTTTAGCTCTGATTTCATCGTTCCCTGGTGATTTATTATTTTTTAATTCATTAATAATAAAATTCAACTCATTTTTATCCGTTGGAATCAAAACTAAGGAGTTAGGTAAATTATTAGTGATTGGGGTGGAGTTGGGGTTCCTAGGTATTTTGTTCGATAAACTCTTTCCGACGTCTACAAATTTATTATTGAATTCATTGGCTATGTCCCTATGGTCAATTAATAGTTCACCTTGATCGTTCGCGATTGGTCTAATAATATTTACTTTGCGTTCAGTACCCGTGATTTATATATGAAAGTTATTGAGTGTCTTGATATAGAAACAGAGGTTAATAATCGAACATAGCACTCAAAAAGTGGCAAACCAGAGCCACGTGTTTCGAGTTTTTGTCCCATGAACAGTATGGTGCAGACAAGTGTAAGGCAACACTTGGTTACTCGAACTCAGAAGTTGGAGTAGAGCCTAGATGAGGATAGCACGACCAGCTGTCGAAAGCGCTCGCAGATAATCAAACAGAAGTTATAAAGCTTCAAATCCTTTTTGTGACTTACATTGATATTAAAGTAACATATATATATATATATATATATATATATATATATATATATATATATATATATATATATATATATATATCTGGTATATATAACATATCTGGTTCCAGTCAGAAGACCTAGAATTCCCAAGCTACATCTAACATGACCAAGCAGGCAGCTATAGCTACCTGCGTGACATCTGGGTCCAGGATATAAATACAAATAGAGATCATATCGAGTGTGCCTAATACAAATCAAATATAAAACAATTCGTGGACACAACACTCCAAAAAGAGGGGCAAACCATGGACACGTGTTTCTGGCTTTCGGCCTCATCAGCGCGGTGCAGCCAAGTGTAAAGATGGGCAACACTTGTTTGCCGAAATCAGGAAACAACACAAACGCACCACGGAATGGTTACTCCAAAGTTATGGTGGAACAAGCTTTCGCTAGAAGACAGCAAGAGCGTCACAAGGAAGAGAAGCTGACACGACCATTTCTTGTACTTCCCTACATCAGAGGATTGTCGGAGAGGATGAGAAAAATTGAATCCAAGTATAACATCAGAACCTGCTTCAGATCTGGAAACACTACCTGTAGCAGCCTCACAAGAACCAAGCCACCAAACGCGGACTGCGATTCCAAGAATTGCATTTACCGGATACCCTGCGAGTGCGGAGAACTCACTCACACGGTGAGTGTATCCAACCACCATCAATCGACTAAGAGAGGAATCATCAAGACTCGACTAGACTAGACTAGAATCATAAGATGTATGAGTCGGGCGCACTGCGAGTGCAGAGAATCATACATCGGTGAAACTAAGATGCCATTGAAAGTTCGCATTGTCGAGCACAAGAAACACACACAGCGAGAAGAAACCAGTAAATCAGGAATAGCAAAGCATGTTTGGACTCATAAACATAACATCAAGTGGGCTCAAGCTGAAATCATCCTCGGAGAAAATTCAAAGAAGTCGCATATATGTTGTCCAACAACGCATTTAGCCAAGCTAGCGTAAAAATACACAACATTTGATAACCTCTAATCAAGCGGAACACGACCAACTCCCGCCAAACGGTCAGTTTCCGCCAAAGCCGATGAAGCGGAGAGAAGGAAGAGGAAATAGGGGAAAGGTGAAAGCACTCGAATGACCTATAAATAGTCAGATCACTGAGGAATAAGTCATAAGTCCAGTTATCACCCGAATACGATTGTGGATACTAACAATCAAAACCGTGAAGTGACCAGGGTTGTAATCTTTCAACTTTTTAATTTTCATTTCTTGATAATGATTTTCCAATTTTCATCTCGTGTTGATAGTTCAATTTTTCCAATTTTTTAGTTGTTGCTTGAATTTTATTTCATTGTAATTTCAGTTTTTTGCTGGATAAAATTGTTATTTTTCAGCTAACGTTTTTGATTTTTAAATT
The DNA here is from genome assembly GCF_025532065.1 of Leptinotarsa decemlineata. Lineage (NCBI taxonomy): Eukaryota > Metazoa > Arthropoda > Insecta > Coleoptera > Chrysomelidae > Leptinotarsa > Leptinotarsa decemlineata. Next base: position 2,992,653 of record NW_027412551.1, read on the forward strand.
TTTTACAGATTCTTTCAGGGTTTTCAAATCAATTTATATCATGAATGAAATGAAAGGATTTTTCAGTAACATTATATTATGAAAGTTTACCTTCATTAGGGTACACAAAACCGCAACAAATATTCCACACTATACAATTACTTATCGAAACCCAAAGAATAGATATAGAATATATACATCAGTGATCCATCCTATAGTTCAAGTTATTTTGGAAGAAAGGAATTTTTGCAAAATTACAAAATTTTTCTTCCATTTCAAAACCAAGCTTTTTGAACCAGCCGAACTCCTAAAGTATATTTCAGGTATATGAATCAAGTGAATTGAGGTGACTTATTTACAATTGGGGTGGTAATTAGGGAAATATTATCACATTTTTTTGTTGGCGAATAACTGGGTATCAACATTATTTTCGTCATGATTCGATTAGTTTCTGGTGACAAGGAAAAAAAAAGTTTTATCAAACATTCCACAAAAATTCTACAAGTTTTTGCCGAAAATAGAATTTAGTTTTTGATTACTACACATTGAAACTTCCAATTCCGGCATTTGACGAATAGGAATTCAGTTAGTTATTTTTCCGTTTGTATCGGGTCTACAGACACCCACCGTTTCTTTTGTGCTCCATAAGCTACATTTCTACCGAAATTATTTTTTTTGATGGACTGCCTAATTTTTCAGTTTTTCGCAGAAAACAGTCTGAGAACGTGGGTTTATTGTTCGAAAAATCAAGACACTTACTCTTGAGTTCTGAAGAACTTGATGGTTGCTTTCAAATGATTCCCACATTATTCATTTCCGGACTTATTTTCAATGTAACAAGCACTTTTTCCAAACATTACGCGTTTCATCAACCGAGTTGGCTTCTTCAGGCGGTTATGAAAATGAGAATTTATTTTTTATGAGAGACAAATAGGAGTGACAAGTGACTTAAGTTTCGTAGTATGTGAGGTGAAATTTTGGGTATGCTATACCCTCCGATGTTGAAAAGAAGTTTGGGTGTATGTACTTTCGTATTTTGAGATGTTGATTACGAAGTCGAAAGAAAGTATCGGTGCTTTCCCTTCAAAGTTCCGAAAATTACAACTTTTCGACATTCTTGTTGATCATTGAACTGAAAAATGTCAAAGAAGGTGAAATAAGATCCGAAAGTGATGTGGTGATTAAATAATTGTGTTTTTCTATAGTTTGTATTGTGCAAAAAGGAGGCTGAATAGTTGCGATTTTCAGAATTTTGGCAAGACGCAACTTTGGAAATAAGGGAGAGCACCGTTTTTTTGTTCAGATTCGTAATCTACAAGAAAAATTATGAAGTACCTATACCAATTTGGAGAGATCCGCCCATCCAAAATTTTACAAGAATAAGTAAGTCCAATTTTTTATGAGGCGAGGTAAGAATCCGAATAATCACTTGAACTCATCCTCCTCATGAACAAATAACTCATATTTGTCATTTTACAAAAATGTATTTTCATGGCAGTTATACGTTATACCTTGAGGCACGTTTTCGACAAACTACTCTATATGATGAAAATTGTCGATATGATTGTGAAATTGAGAGCTCTATAGAATGCAAAAGGTATATGACTCCGTGGCGCAACGGTAGCGCGTCTGACTCCAGATCAGAAGGTTGCGTGTTCAAATCACGTCGGGGTCAATTTTTTTTTTCGTGTTCATATAGACTTCTGATTAGGAAAAGCTGCTATTTGAAAATCTTGCAAAATAATTGCTAGTTTCATTGAAAAAAATTATTCAGGTCAAGAAATGCATCGTTCCCAAAATACAACTCTTTCAAAAATTCCTCCTCCTGAACATGCCCTCACTTTTTGTCACTGCAACTAGGAAATAATTTGTAGGTATGTATGTTATATAAAATGAAGACGTTCGAAAAAATTTCATTTTTTTAAGTTTTGCGTATAGCGACACTTCTGTGAGATTTTTCTATATAAAATTTTTATGTTTGGTATTTATATAAAATAATTAGCGATTTGAATGGATTCATTCGAATATTTTGCAGCAGCTGAAAGGTGAAACGTACGAAAGAATTATGTTTTTGATGAATAGTTTGGATAGGACTAAACGCTGACTGCTTGGAAAACGTTCATAAACACCCAAAGATAATTTATGTAACTGCATTTTGGAGATCGATTGATAATTTTACATATTCTGAAAACGTAATCGGCATCGTTTATTACATCGTTAGTTACGAGAGGTACAATTCAATGAAAAACATTTTTTGTTCTCAAAATTGTTGATGCCTTTTAATTACAATGTAGTGACATTTTTTTCTCATTTACATACAATTATGAATTGATAACTTATCAGATAATTTCATTTTAGAACAAACACTAAAGAAGTATATTATATTTCTATTAGGAAAACACAAATTCTTGTATAAATAATTTATGCTATTCCCCAATTTAAGAAGTATTTCATTTATTTATCCATTCATTTATTTGTTTGTGTATTCATTTATTTATTTATTTGTGTATTCATTTATTTATTCATTTATTTAATTTTCATTCATGTGTTTATATTCGAACATACATATCGGTCTCATTACTTTGAAAAATAATCTAACTTGAAACTAATGCTTTATGAGAGAGTACAATCCAAATCATTCATTGCATTGAAGTTGTTGGTATGATACAGATTAACTAATTTTTTTTCATGAACTTTTATTGTTTTCAACTGTTTCATCATTTTTCATCAATTTGAGGGGAGTTTTAAGGGATTTTTGCTATTAATATTATGAATTTCTCAACTATTCATCTTGAAGTTTTCATTACCTTTCGTTATATCTATTTTTTCAATGATTATCGACTTATAATCTCGAATTTTTTGTTGAACAATGAAGAGAATATATTAACGTAATTATTTTTGAAACCATCAACATGCTCTCTGTTGTTATATCCGGATACAGTTCGAAGCCACACATAGACATGTTACCTGAAAGAAACTGTGGTTTTGATCCGTTTCCTAGAAGTAGTTTAATTTCAACTCCTGTCCTTTGTTTTCTGCAAACACGCCAGAAGGCATCCGCATTAATCATATCCAGCATTTAGCAATTTGCCGCTGACTCCTGGACACAAAGGGAGAGCTGTTCGGGATTGCTTGTCCCCCATTTCCTATAATGTCCACCCCTACCCCCAGGGAAAACCTGATCCGGGAGTTCCTAACTAAGTCAGTTAATCCTCTACTAATTTGCCGGACTTTTCCATGAATTAACAAGGAGGCCAAACCCTTTGTTCCTGTTGATTGGTGGATATGTCTTCGATGGTTTATAATGAATTTCAATACGAAAATACAGAGCAAATATGATACTAATTTTACGTGTCACTAATAGATAATTCATATAAAAATGAGATGTTGAAAAAAATTCATATAAGAAGATGATATTTTACAACAAATCCATGCATCTATTACAGATGAATTTTTCAATACGTATACGAATATTTTATAAATACTTTGTTTTAGCATTTACTTTGATACATTTCTATATTCCATTATTTTTAATATTTATTTCATATATACTCTGTAATAATAGCATTTTCTGTAACTGGGTGCTCCTATTGGAAATGAATCGTTTTTTTTTTTCTATTTGGCGTCTACCACTCTATCGATGTGAAAATATATCGTCTGAACGTCTATCGTTTTTTCAGCATGTAAAAGTGAAATTTGGTAATAAATTTTCATATATTCGTTATTGTTGTTATTGGTAGCGATAAAAACGTTTATTATATTATTATTGTTAAGTGATTTTATACTGATCTGAAGTGATACGGTGGCTCATCATCGTGTTGAAACCACGCAGTGCTATCCAGTGAATCACAATATCATTTGAACAGAAGGCAGCTGCATCGAGAAAAATCACTCTGTTGGCAAATCATCATCTCGCATAATCCTAATCTGCTGTCAACTTGATTCAGGGAGATGATGATCTGATACTGACAGAAAAAATCCCATTTGTTTGTTTCCTGAAATTCCAAGAATTTGCCATTTCCACCATTTGTGAAACTGAAATCGTGTAATTTCTCCTTCACTCTGCTAATATTTAGTTGACTGTGTTCTATGATAATCAGGGTACTTATTACTAAATATTTAACAAAGTTGGGCTTGAGTCCCGGACCTTTTGCATCATCATTGTTTCCATTGTCAGAGTTTGAGTCCAACGTAGGATTTTACTAAATTTCAGTATACTTCGATAATAAAATTTAAACGTCGTTACTAAGACAATGAAAAAAAAAAGGAAAAAACTAACCAAACTAACTTTTTCGAACTTTTGATGCACTGTTTGGAACCTTTGGTGTAGTGATGAATATTACTGGAGGTTTTTGTTCCCAACACCAAATCGTTATTTTTAAGACCTCGACACATGTTTCGATCACCAAGTGAAACTATTCAAAGAGAAAGATTAAAACATCTTTGAAGATGATCACTTGGTGATCAAAACACAGGTCGAGGTGTTAAAAATAAGGATTTGCTGTTGGAAAAAACTCCAATAATATTCATTTCAAACTTTTACAAATATTTCCTGAGGTCAGATCATATGTTGTTTTGATACTGAAGTGTATAAATTCTAAAGTCCTATTGAATGCTTAACCAGTCCGATAAATGAGAAGTTAGCCACAGTTTTCTGGCCACACTTTCTCACGTAGGGAAAATTTCATGTGGGATAGAGGAACAAATGCGAGCGGTGTTATCAGACTTTCTACTTTCTCAGTTACTGATGATTGAAGCCCTTCCGGTGTGTAACACCGGAAGGGCTTCATGTGTTTGTTCTAGTCTACCCAAAATATTTTGAATGTCAAAAATTCTTATATTTTACAAAAAGAAAGACATGAAAAAGATTATATATACGGGTCAAAACGATTTGTTTGACCGCAATAGGTGAGGAAAAATAATTTCGCGGCACGATCACTGAACTATCAGAAATATTTCGACTGCCAAAAATTCTTGAAATTCACAGAATGAAGGCATACAGATGAAATTATATACAGGATCTAAACAATTTGTTTGGCCCTAATAGGCGAGGAAAAAATAATGTCTGAAAAAACTTTAAGCAAAGTATCTAAACTATTTCGAGTGCCAAAAATTAGTAGGCGTTGTAGGAAAGAAGATATATAGAAAGTCATATATACAGGGTCAAATCAATTTGTTTGGCCGTAATAAGCGAAGAGAAAAATAATGTTTGACAAAACTTCAAGCAAAGTACCCGAAATATTCCGAGTGCCAAAAATGAGTAAGTTTCGTAGGAAAGGAGACATATGGGAAATCATATATACAGGGTCAAATCTATTTGTATGGCCGTAATAAGCGAAGAAAACAATTATGTCCGACAAGATTTCAAGTAAAATTCTTGAAATATTTCGAGTTTCTAAGACTATTGAGCTATCGATAGAAAAATTAAATATATCCTCGTACTATAATTACTCGAGAACTGAAAGCGTTGCCACGAAACAAAAAATACCATTGAAAAGACCATGAGAAATAACGAATAATTCCGTTATACAATCCTTTTGGACCCCCGTCGGTATATCGACAGAAAAATCAAATATATCCTCGGAAACTGAAGGCGTTGCCACGAAATAAAAAATTCTGTTGAAAAGACCATAAGAAATGACGAATAATCCCGTTATCCAATCATTTTGGACCCCCGTCGGTATATCGATAAAAAAATTAAATATATCCTCGTACTATAATTACTCGAAAACTGAAAGCGTTGCTACGAAACAAAAAATACTTTTGGAAAGACCATGAATATAACGAATAATTCCGTTATCCAATCCTTTTGGACCCCCTGCAAACTAATGAAAATCAGCAGAGGTTGAAAAGATGAAAGCAATTTAATTTAAAAAAAGTAGTGAAATTTAATCCTCCCAGTCGTAACTTTGAAATTCTCCTTCTTGTTCTTCTTCTTGATCTCCTTGTTCTTGCTAGTCTTGTTCTTCTTCTTCTTCATATTCATCCTGAGTACATGTAAACTGCGTTGATAGCGCTGTATGAGATGTCGCCTCTTTGGAATCAAACGGATCCTCCACTGTTGGTGATTCAATATTAGAGCACGACTTTCCTTAACAATGTGTACATGCCAGAGAACAAAACAACCACAATTAGCACCGCACCCCTTTTTGTAGCTGCAAAAAATTGTGTTCAGCAGTTTTTCCGGCGCAGGTGGAAGTGAAGTTTGGACTGGTTCTTATAAATTGTTGACTAACTTTCAACCCCAGTCTGTAGGGTCTCATTGATAACCAAGCCACACTTGAACTTGGTAATACCCGAAAAATATGTGGATGAGCAACAACTGAGGTTGGAGGAAGACAAGGTAATTATACTTGTTCAGTGATAATTTTTTGTCGAGTTGAATTACTAAAAACTTCCGCACATTGAACTAAATTTTGTTTTTCAAACATTTTGAAAACTGTTACTTTACCCCTCCTGTAAAATGCAGATGTCGTATCACAGCCAGTTATTGCGTGTAAAAATAATACATGATTTTGACACTTTGCAAAAGTAAATAAATTTTTTGATAAATATATTTCCGATTGATGTTGAGCTCTTTCCTTGGTTTTAAGAAGAAAATAGTTTTTTCAGTTGGAGTTCGAGCAGTGAGTAATACAAGTAAGTCTACATGTTCACCAACAACAATAGTTGTATTTGTCAAGTTGAATTGCTCTATTGCTGTTTCAATTATCAATAAATTATCATTATTAGCTTGTTTTACCAATATGTTTTCAACAGTAAATTTTTCTTTCAACATTGAAATGAACCGAGACTTATTGTATTTGTAAGAAATTTTTGTTGACTGGTTGGAACTGTTATATTTTCATCAAATAAAATATCAATTTATGTAGATGTTGCTAAAGTATATGTATGTATATATATTTTATATTATAAGTGTAAGTTACAATGTCCGATAGAAAAATATTTCAACATATATTACAACTACAGATACCTATGTATATACGCGGCGAATGCATGCATATTATGACAATCAAAACTTTTTGAATCGTTATATGTCAAAAATGGTGGCTTGTAGGAAGAAAAGTATTGATACATTTATTGTAGATAATTTTATGATCTACAGTTTTTTCTGAAGTATTTTGATGATAAAACTAACCGGTTTGCTGGAAATCGCGAAAAACTCATTTTCCTGACTTTTGACCTTGAATAAAAATTTTTCCATACAGGGAAAAGATGGGAAACCATAAAATTTTATTTTTATTCATATTAAAAACAATCTTACTGATTTTCATCTTGGTGGGAATTTAGGTAGCTTCTCTTATTTTTGGTCAAATTTGACTGGACTACAACGGTTTGTCAATTGCCTGACAGTCCCTCATGTGCCTCCACAAAAGTCAATTGTACTCGACCAGTTATAGGTGTTCCCCTTCAATATTACGAGACGGAATTGACGGTAATGAATATGTTCTTATTTCAATTTACCTCTGCTCATTGGTTTATTGAGAAACTTCACATGTATCGTACGCAGATGAAGCAGGTGTTTTTTTTTTTCATGAGATTTCAACAAATTGCTTGAAAATCTGTTCCATTCAGTATTAGCAATGGTAATAATTCTTGTATGTTCACTCCAAAATGCTAATTTCGACACAGCTTTTACTAACATCGAGTATTATGCATACATTGAAGTGAAAATTATATTCAGTGATATGATGATTATCTATATTCCAAGTCACTTACAAAGCAAGCCTTACTCCAGTCATTTGAGCTTAAATTAGGTAAGAATCTCGGAATTCGAGATACCCAGCTGTAAGTCTGTAAATACTTATATATTGACACCCTGAAAGTTGTCTTGAAACCTACATATGGTAGGGTGTACGCAACTATTAAATTTCAAGGTCAAAGGTCACAAAAATCGTTTTTTGCGCTTTTTTTGTAAATACCTCATTTCCTATCGGTTTTTTTGCTATTTGTATTCACGATCAATATTGTAGAATACAAAATTCTCTACAAATTTTGTTTGAAAAAATTTTTCATACGGTGAACCGTTTTCGAAATAGAGGGCGGAGAGCGCGCGGTCATATTATCACTTCAGGTCAACCGATGCCTCCGGTCGAAAATGCGCCATATATAGTTGATGAACAAATTCTCATGAAAACCATGAAAACCGAAGGAGGAGTATCTCGTGGTCGAAGTATGAAAGAAAGTGTTTTGTGTAAATGGGTATATGCTATGTACGCCACAAATACTATTTGTGAGGAAATGGAGAAGTTCTGTAATATCTCCTTGGAGTCGACCAAGCAACACGTAGATTCCAGAGACTCAAGAGTGAAAAAAGACAATGCTGACGTAAATATACTATTTGATAAACTCCATGATCCTTTTCCAAATACTACGCAGTTGATATCGATAGCTTCTGGAATTGTTGGAAATGAGCAAATTAACTGCCACAGAGCTAACGAAATTGGATTAGAGTCTATGAAGAAGATCACCGGCTTATCATTTAATGAAATAAATTTGAAACGTTCCAAAAAAGTAATACCGCTTTCCAGTGTTAACAAATGTGTAAAAATAAATTGTAAAGTTTCAGTGGACCCATTATTACTCTTCCAAAGAATTACTGTCAGCAAACAATTTGAAAATAATCTTGAAGAATATTTTCAATATGAATTGAGCCCGTATCCAACAGCTCTATTTGATAATGATGGCATGAGAAAAATAACAAATTCGTCATTGTATGTCAACATGAGCCCAATTGATTTTGTTCTCAATGAAAATAATGTGAAGTTCATTATTGATGGCGGATTTCTGCTTCATCATGTTGTATGGAGCAGAGAAGATACTTTTTCTATTAATTTTGATAAATACATGAATTATTCACGAAGGCATTACAGTTCCAAAATAATTGTTATATTTGACGGATATTCAGACTACAGTAAGAACGTAAAAGCGATGGAGCAGCAGAGATGAACTGCTGCACTTTCAAAAACATATGAAGTCTGTTTCGTTGAAACAATGGTTGTACTAGTTACTCAAGAAAAATTCTTATCGAATAAAAATAAAGATATGCTCGTCAATATGTTAATTGAAAAATTACAAGCTACAAATATTACTACTAAACAAGCCAGAGATGATGTGGATGTTCTCATTGTTGAAACTGCAATAGGAGAATCAAAGTCTGAAAAAACTGCAGTTATAATAGGGCAATATGGGGTTGGAGCCTATCATGACAATTTTATCACCTGCTCCAGAAGATTTGCTAAATACAATTTTCTGCAACTGCAAAAGTGGTTGTGATTCGCGATGCGGATGCAGGAAAGCAGGCTTGCAATGCTCTTTAGCTTGTGGCCAATGTAATGGGCAAGCTTGTCTCAATGCTCTACCATATCAGAGCGACATTAACGAAGATGGGACCTTTGACCCCGAAATCATGGAAGAACTTGAGACAAATGTCGTTGAAGACGATAATGAAGACCAGTTTAAAATTACTAGCAGCCGGAAGATGAAGATGATGAAGAGGAAGAAGATCATCAAAATTATAAATTGTAGTTTTTGTACCCTCTATTCCATTGTTTACTTTTAATAAAAATAAATGTATTGATTCATGATTTATTTAATTTTTTTTCATCATGTAAGAAGTTATTCATTAGGTTAAAATTCAAATATAATTCCTATATTTTCATTAACAATTCTGCAATTACATACATGGGCAGGTGAGTGTTGTTAAATACATTAATACTGAATAAAAAGTGGATAGGTTAGAAAAAAAATTATAAAATATAATATAATAGTTCATAAAAATTGACAAATATTTATAATCATTGATTTATCGATAGTTCATCAACTATATATGGCGCGTTTTCGACCAGAGGCACCGGTTGAACTGAAGTGATCCTGTGACCGCGCGCTCTCCGCCCTCTATCTCGAAAACGGTTCACCGTATGAAAAGTTTTTTTAAAATTTGTAGAGAATTTTGTATTCTACAATATTGATAATAATTACAGATAGCAAAAAACCCATAGAAAATGAGGGGATCGGAAGACATTTTCAATTATTCTACACCGTTCGTTTTTTGAGCCAAAACTTTTTCCCTGATACGTGCATTTACATTTTACGATTTTTTTCTTCAGTTCGGCACGTTTTCAGTGAACCACTCTGTATATTGCATAAGTACTTGGTTATATTAACAAAATATATGATGAAAAATGAGATTTTGTCAAAGCTTTCCTGAGCAAAGTCCAAAACACAATAATAGATTTTGTTAATGTCTCCCAATGAATTACATTTACCAATTTTATTTCTTAGTGGAATCGAAATAATAAGAAAGAACGCGAAACATATTAAAATTTATAACAGGTGATTCTTAATTTATTATGTATTATAACTTGAAGGTTTTTCAGCGCCATCTACTGAGCATTAGCTGAATTAGAGTTCTAGCTCTAGGGAGAGGCCTGTTTGCCTTCGAAAATAGGTATCTACAATCTGTCGAAATATTTCGACGTGCTAGATGAAGACGGCTACTTCAATTACAAATGATGATTTCTGAAGATTCTGCCCCAAAAACAGTAGTCATTTGTATTATTTTGGTATGTTCCTGAGCGTTACGTTTTCAAATACAGGTGGTAGCAATTTTTGTAAGGTGAGAGAGTATAACTACTGCTCAATAGGTGGTAGAACCTACTTCTCCAATAAAAAATGTATAGAAATCTCAGAGTTTTAACATATTGGCTTTTTTTTGTCAAAAACTCTCGACGCAAGAAATGAGATTGAATCAACTTTGAACGCACGTTGATAGATGGAGAACGAATCGAATTCTGTCGCTCGTATTTTTTTAGGATCTTCTTTTTCATGAACTATAATGTGAAAAATGTTTCACTTACTATCAGCTTGTTCCCAAATGTGAATAACATTGAAAAATCTTGACATTGTCAAGCTGCCTCACTTGAGTTGTACTCAGTACAACTCAGTGAATGAAATGCTGAAACTATAAACAATGAAAGTTTTTCACATGTCAGTTTAAATCTGTTCAAAATATGTTTTTTTTTACCAGTTGTCGCCCCCCTACGAACGACAACTCTCAAAAGTCGAAACTTGTGCGAGTTAAGGACTTACGAGATCTTACCTTTCAACGTGTGATTCGTAACGGGTTGGACGATGTCAAGTGTAAATCGATCGTCCGATTGCGTGGGTGCAAAGCACCCACGTCAACATGACCGGCTACCGTCGCACCAAATGTTACAGTTGATTGAAATTTATGAAAGTAAACATTATTTGATGTTCATTTTCCGAATCAAGACCTTCCACCTATTCATTATCTTTTTCTATCGATAAAAAAATCCAGATATAGATATAAAAACAGATAGTCTATGGAATATTTCCATTTTCAATGTTAGATAAACTTATTTTCTATTTGAAATCCACTATACCTGATATCTGCAGACCATGCTAATGAGGTTGGGATATTTTTTCTTGGTAAACCATATTTAATTTTTCCAAGAACGTTAGGATGATGAAATAAGGATTGAAATAAAAGGTTTTACAAATGTTTCATGACAGTTGATTGAAATTTTTGAAAGTGCACACATTTTGATTGAAAGTTTATTTTAAAAATCAATAACTACAACTCATTTATTTTTTCACTTCAGATAAAAAAAATATCATACATTCAAAATAGATAAGGATAAACTATTGTTGAACATAGGTTCTAGGTTTTCCTCACAAATAGCTCATGTATTTGCCTATCTTTGATTTCTGAATGTGTTTCAAACTATGAATATAGTTAACCAAATTTCTGCCATATCAATAGAACAGTATTTTTATGGTATTTTCTAAAAAGTGTTCAATGTTATTGCAAAAAAAATACACATACAGACAAAAATTTTGAAAATCTATGTTTTTTGGTCCTATTGCTGTGATATAGAACAATGGGCTTGTTTCATGCTATGGAAAATGATACTGGTTTGCTTGTAGACTGATCGAGTTAGAGGTATATTATACTTATCAAGCCTAATCGGTCCCAAAATCTCTTTATATTTGCAGAAAAAATAATAATTCGAAAAGCAAGAATTTAAATTGGCCGCGTGTCTGTTGACCAATAAAATTGATCGTGTCTAGAGCGGAGTTGCCAAGTGTATTGGTTTTTAATATCCAATCACAGATCTGATGATCCACTTTGACAGCCGCCATTTTTGTTGTTATTGCTGTCAACTCGGTGTGAATACAACTGTCACAATTATCTAATTGAAGAACGTATTTTTATAAAAGGTAGGTCTCGGCGGATGCCTATTTTGCTACATATTCCGTGTCATTAGTTTGCATTTCGAAAAATATTTTTTCAGGTTATTTTTGGATCGATATGTTCTGGAGTAACTCTACATTTAACTGTACATATTTTTGCTTCTCTTTTCAGTCACCATACTGCTCCTTGGCCAAGATAAAATAAAAATTAAATCAAAACTTTCCATCCTTCGATAAAAGACAAAGTCTGAAATGAAAGTCATATAAATAAAAGGGACCTACTAAATATACCACCTACCTATGATGCACTGTTTGGAAGCTTTGGTGTAGTAATGAATATTACTGAAGTTTTTTCCCAACACCAAATCGTTATTTTTAACACCACGACACGTGTTTCGATCACCAAGTGACCATCTTCAAAGAGGAAGATTAAAACTAGAAACTAATGCGAGCTAACCCTATTTATGCTATAAAGGTATCAAATACAGGTAAATCATCCAGGCGTACCACCCATGCAGGTATACCAACCTAAATTAATTTTACAATTTTGCCTTATCTATTATTTTACAATATATGTTTATATAAAAAAATTTTCAGCTATATAAAAATGAAACCAACCAAATGAAAAACCAAGATAAATACAAGCTACAACCAGAAAATGAAAAATTGAAATAATAATAAAAGCTGAAAATAAAAAAATTAAAAAAATATTATTAACAAAAAAGATGGAAAATTAAAATAAAAATTAAAAGATTCCAAACCAAGTTACGTCACGACGTTTCGATTGTTAGTATCCACAATCGTCGTCGGGTGATAACTGGACTTATTCCTCCGAGATCTGATTATTTATAGGTCGTTCGGATGCTTTCACATTTCACCTGTCCCCCCTTTCCTCTTCATTGTTTTAGCGGGAGATCACCGTTTGGCGGGAGTTGGTCGTTTTTCGCTTAGTAAGAGGTTTCCATATGTTACGTATATCTACGCTAGCTTGACTGAATGCGGCAACGCAAGCTAGCGGCTTCCTTGAATTTTCTCCGAAACCAGTGTTCCTCTTTATGGATGATTTCAGCTTGAGCCTACTTGATACTATGTTGATGAGTTCAAACATGCTCTGCTATTCCGGATTTGCTGGTTTCTCCTCGCTGTGTGTGTTTCTTGTGCTCAGCAATGCGAACTTTCAATGGCATCTTAGTTTCACCGATGTATGATTCTCTGCAGTCGCAGTGCGCCCGACTCATACATCGTATGATTCTAGTCTAGTCTAGTCGAGTCTTGATGATTCCTCTCTCAGTCGATTGATGGTGGTTGGATACACTCACCGTGTGAGTTTTCGATATACAGATGTTGTGGAATTGGCCGCGGTGGTAGTGCGCCCGAATCACGATCGGAAGGTCGTGGGTTCGATTCCAGCTTCGACCAGATATTTTTCTCCAGAGAATTTATCTGGTTGAAGCTGGGATGATTCTGCAACCGTGGTAGGAATCACACGTTAAAAGGTAAGACCTCGTTAGTCCTTAGCTCGTTAGTTCCTCAACTTCTGAGAGTTGTCGTTCGTATGGGGGCGACAGCTGATCAACGGAAAAACAGATTTGAAACAGATTTGAGATTCCCATTTAGTGTCGGTCCTCTTCACCAATACGTCTAAGAAAGGCAATTCGTTGTGGACTTCCTTTTCCATTGTGAAAGTGATTGAAGGACTTACGTTGTTGATGTGCTTCAGGAAAATGTCTAGTTCTGCATTCCCTTGGTTCCATATTATGAAGGTGTCGTCTACGTATCTCAACCAGACTCGGGGCTCCTTGTCGGCTTCTTCAATGACCAGAGTTTCAAACCACTTCATAAATATATATATACATATATAAAAAATAAATAGATAAGTGCTCTTTGATCATTCCCATATTGATTTCAATTTAAGAGCCACCGGTATACAGCTGTTTCAGCCTATTGGGCATCGTCAGTACCGGGCAGGCGGTCCTCGATTGAAGACAAAATGAGAAAAAACCAAGAAAGTACTTGATAAAAATAGCTGCGTAAACGCAAGCGAAACATAAGTGGAACCACCTATTGGTGTGACACCCAAGTCAACTTGCCAAGTTTTTATGTCAGTGTTGGTGGTTTGACCAATCAACCGACAACTGCGGTAGCAGAAATTTGGGAAGCTAACTATAACTATATATATATATATATATATATATATATATATATATATATATATATATATATATATATATATATATTAGCTATAATCGGTGAAAGTGGCGATCCCATTAGCAGTCCCTCATCTTGTGTGAAAAATTCGTCCTTCAGTTGGAAGTAGCAGTTCCGTACACAACATCCTAGTAATTCCATGATTACTTGTATCGGTAAGTTCGTTCTATCTTTCAGGTCCCCATCTTCGGTTAGCTTCTTCTGTATGATTTGAAATGCTTCTTCGACAGGAACTTTGGTGTAGAGGCTCTCCACGTCGATACTGATCATTTAATCCTGCTCTTTGACTCCCATTGCCCCCACTTCGACAATATGCCATGAATTTTTCACAAAAGATGATGTTTTTCCTTGCAGTGGTTTAATTATTGGTAGTAAAAACCTAGACAGGTTTTAAGTGGTTGAATCTATGGAGCTAATGATCGGTCTGAGCGAAACATCCTTTTTGTGGATTTTGGGTAGTCCATACAAGTGAGGTGGCTTACTGTGCGATGTTAGCGATGATCGCTCTTTTTCCGAAAAACAGACTTGTTGTTTTTTCAAAGTCTGGTACAACTTCCTTTCAATTGATGCAGTAAGGTCTTTTACGATTTTCGTGTATTTTCCTTTCTGAAGCACCTCTTCGATCTTCTGTTCGTAGAGATCAGTATCCATCACAACAGTAGCGTTTCTCTTATCTGCAGGTAGGATCTTGATGGTGTTGTCCTACGTAACCCGTTCAGGACTCTTCGTTCTTCATTACTGACGTTAGGAGTTGGAACTGGTTCTCGATCTAGCTGTTCTCTGATTTTCCATCTGAATTCTTCTGCCTCGATCTGATCCATAAGGGAACTGGTGGATTCTACTGCACTTTATTATTTCCAAAGTGGGCACAGATGTTGGTGTAATGGCGAAGTTTAGACCTTCCCTAAACAAAGATTCCTCTACGTTCGTGAGCTGGCGGAAACTCATGTTAATGACGTTGATGGCTTCATAGTTGTCCTGTTCTCGTTCTGCATTTGAGCATTGTTTCCGCACCAACTTTCCCCACTTCCTGTTGTGGGTATTCACCATGTCTAGTGGGATCTTCAAACACGTGCTTTCAATCTTGGCAAAGATTGGTCCATGATCCTCTTCCAAGGTCTCTCATCTTATTTCTTCAAATCGTTCTATGGCATCCTGCATCAGAGTTGACCTCTTCCAGCGGTGGTAATTAATTTGAGACCTTATCAGTGCTCGGCTGGCGCGTTCCAATATGCGTTTGGCTCTCTCTCCTGGGATTGGCGATTTCAGCAAAAAACATTTAGGTATGATGTTGTTGTCTCTAGCTCTGCACAAGAAACTGAGATGAGTTTCTTCTTCGGTAAGCTTGACCATAGTCTTCTCGTATCCTCGGAATAAGTCGCTGGTTCCGGGTCCGTATCGGGTATTCAACGTTTGTTTGAAGGTGGTAGACAATGTTTCGTGGTGTATTTCATCAGTTCGGACTTCCATTTTCTACTATAATATAAATTGATTTGAAATCCCTGAAAAAAGTAATAGATTAACCAAAAATGACAATTTTATTAAGACAAAAAACTGAAATTACAAGGAAATAACATACAAGCTACAACCAGAAAATAAAAAATTGAAATATTAATAAAAGCTGAAAATTGAAATATCAAAGAAATATTATTAACAAATAATATGAAAAATAAAAATAAAAATCAGAAGATTCCAAACCAAGTTACGTCACGACGTTTCGATTGTTAGTATCCACAATCGTCTTCGGGTGATAATTGGTATAGGTCGTTCGGGTGCTTTCACCTATCCTCTCTTTCCTCTTTCCGCTTCATTGGTTTTAGCGGGAGATGACCGATTGGCGGGAGTTGGTCGTTTTTCGCTTGATATGTTACGTATCTCTACGCTATCTTGACTGAATGAGTTGTTTTACAACATGTTTGGACTCATCAACATAATATCAAGTGGGCTCAAGCTGAAATCATTCACAAAGAGGAACACTGGTTTCGGAGAAAATTCAAGGAAGCCGCGTATATATTGTCATATTTTTTGTTAATAATATTTTTTTAATTTTTTAATTTTCAACTTTCATTATTATTTCAAATTTTTATTTTCCGGTTGTAGCTTGTATGTTATTTTCTTGTAATTTCAGTTTTTTGTTTTAATGAAATTTTCATTTTCGGTTAATCTTCTATTTTTTTCAGGGATTCCAAATCAATTTATATTATATTAGACAATGGAAGTCCGAACTGATGAAACATTGTCAACCATCTTCAAAATTAATTGAATTTCATATGATTAATGGTATTATTACTTTAGAAGTTTTGGTTTGATCAGTTCGAGTTCTGTCTATACTTGACCTCATTCAACCTTTCTCTCAATTTTTGGAAGATTCAACAGATTACCCAAGCGAGCGAGTAATTAGACAATGGAAGTCCGAACTGATGAAACATTGTCAACCATCTTCAAAATTAATTGAATTTCATTTGATTAATGGTATTATTACTTCAGAAGTTTTGGTTGGATCAGTTCGAGTTCTGTCTATACTTGACCTCATTCAACCTTTCTCTCAATTTTTGGAAGATTCAACAGATCACCCAAGCGAGCCTATAACGATTGAATTTAGTAGCTATATTAGAAAAAGGTATGTATGTAGGAATCGTTTTTTTTATAATAAATTGCAGTTGTACAGATTGAGGATTGTAGAATAAATTGAATATTCGAAATGATTCTTTAATCCAGTTTGCTATATTTTTTGATTTTCATAACTATATATTATTAAATAATGCATACAATCATAGTTTAGGTAGATATTTTGTGATCTTTCGACTTTGTATACTGATTTTAGATATAGAACTCATTTCCGAACATGATTTTTGGTGTACATTTTATTCCATGTGGAGAATTGTTCATCAATTGAAACGTTTCCATAATCAAATTAATAATTGTAGGCTCCGTAAAGTTTACGATTTGGCAATGTTGATTATTTCTATTGTTCCTATTTGTCAAAAGAACACAAAGCGGGAATACGGCCGTGACGTCACCATCCTACCACATTCAATTTTTAATAATTAATTACAGGAACACTACGGTACTTAGAGAGATGAAACAAAGAACACTGTTTTTCAATTTAAAATTTCTATCAAGTGAAATATAAACGAAAAATCATGAAAAAAGCCTATTGCTTTTTTCCAAATATCTCCCATAACAAGTAATCAATCAAGCTACAACTCATCATATTGAGGTCGGAATATTTTTTCTTTACAATTCTTAATTTTTTGAAAATGTATCCTTGAGAGAATTCAACTCTGAAGTTGAACATCGCAGCCCATGGAATAATCTCACCATAGGACACATAATATTTAAATAATTCAATCATTGGTACATCACCGTTAATTTTCCGCATGTAATTTTACTCCAAAAAGTCCGGGAAAATCCAATTGGAGTTTATTTTATTCTATGTTGGAGGTTAAAAGAATTATTGTCAGTATATCTGCACCTATCAAAAGTTAGTACTATTGAATGATTTTTTACGGTTTTTGTTCATTATGAAATATTGTCTGTCTTTTTATAAATCTATGATTTCCTTTTTCACCTGGGAAGCACGCTTTTGATGATATAGCAACTGAAGGTTTCGCTCTCTAGAAAGGTTTAGAATAGGCCAACACATTATAGAGTGTTCGAATGCATCACTCAACAGTCTGGAATGTGATGAAATGTTCGAAAATGATCTGGAAAGTTCGAACAACCCCAAACATCCCAGGCAATTGTGAAAAGCTGTCAGTCAATTGCTGTGATGAATATATATCCCTCATCTGGAACATTATGAAATGTTCCAGAATAGTCTGAGCATCCTGAAACATCCAAAGCCTTTCATGTATGGGCGGAGTTACCCGATAGAAGCAAAGCAAAGCAAGATCCGTTGACCACAATGCCACCTCATCAATCAATTCAGCCAGGAAAGGTGGAGAGAGGCAACTCGACTCCAAGACGAAACGGTCTTCTAGAACAAGTTGAAAGTTTTTGCTAGACAAAAAACCGACAGTCACCTGATGATTGACGGTATAGTAATTTCCTATCCAACGAAAAAGGAAAAAGTCATCCGCGAAGACTCAAGGAACACATTCAAACTACCAACCAACGCACACTATAATACCTAGCAAAATCTATGTATGTTTATATACACTCTAGCTTCGGGAAGAGACAGATTTCTTCAACTCATTTTTTTTTAAAACACCTGTCCTGTGTCTCATACAATGTAACATCATGGTAAGACCGAGAGAGTGTTTATATAAATGAAATTCATCGACGTTTTTTGGAAAGATGCAGAGTTAGATATATTCGTCACCAAAACTACCATAGAGGCTTTATGTAATTTTTTTTTCATATACTAATGAGTTGATATAGAGAGTTCACTTCATATTTGCAAAGAGGTGTTAAATTGTTAAATTGTTGGGACTGTTTAGGTAGAGTCCAGATTACAATTACAAAAAAGGAAACAAATTTAAGGTTATACACCATTCTCTCTAATATGAAAGTAAAATTGAATATATTTTGACCTAAGTTGATGCTTTTGTAGTTGTTCAAAAGGTTGAGTTGATAGTAAATAGCATAGTCTAATTTGCGATATTTGCGGCTGTTCTATTTTCTCAAACTTCATAGAATTTAACATTTTTTTTATAAGATTTTTCTCGTTTTTATTTTGTTTTGTCTATGGAGTCGTTGTTTTACTTTATATTTGAAACTTCGGTCTTTCATTTTTTATCTACTGAGTAGATAAAAATCACCACCCAGAAAATCCTTCAATACCAGCATACTACAAACACCAACAATGATAAACCACTTCTCAATTTGGCGCAGCAAGTAGCGTACCAAAATCAACCCTCCTACCAGAACACTGACCATCCTCTTCAGACATCATAACCCGCCTTGAACTGAACACTAACAATTTGAATCTCAAACTTTTAAGAGAGAACCTCCCCTTCCATGACTTGGTGATCTACTTGGACCAAAAAAGAGCAAATCTCCTAAAAGCTTAGAGAGGCATTTTCGAAAGATGCGCCGGTAAGAATCCACTACACATATGCATAATGTTTATAAGATCAATCTTGGACTATGAAGCCATGATCTACTGTGCGATCTCCCCGAGACTATCTCATCACATACTAACAACTGTGAGGAGAATACTTCGTAACAAATATAACGTCCCTTTCCTATTCCCTTTCAACGAATGTTATGGCATTGTGAAAATAACATCCATAATTCCAAGATTTCAGGAACTCCGAACCCGATATGTCGCCAGAACCCTCAGAAGCACCAACACCGTTGCTATCGACACCCTGACCACCCATTGAAAGCTTCGTGGGGATCCAGAAGGATTCCAAGAAAGAGGCTCCCGTTTTTTCCAGACAGACTTCTAAGAGCTGTAGCTATTCCAAGATGTCCTGGATGAGTTTCCGCTATCGATCAGCTAGTGGACAGCCAACAGTCCGGATCCACACTGAAGTTCGACATTCTCATCTATTCCCAACCCAGGCCTTCCTGTACCTGAACCATCCCCACCAATTATTGACTACCAGCTACTGTACCCGGATCATCAACCGAATTTTATTTTAGGACAACACCACTCAAGTTGAAAGAACTACAATGCCCAAGAATCACCACCAACCCTACTAACCTACAATTGCCTGCATTGTGTCTTCATAAATATGTTGAAACTAAAGAGTAAAACCCTCAGATATATTAACCCAGATTGAAATATCAATTATTGTAAAGTAACCCAGTCTCTGAAGGCTCCTATTATTCTATCAACAAAAACTCCATGTGAAAGAAAACGATAGATAAAGGTCTTGAACTGACCTCAATTCCATATTATTCACCTGTAAAACTTTCTTCAAGGAGTTCTGTATTTGTAGAGTAGGAGGGTGAGTGTAAACCTACAGCACTTAGGCCACATGTGACTCATTGTACATCCTCCCGAGGATTTGTCCTCCTAGTTCATCGTCTATCCTGTCCTTTCCAGGAAGGTGTACAGGTCACTGGGAGACATCTCCTTTATATCGGCAGATGTAGGCCAAGACTCGCCAAATACACACTCTCTTATTGACGATAACTCGGGCACTCGCACAGGACATGCCTGACAGTCTCATCTTTCTGTTCACACATCCCGCATAGACGTGTGTCCACTAGCCCCATATTATGGATGTGTTTCCTTAGTTGACAGTGGCCAGTCAGAAATCCTACTATTAGGCGTATATTTTTCCTGGTCATCGCCAGATATTTCTTCGGCACCAGCTTCCCAGGATCGCCCAAAGTGATACTGGCAAGATTACATACTTTGATTCCATCCCATTTCTTCATGGATTGAGCATCGGTGTAACATTTGACTAGTTCCGCAATTGTCGAAGTCATCAGGCGGTAGGTGCCTCTGGGTCCTTAAATTCTTAGTCCAGCCGCTTTCTTGGCTAAAGAGTCGGCAATGCGATTACCTTTACTCATGTCGTGCCCTTCAACCCACCTCAGGATAAAGTTATTATCTACCGAGGCTTTGGCTAAATCTTGGTGACACTCAAGTACTAGCCCTGAGGTTATACATTGTCTGTTGAAGGCTAATAGTTGTCTGCTGTCAGTGCAGATTGTTATGTTTTTGCCAGAAATCCTTTAATGGTCATTTCTTTTGTGGTGATTGAGATACCAGCCAGTTCTGTTCGGACCACGCTGGTATTTCCTCCCATTCTTCACTCAATTCTTAAGCATAGTGATCTGGAGTACACTCCACACCCTGAACCTTTTCTGGTTTTTGAGCCATCTGTAGGAATCCGTATTGCATTTGTATCATCTGACTCTATGTTCTGCTTAATTTGTATTTTGTAGGGTTAAACACAAATCTGGGTTCAATTGCATCGCTTGTTGCCTGCGGCAGAGGTTGCGCAGTAAGCGCTTCCTGCCATAGGCCCAGCCTCAACTGACCCATTCTCACTTCAAAGTTCACACCAGCCTTGCGCAATCATATCATGGCCATTAACGCAACCTCCTTAACGTACAGATGCAGAGGGGTCAGACCCGTGAATATTTTCTTTGCCGCGGTTGGTGTTGTTCTCATGGCTCCTGTGATAATTGAACAAGCCAGTCGCTGTATTTGATATAATTTTTGGATGGCCGTTGCTTGTAGAACTTTTGGTCCCCATGTAATGGCTCCATACGTTAACATACGTCTTATTATTGCAGTGTAGATCCAGGTGACCACACGGGGTGAAAAACCCCATGCGCATCCCACTGTTCTTCGGCATTGCTCATAAGCCACATATGCTCTTTTTGCTCTACTCTGTAGATGAGAGTTCCATGTTAGCTTCCTGTCGAGGATAGTACCAAGGTATTTTACCTCTTCAGAGAAGTTCAGTTTTCTTTTGAAGATTTCGGAAAATTTTAAGCCCGTTAAACTTCTTTTCCTGGTGAAAAGGACCATCTCAGTCTTCTTGAGATTGATCGACAGTGAGTGTTCCTTACACCATGTTTCTATTAATTTGAGCCCATCCTGCGCTCTATCGCACAGTGTGTTTACAAATTTGCCGGTCTGCAAGATAACGATGTCATCTGCGTATGCAATTGTGCAGAATCCATATTTGTTAAGGTGATTAATCAGGGTTTCCAGAACTATGTTCCAGTGAAGGGGTGATAAGACTCCTCCCTGTGGACATCCCCTCATGACCAGTCCTTTCACTGTGATGTCTTCTACATTAATAATTATTGCTCTACTAGATAACATCTTGAGTATCTATTCTCCCACTACCAGGGGTAGGTACATTCCTGGAGTGTAGTTGCTGGGTGATTGTTGGAAAGGTTGTTTTATCAAACGCTCCCTCGATATCTATGAATATACCCAGGGTGGATTCTTTGTTGTATAATGATCTCTCGATTATGCCAACCACATGGTGAAGGGCCGAATCAGTAGACCTTCCCGGAGTATATGCAAGCTGATTTGGATGTAGTGGGTTGTGAACTAATACTTCATCTCTTATGTACCGCTCACATAGCCTCTCCATGGTATTTAAAAAAACGATGTGAGACTAATTGGTCGGAATGTTATTGGTAGGGTATAGTCCGTCCTACCTGGTTTGGCTATAAATACTACTCTTACTCCCCTCCAGTTACTAGGGATATACCTCAGAGCTAGAGAGGCTCTGAATATTCCAACCAGGTGCGGCATAGAAGTGTCCAGTCCCCACTGAAATAGGGCTGGTCTTATACCGTCAGGTCCTGGTGACTTGAAGAGGGAAAAGATCGATATAGCCCATCTTATTTTGTCCTCATCAATTACTGCACGAGCAGATTGCAGTCGTATTGTGAGGGTGTTGTTGGTACAACGCGTCTAGTTCGTCGTTCCAGGAAAGACAGAACCTGGGAAGTGAGTTTCCCTAAGAATCTCAGCACTCTCCTGGAGGTTGGCGGCTTTGTTGCCATTTTCCCTCGTCAGGATGCCGATACTCTTATGGTGGTCATTTGAGAGTGCCTTCTGTAGCCTCTCTGAGGTTGGATTGATATATACCCCAGTCCTCTTCGAGTCTTGTATGTTTTGCCTTGTTAAAGGTCGTTCTCGCTGTCTTCCTTAGGTGTTCCAATTCAGGGTACCACCATGTGTTGATTGTGCCAGCTGTTTGAATCATCCTCATCGGACAGGATTCCTTGTAGGCAATGTATATTTTGTTGTAAATCAGGACCTCTGTAGCTCTGATTGTACAGAGCTACATCTGTTCTTTTCGGATCACGGGATTTTACAGTGGACCTGAGATCCTGGTTTACTGTATAGGTCAGCCAGCGATGGTCCGACATTGAAATATGGTCCGAGACTTGCCAGTCTTGGATTCTGTTTGATATTTTGGCTATCGTAAGCGTAATATCTATTAATGTTGGCTACGGACGTTAATAAATGTCGACTCCGTGCCTCTGTTCAAGATTGCTAGATCTTTCTTAATCAAATATTCATATATGGACTCACCTCGGGCGATGATATCCTTGCTGCCCCAGCTCAAGTGCTGAGAGTTCGAGTCGCAACCCAATATGAGCTACAGTCTCTGGTGGAGGCAGTTATCCACTAGTACCTCCATTTCTCTGGTCAGTGGTAGGGTGGCCTATTTTTGTCCGTATTCATGGTTCCCACAAGTAGTAAGGGAAGGATGGGTCACCTCTGACAGAGCCCCGCATTTCCGGAGAAAGGCTAAATACAATGAGGTTTCGCCCGGTTCCTCAAGGGGATCGTTCGTAACCGCATATCACCCTGCAGCCATTCAGCTGTCGGCATGATTCTTTACACCTTAGCTTGGGTAGGCGGGTCTGCGGTGGCATGTTTTGCAGGTCTTTTGGGGTTTTTTAGTTCCCCTCACCCTACTTATTTCTGCCACTGAACAGGAGTCCGGTGACCCCGTCCGTAAGGCCACATTGGCTTCCCGGACAGGGCCTCCAGTCCCCTGACCCTTCCCCTATCCACCACCTGGTGACGCGCCCGATAGGTAGCCCAACCCAAGGGTCTTCAAGGAGTTTTTCACCAAAGAATTTTACTTTTCAAACTCCACATGCTCTTTTCAGAACACTCTGTTAAAATGATTGATCTGATCACAGCAGTCCTAGGTGAAACCATTCTTGGATTCAATGACCGCTCACTTCACAGTTGTGAAGAATGGAAATTGGTTAAGGACGTTGACGCTCTCGTTGGAGCTTGGCAATCAAAACTTTATATTACTATTTTGATTCGCCTTTTGTCTTTGTGCCAAATGTGTGTAAACTATATGACTGTTCGAGATGTATTAATATTTTTCATCGTAAACCTGCTAGCATGGGAGCTATTCTCAATAATCTTTGACATCATATCCTCCCAACAGGAAGGAAATGTGTATGTGTTATTTTCAAAACTCACTCATACAGTTAATTGTATGATTTTCACTGTAAAGAGTTTCACAAAAACCACGACACGTGTTTTGCTATACAAGAGCTTTCTCAAGCGTTATTTTTCACAAATTTTCTCGTAGCTCATATACAATACGTTATTTATATTGTTCACATTATTGTTACTGTTTTTTTATATAATTTTATGAACAAATTTTATATAGTGTAGATATGCCTGAGCTCAGACATATACACAATAACTATACTAATCACATGTGACCGTGCTTTTCATATAGGGTATCGTATCATGACCATTACTGAAATATATTCACAAATTTTATCAGTAGTTGGTTAGTTAGTTAGTTTTTATCTCTATTACAATTTCATGTTAATGAACATGACATTATATTTACGGATATATGCAAATTGTCACTGGAATAGTTCACGAATTTTTGGTTGTGAGAGGTAGCACACTGCTAAAATGGAAGCTGTTGAGTTGAAAGACGAGAAAATCCAACCTACTATTAAAGTATATCGCAAAAGATGGATCATTTTGATGATTTATTTTTTGTGTGTCTGGTTGTGTTCAGCGCAGACCATTGAATATTCAATTATAACCAATGTAGTTATGAAATATTATAATGTGAGAGCTTCTACGGTATACTGGACAGTGTTGTGCTTCATTATCATTTGGCCAATATTCGTATTTCCTGCATCTTACATTATCGATAAAATGGTGAGTGACGAAATATTTTTTGTCATACATAATCATTATTATTTTTATATAATATTGTTGAACCTGTCATTTCCACTTATGAATAATAACTGCTCTGAAAAAGTTTTTCACTTGACAAGGGTATACGTTATCCGTGAGTTACATGAAACATATATAATATAATATGTCGAAGTTCAACTTGTGACTGTGTAGCAGCAGGTTATTGACAATTTTATAATCTGTTGCACATTTATTTGTGATTGGCAGATTCTGGCCGAAAAGCACTATGGAATCGTTAAAAAAAAATCCATCAAATTCAAATCAACACTGAAGTGGCGCCACCCAAATTTGTGGAAATTCAAGTAGAAACCAATTATAAAACTAGGAAATTGAACAATGGGAACGTATTTTGTGGAATTTGGTCGTTGAGTTAGCATAAACAGAATATTAAAATTCATACCTGTATATTAGAGTTGGACCAAACAAACACTCCTGTGATATGGAAGTCGAAGATATTTTGGAAAAGACAGAACTCAATTTCACAAAGTGAGATCACACCATACATGGAAAAAGCTTACCCATGGCATAGTATATACGAAGTCAATTCGAATGGCCTGAAAAATAAATAGTTACCGAACGTCGGCAGTTTAATAATAATAATAATAATAATAAATCGGCTTTATTGATAATACAAAAAAAAACAATACAAAGATATATTTGAAAATGAAAATAGTTTACAGGAGATTCTGGTACTCCTTGGCGAAGTCTAGCTCAAAGCTACTCTAACTCAACCAACAAGCACCACTCCATAATGCACGCAAACATACAAAAATAAAAGCAATTAACAGTGATGGTACCACGAAATGAGAACCGTAAATAAAATAATAATTTGTGATTACCTTCTAAAGATAGTTGATAAATGATTCAATTGAATTGATCTGTTGTCTAAAAAGTAAAAGTTGACATTACTGACTATCATAGATATAATTTTTTTATTTGTATTTGAATTTCCTGATATTGAATCTCTTCAATTGCTCAGGCAATGAATTATAGAGTTTTACAGCACCAAAAAGAAATGATCTCTGAAACTGTGCAGTACGATGTTGTGGCATAGTTAATTTGTTTTTATGTCTGATGTTTCTTGAGTGAATATTTTCACGCAGAATTAGTTTTTGTATTAAAAGAGGAGAATGGGGAAGGGTGATCAATTTATGGACAAAACAACCCAAATGATGAATCATACGGTTTTTCATATTGAGCCATCGGGAGTTTTTAAAGGCTTCAGAAATTGAATCATACTTACGAAGTCCATGAATTAGGCGGCAACAAGAATTTTGCACTTTTTGTATTCTTTTTTTATCTGAATCATATAAGTATGGCCCATATATCAAGTCACAGTAGTTGAAATGGCTTAGCACCAAACTATCACACACAAAATAAAACGATTACAGTATAACAGTTTCAATGACATATAAGCTTTTTTCATTAAATTTTTAACATGACTAGTAAATCTAAGATCAGTGTCAAGCATGACCCCTAAGTTTTTAGCTGTATTGACAGGAGTCAACATAGTATAACCTAGTTCTAAACGGAAATTGTTTTCTGCAAATTTACGATTCTTCTGCGATCCAAAGTGCATCATCATTGTTTTATTACGATTAATTTTCAAATCATGTTCACTTGATAGCCCATTGATCAAATCAAGATCAGTGTTGAAGAGATTTTGTGCCTCAGCACACTCATCTATTTTAAAGTGCATGTATAATTGTATGTCATCAGCATACGCCTGTATTTTACATTTCTTGATGGACGAGATAATGTCAGTAGTATAAATGATGAACAATAAAGGTCCCAAAATGGAACCCTGTGGTACTCCTGATAGAATATCAAGAGGTAAGGACTGATGACCATCAACAACAACTTTTTGAGATCGACCAAGTAAATAAGACCAGATGAGAAATAAGGCAGCACTATCAAAACCATAATATTTGAGTTTTATGCAAATCAGCTCATGATTGATGGTATCGAATGCTTTCGAAAAATCTAGTAGTACCAGAGTGCTAATCATTCCCTTATCAAATCCCTCAACAATGTCTTGTGTAACAGTAGCAAGAGCTGTAGCCGTGCTAAAACCCTGCCTAAAACCACATTGCGATGGTGATAATAGATTATTGTTATCGAAATATTCATTAATTTGTAAATAAATAACTCTTTCAAAAATTTTACTCATGGTTGGAAGTATACTGATAATTCTGAGATCAGAATAACTAGCTGGATCATTATTCTTGGGAATGGGTTTCCCAATGGCCATTTTCCACAAGTCTGGAAAATATGAACGTTCAAAACAACAATTGATGATATGCGTAATATATTTATCTATAAACGGGCTACAAAGTTTCAACATTCTGATAGAAATATTATCAACCCCTGAAGCTTGACTTTTAATATCATTCAGGATTTTATGAATAGCTTCTTCAGTAGCGAATCGAAATGAGAAGTTATCTTGCCTGATTAAATAATTATTGCTATAAAATTCAATATTTTCATCACAATTATTAGAAACGTTTTGTACGAATTGGGCAAAATAGTTGTTTATTCCATCGGGATTCGAGAGGTGATTGGGTAATGAATATTTTTTTTTGAACGAACATTGAGGTTAGAAAGAGCATTCCAGGTTTTGCGTGGTATTTTTTCAGAGCAGACAGACTTGAGATATGTCCTTTTTTCAGTTCTAACTATTGACAAGGTATAATTTCTCAATTCTTTATACCTCATACGATCATTAACAGATTTAGTTTTTTTGAATTTTTGAAAGGCTTTATCACGTTCTTTCATAAGAAGTCTGAGATTTTGAGTGAGCCAAGGAGCGGGTGGTTTGATAATTCTAACTTTTTTAGGAGGGGCATGTCTGTCAAAAGTAGATATTAAAAATGAATTGAAATTGTACAATTTATTATCAATATCATTTTCACTTATAATTTCGAACCACGGCAACTGGTATAAATCTGATAAAAAAGGATGCAAAGTGAAATTGTCGAAACAGCGGTATGTTACAAGTTTGGGTTCTATTTTGAATTTCTTTGTTAAATATTCAATGTAAACTAGCCTGTGATCTGAAATGCCTTGGGATGATAAAGTACCAGATCTTACAACATGATTATTATTACTAACGAAAATCGGGTCAATGAGCGTGCTAGAAACGTTGGTGATTCTAGTAGGCTCATTAAGAATTTGTTCCAAATTATAACATTCAAAGCAGTTGAGTAGGGGATTGGGTAGTTTGAAAAGGTCAACGTTGAAGTCTCCCATGCATATCACATCATCAGAAACCAGAAACAGAACAAACAGCGGATAAAATATTATCAAGGTCACCAATCATTCTCAAAAAATTAGTATTTGGAGGCCTATAAAATACGCCTAAGGCCAGACTCCTACATCCAAGTTTCACTTCAATAAAGATGAATTCAAGAGATTCTTCAACCACAAAATCAAAAGTTATTTTGTTGTACTTCAAATCATTTCTAAGATAAATTCCGACACCCCCACCTCTCCCTTTTCTATCCTCATGTATGAACTTGTAACCATAAATTTGAATCATGTTAGAATCAAACTGATCGGTCAGCCACGTTTCAGAGACCATTACAATGTCAAATTTGTTCTCATGTATAAGTACAACGAGGTCATTAAAGCCTGTAAAAATTGACCTGAGATTCAGATGAGCAATTTTCATAACGGAAATGTTAAATTTCAGATACAGGAAAAGCAGATTGTTTACTCATTAATTATATCCATGATATAAGTGTTGAAAATAAAGAAATACGGCAAATATTTTTTTTAATATAACTGTTTGAGAGGAAAAACGGATGAAATAGATCGGTAATGTACAAAGATTCTTGAAATGTAAGCGATATTATAATTTATTATTAGTAACAGATCAAACAAAGAATCAATTATCTATCAAAAGTAAATAACAGAAAGAGGAAGAATACCGAAAACACTTTTCAGTTATTTTTCCTTAACCTACAAAAAAACCAATGCGCTCCGAAAAATAAAGTAGATAAGTATAAATCAATGCCATAGAATGTCAGCAGACTAAAAAAAAAAGTATGAAAAATTCGAATTGCAGAGGGCTAACAAAAAATAAAAAAAAAGATGTTACAAAGTTACCAATAAAAGATTTCATGATTCTATAAGGAGTTTATCAAGATCGGATTCACATTTCAAAAGTTTTTTCTGACCTTTGAAGTTCACATAAACAAGCCCATTAAAAGTCCAGGATGATTTATTAAAATGAACACGAACTTTCTTTAACAAATTGAAGTTCTCAACGGTAAGCAGCTCTGTAATCATAATAGATGTTCCTTTAAGATTCTTCTTGTTGTTAAATATTAAATTCCTCGTCCAACGGCGGCAAAACTGAATTACTAGTGGCCTTGGTTTTTTGGCTTGAGCAGTTTTTTTCCCTAGTCTATATATCTGACTGATATCGTGTTTAGTGATATCGGTTCCCATTTTAGCTGACAAAAAATTCGAGATAATATCAAATTGATTTGAATCTCCTTCATCAAGGCCATGAAAGACAAGATAATTGAAGTTTCTTTGGATTTCAAATCTATTTACTTTTGAAGTCACTTCTAATACGTCTTTGTATAGCATGAGCGGTGTGGTATCATTATTATATCTTACTATTATTTTTATGTGTGAGGTTTTATATGGTATTAACTAGTGAATTTATAAAAAAAAATTGTTTAAAAATCTGTTTTTCCGGTAACCAGCTGTCGCACCTCTACGAACGACAACCGTCAGAAGTCGAAACTTGTGCGAGCTAAGGATTAACGAGGTCTTACCTTCCAACGTGTGATTCCTAACACGGGTTTGGACGATAGCAAGTGAAAATCGATCGTTCAAACTGGGGCTTGAACCACCGACCAACACGGCAGTCAATTCGAGTGAGTGAACAAAGCACCCACGTCGAACCGCCTGGCTACCGACCCATTACATTAGTGTTTTATTCGCCTGTTCGGATTTACTCCGTATAGACTATACTATGCATCAGTGCACAACATTATGGCATCATGATAATGCTTATTTTCAGATAATTATAATGAACACTTCACCCATAGGTTTTTTCATAGATAAAATGGGAAAGTATTTCGGTTCAAAATAACATTATAAGTTAACATTACATCATAAATTCTGGCTTTATTGGTTCTCTTCGCATGACAGTAACATTGCTGTAGTATACTATCCAGCTGGACAACATCAAGGACGTTTCTTTAACACTGAAGTAAAGAAAAAGTTCAAAAAGATCTGTACTATTCGATATACGATTGTAGGGTGATTAGTTTCACTCATTCTTAAATAAACTACCTATTCGTTTGATGTCATTCTACAACACTTGAAATGAATTTCAATCGAAGCAAATCTAACACAAGAAGACTATCTAAAGGATTATCAAATTTCCTCAAAGATTTATCTCTGAAGGGGATGAGGGAACGGTTTATCTATCAAAAACTGGGTGCCTAGTAGTCTGATCAAGCAAAAACCTGCTGGCAGTAAATTCAAAATTCACAGGATAAATGAAAAGTAGAATATTCAAAATTCCGCCTGAATTGGGGGCTGGCAACTAACTATACACATGGTATCCTGTAGGAGGCGTGACTTCATTTGAATTCATTCAAATAATTTGAGAAAAAAATAGTGTAGTAACCCAAACGCTGCACAACCCCTCTTCGAAAAAAATGAATGAAGCAGGAGGTGCTTCACTTCATTTGAAGATTTGAGAACAGTTATTGGAACGGTATCTTTCCGTTACACAATGGACACTAACTGACGCCTGTCTTCTTCCTAGAACCAAGTATATGGCAGATGCCGTCTCGGTAGACTTCGAGATGTAAAGTACATGTCATCTATGGTCATATAATAGATGCTTTACCTCCGATAACAAACGGAATATTTCTAATGAACTGAAGATCTTCGGGGTTTCTTCATGTTAGAGTCTGCACATTGAATTATTTCTGCATCTCAAACATTCATGCAAGACTAAATTAGCTTCATGAGAAATTTTGTTGTGATAGACTTTCAGTAATGATACAGTTTAACGTAACACAATACAGGGTGTAATTGAACAAGTGTAAAACATTTAAGGAGGTGATTCCACATTGTTTTTTTGAAGAAACCAAAATATGTTTACCAAAATATATTAGGTACCCATTTCTTGATTTCTGATTGTTTGATCTGGGGGTATATTAATCTGTATGTGAACTTACGGCTTTGTTTTCTGAATAACTTCTGAATAACTTCTTGTCTGCTAACAATCTTAGCTAGATTGTTAGCAGACAAACGTAGTGAGAATACTCTGTGTAACATTGAATTGTAGGCTGCTAATTTATGACTGTCTGGATGTAAAGAATCACTCGGGATGGTAATGTCTGTATAGCTATACAGAAGAAATAGCGTTAGCTCTCTGTACCATTGACCTAAACGCGGATAATTTATGTGATAGTGGACTTATAGAGTCGAAGGAAATTGAACAGTCTGTGAATGTGTTTTTTGGTAGATATTGAACTGAAAACCATTATTGACTCTTGAAATATTCTAATCTGAGAAGTTAAGCTCCTTGTTTCGTTCGATTTCCACTGTCAATTTGATTTTGTCATGCAAACTAATGAGAAGGAATCAATTTTTGAACTTCCTCAATAGTCTGCAAAACAAAATTGAATTCACAGTAGAAATCATCAATTTCTATAAAAAAGGTTTAAAAGTCAGCTTTCTGAAATGTTTAGCACATAATGAATTGAAAAATTCCCAATATCTCTTGATCCATAGAATGGACTAGAATAACTTGCCTGGTCCTTACAGGTTACCACATTCATTCCTCTCATAGAATAATCATTATCGGTAATTATATATGATCCATAGTGCAGTTAATTGAACGTTCCACTGAAAAAGCAGGGCGTTTTTCTACATTTCTGCAAAATCAACTCTACAAATAGTTTCTTCAGGTAAACATGACCATCACCTCAGATCTCACGTGGTCCACACAATATAATGTAATCGTGGAAACTTACCAGCACTCTGATCTACCTCATTTACTAATCATATGTTCATACAAGTCCTGTTCAACATCAAGTTTCGAACCAATCAAACCCATTTTCTGATATTATATAAAATGATTTGAAATCGCTGAAAGAACTAATAAAAAAAGAATTACAAAAAATAGCTGAAAATAACAATTATATTAAGCAAAAAAAACCTGAAATGAAATAAAAGTGGAATGAAATTCAAATAAAAATAGAACAATTGAACAAAAATTAAAAATAAATAGTTAAGAGATTTCAAGCGAAGTTACTACACGACGTTTCGATTGTTAGTATCCACAATCGTCTTCGGGTGATGACTGAACTAATTCCTTCGAAAAATGACTATTTATGGGTCATTCGAGTACTTTCATCGAGATATGACCGTTTGGCGGGAGTTGGCCTTTTTCGCTTGATTATGGGTTTCCATATGTAGCCTATCTCTACGCTAGCTTGGCTGAATACATTATTCGACAACATGTATGCGGCTTCTTTGAATTCCCTCCTGAGCCAATGTTCCTTCCTGTGTATGATCTCAGCTTGGAACCACTTGATGTTAGATTGATGGGCTGCTATTCCTGATTTGCTGATTTCCCTTCGCTGTGTGTGTTTCTTGTGCTCGGCAATGCGAACATTCAATGGCCTCTCAGTTTAACCGATATAGAATTATCCGCACTCAAAGGGTATCCGGTAAATGCAATTCTTGAAATTGCAGTCCGCGTTTGGTGAGCTAGTTTTCGTGATGCTGCTACGGATAGTGTTTCCGGATCTGAAGCAGGTTCCGATGTTGTACTTGGACCCAATTCTTTTCATCGTTTTCGATAATTCTCTGATGTAGGGAAGTGCAAGCACCGGCAGTGATGGCTTCTCTTCCTTGCGAGACTCCTGCTGTCTTTTAGCCAAAGTCCGTTCCACCATCGCTTTGAAGTAGCTATTGCGTTGAAAATCATTTTTGATGATGTCTAGTTCCTTCTCGAGACCTTCCATCGTATTACAGAGTCCGAAAGCACGTTCTAATAGAGTCTTGATGATTCCTCTTTTAGTCGATTGATGGTGGTTATATTCGTGGTTCAGATACTGTCCCGTGTGAGTGGGTTTTCGGTATACAGATGTTTCCCACTTAGTGTCGGTCCTCTTCACCGATACGTCTAGCAGAAAATATTTAGGGTCAGTCTACACGTATGCCTTTCACTAGCACATACCCAAAATATATCTTGAATTCTGACGACTAGTTACATGAGCGTTTGCTGCGACTAAACGAAGAGAATTTAAGAAATAAACATTGTGAAAAATGTTCATGAAACGTTATTATCGGCATGGGGATGGGGAATAACTTCGACCAAGAAGTTATGAGTACCGCATCTATTGATGTACATTGAATTGTACATCATCAGGCTCATACATGATTCTTGCCTGGAGTGTCCAATTATGCAATAATTATAATATTGTAATATATAATATAATAATAATATTATAATAATAAAAATTAGCAATGATACCAAAAATATCGAAAAATCCCCAAATGGCAAACAGGTAAAACTGGAGCTTCAGGTGTAGAATAAATTCAATGCAAGCAGGTAGAAGTAGCCTTGAAATCTACTTTCTCTCTCCAGTCATTATTGGGTCACCCCAAAAACAAGATGGAGGGCAATGCAAAATCAAGGATATATGAAATAAGCCGTAAGGACTGCGACAAAAAATGTATCGGTCATATTAGGCAAACTATTGAAAGACATATCATAGAACACGCAGCACATATCCGATTCCGGAGACCAAAAAAATACAGTGTTGCCTGATGCACCTTGAAAAACACTCAGAGAAAAGTGTCTGAAATTTTTGAGACCTGTTTGAGAGTTAGGAATTAGTTATCCGCATCTCTTGAAAACGACAATTTGATTGGTAAAGAAGAACGCGTGGAGAAGAATAATATTACATTTTCAACAACTGGAAAAAGTGATTGTTTTTGTGCAAACATAAAGCATATGTTCAAGTTTTTCATCAAGATTTCAATAACAAAAATGAAAATTATAATTTTCAACTTCTGAAAATGATTTGAAAGAAATGTTTCACAGATTAGCTCTGAAAGAAAACGTGTGTGTATTAAAATATATTTTTCAATAACTACTTATGAACGACAACTTCGGAAGTCGAAACTTGTGCAAGCTGAGGATCAATTGTTATCAGATTTTTGGGAAAGTAATCATCATTAATGGTGGAATAGGTAATTCATGAAAGAATATGATGAAAGTGTTTTCTATTATGGTAACAAATGAGACTCGCGGTTGGTCAGAACTGATGTTCAGAAACACCAACAACTCAGAAACTATTTCCGCTGCTGATGACGAACTGATGACGAAATAAAAACATATATTTTGAGAATACGGATAATGTATGATAACAAAAAACTAAAAAACAATTGAAATATAGCTGTCAACTTTACTTCCATGAGAGATGAGATTCTGAAATTTTCATTATTGATTTGTATAAAAATTTATGAAAGAAATAAATTTTGCCAACTTCATTGCAACGAAGGTTTCTTGAGTTTTGATTGGTGAAATAGCTGATATATCGAAATCTGTGAAGATCTCATCAGGCATTCGTTACCCCATAAAAGTTAAACTCGCTTCAACACAAACAAACAAAAATTATTAACAAGAAATGAAAATTGAGAGATTCCAAACCAAGTTACTTCACGACGTTTCGATTGTTAGTATCCAGAATCGTCTCCGGATGATAACTGGACTTATTCCTCCGGGATCTATTTATAGGCCATTCGAGTGCTTTCACCTATCCCCCATTTCATCTCATCGCTTCATTGGTTTTTGCGGGAGCTAACCCTTTGGCGTGAGTTGGTCGTGTTCTGCTTGATTAGAGGTTTCCATATATTGCGTATCGATACGCAAGCTTGACTAAATGCGTTGTTGCACAACATAAATGCGGCTTCTTTGAATTTTCTCTAAACCAGTATTCCTCCTTGTGGATGATTTCAGCTTGAGCCCACTTGATGTTATGTTGATTAGTCCAAACATGCTCTGCTATTCCTGAGTTGCTGGCTTCTCCTTGCTGTGTGTGTTTCTTGTGCTCGGTAATGCGAACTTTCAATGGCCTCTTAGTTGATTCTCAGCACTTACAGGGTATTCAGTGAATGCAATTTTTGGGATCGCAGTCTGCGTTTGGTGACCTGGTTTTCGTGAGGCTGCTACAGGTAGTGTTTCCAGATCTGAAGCAGGTTCTGATGTTATACTTGGATTCAGTTTTTCTTTTTCTTTCCGACAATCCTCTGATGTAGGGAAGAACATGAACTGGTTGTGGCGGCTCCTCTTCCTTATGAGGCTCATGCTATCTTCTAGCTGAAGTCTGTTCCACCTTCACTTGGAGTAACATTTCCAATGAAGGTCATTTTTGATGATGCCTAGTTCCTTTTCGAGACCTTTTTTTGTCTCACAGAGCCTGAAAGCACGGTCTACTGGAGTCTTGATGATTCCTGTCTCAGACGTTGATGGTGGTTGGATTTCTGGTTCAGATACTGTCCCGTGTGAGTGGGTTTTCGGTTTACAGATGTTTCCAATTTAGTGTCGGTCCTCTTCACCAATACGTCTAAGAATCGCAATTCGTTGTGAACTTCCTTCTCCATTGTTACAGTGATGTAAGGACTCACGATGTTGATGTGCTTCAAGAAGTTGTCTGGTTTTGCATTCCCATGGTTCTGTACTATGAAGATGTCGTCCACGTATCTCAACCAGACTCAGGACTTCTTGTGCGCTTCTTCAATGACCAGAGTTACAAACCACTCCATATATATGTTGGCTATAACCGGTGAAAGTGACGATCCCATTGGCAGTCTCTCATCTTGCGTGAAGAATTCGTCCTTCAGTTGAAAGTAGCAGTTTCGAACACATCACCGTAGTAATTCCATGATTACTTCTATCGGTAAGTTTGTTCTATCTTCAGGTCCCCATCTTCGGTATGACTTGGAGTGCTTCTTTGACAGGAACTTTGGCGTAGAGGCCCTTCACGTCGATACTGATCATTTGATCCTGCTCTTTGACTCCCATTGCCCCCACTTTGACAATATGCCATGAATTTTTCACAAAAGATGATGTTTTTTCTTGCAGTGGTTTAATTATTGGTAGTAAAAATCTGGACAAGTTTTGAGTGACCGAATCTCTGGAGCTTGTGATCGGTCTGAGCGGAATATCTTTCTTGTGGACTTTGGATAGTCCATACAAGTGAGAAGAAGGCTTACTATGGTGTGGTGTTAGTGATTATCTCTCTTTTTCCGAAAAATAGACTTAGTGTTTTTTCAAAGTCTGGTACAACTTTTTTTCAATTGATGCAGTAGGGTCCCTTACGATCTTCGTGAATTTTCCTTTCTGAAGCACCTTTTCGATCATCTGCTCGTAGAGATCAGTATTCATCACAACAGTAGCTTTTCCCTTATCTTCAGGTGAGATTTTGATGGTGTGGTATCTACGTAGCCCGTTCAGAGCTCTTCGTTCCTCATTGCTGATGGTAGATGTTGGAACTGGTTCTGGATCTTGCTGTTCTCTGATTTTCCATCTGAATTTTTTCTTCCTCGATCTATCAATAAGGGAACTGGTGGATTCCACTGCAGTTATAAGTGGCACAGATGTTGGTGCATTGGCGAAGTTGAGACCTTTCCTCAACAAGGTTTTCTTTATATTGTTTTCGTCGGTAACAATCTCTTTGAGGCGTCCACTACGTGCATCGTCCTCAGTGCTTATATCAGCTCATTCAATCTCATAAAGTCACTTCTCTAGGATCGATTTTCCTGGTGCAGAATCCGAATTATGTTTATCAAGCCAAGCCCTGGGTTCGAGAGTGTTTATTTTTTGCCAAAAAGCAATGCTTCATTAACACATGAAATTCCTTTTTATTCAGTTTCTTCATACTAACAAAAGTTACTTTTCTCAACATGTTTTATCCTACAAAATAATATTCTGACAACTATGAAATGTGTACACGTGTCTTTTGAAGGTTAGAGTGAACTGAAAATCATACAGATTCAATACTAGTTTCCTGTAATTTTGGTCATGAAATAACGATAAATATTGAGTGAGTCGGAAACATTCTTGCTCTCTGAGAGCTATCTTGGCGTGCGCTGCCTATACGGTTAGAGTTACATGCAGATAATGTACCGTGAGATTGTTCATCCAAAATAGTTCTAAATAAAAGTCCGCGATAGTATCTATCTACCTCTTATATGGTAGCTACTATATGCAAATTACTGAGCCATGAATACAAATAAATTGGATACTTTTTTTCCAATGCACATTTCAAAATATCTGTCAAATTCTTATAAAAATTGGGACAATTGTCGTTTTGAGTATTTAATAGAGATGAACTTTGTCATTTCCACTAAGTAATTTGGACGAATCGTTTAAAAGTTGTCACGATAAGATTAACTTGACGTAAGCCAGTAAGCCATTACGCGTTGCGTCTACTGTAAGACGACGGAGGACAACGCGCTGGGGGTAGAGGGCGGTCTAAGTAATGTCGCGGGAACGCGACCCGAACGCGGGCAGACGCGAAAGGGCAGACATCGTTGACGGTTGTGTTAGTTTAGCGAATTTCTTTATAGGTAACATAATTCGATTCTCAAAGCTATTCATTACTCAGTGCAGTTAGCATATATTTTTATTTACTGTATTTTCGAAGTAAAAGTATAAATTCCTAGCTGTTGCCCGCTCGTATATTAACGTACAGTCGAAGCTACTGAACCTTGAATCCTGAAATATGGAGGTAGGTTCTTTGTATAGCTTGGATAAGCATCAAGTAAGGGAATCAGGAATTTTCACCCCCAATTGGGAAAAAGGTTCACAGATTGTATTGAAATTCGTCAGTTTTGAAGTTGGAAATTTGAAGTTTTTGGGTTAATGAAAAAAATTGTAAATATTTGTTTGAAATGGTGTGTCAAGTGAATTACTTGACATTTTTCATGAATATTTTTATGTTGTTGGTATGACTCTGTTCACCATACTTAAAATTTGTATGACATTTCCGAAAACTAAATATGTTTCGGGTTGTGTTATGGTTATACAACGCCGAAAATTAGGTATTACGGTAACGTCATTATTCTGTTGTCTTATCATTTTCAAAACCAAAATCACACTTTTTATTTACAAATACAAAAAATAACTACCGGGATACAGGTACCCTTAATGTTCTTTTGATTTTGCAGGGTTTGAGATTTGCAGTATTGATTGGTATTTTGTCTACGGCAATTGGCTCAGGTGTGAAGGTGTTATCTGTTGGCGAAAACTTATTTTATGTGGTTATTCTGGGACAGATGATTGTTGCTGTATCTGAATTATTCTTGTTTAATCTACCATCAAAACTAAGTGTAGTATGGTTCAAACCTGAGGAGGTATGTACTTGAGGTATAATAGTTAGCTTTCAACTGTATTATTATTGAATTACTGACATATTTTGAATGAAATATTGATTGCATTAGTCAGTTTCTTTAAATCCGGTTGGCAACTGAGAATCATCAAGATTCCTTTAAAAATCCGTCATTATTATTATTTCAGAGGTAAAATTATTGAAAATACAAATCGTGATTCCTCGATTCATCTCCAGGAGCCAAATGTTTTCTCTGCACCAGTGTCATCCGCTACTCCATGCCTATACCTGCAACTGAATTAGCCAGATTCACACTTAGATATAAGTACCATCGGTTAGCGACATGGGTGAAGGTACATTGTGCTTTTCACCTGTATGAGCATAAGAGCTGTACAAATTTCCAGCACCTTGAACACCGATTGGGCAATTATGGTTATTCGAAGATCTATCTGAAGACGAGGATATCCAAGAAGAATCCATGCAGACAACGGTTCAGATCTTCGTTCCACAGAAGAGCGATTGATGAATCCTTTGAGAAATTTTTAAATGAATGGAATAGGAAAGTTTTTATATACCGAATAAATAATCTGCTTTGCCACACATGGGAGGTATCCGGGAAATGTTAGTGAAATTAGTGAAGGCAGCACTGAGAGTTACCTTGAAAGACAGACTTTCGAAGTTGAAGTCGTTGAAGCAGAGAATAGAGTTCATAGCGACCATTGACATTATTCTATCAGATGTCACGATCCCGAAAGTATAACTCTAACTCAGTTTCTAGGGTGGAGCCGCAGCTTCACCTGGAAAAAACGAAGTCAAAGATCGACGGTGACCCAAGAAAACAGTGGCAAGATTCACAAGCGCTGTCTGATATGTTTTCAGGGACGTAGGTGGAGGAATAGCTACCCACATTGAACAAGAATATTCGATTGAAGCTCCACTTTCTATACTGAGAAAAATAATTTATATCAACTCACAAATGATTCTGATAGGTACTTCTTATGATTTTCCACGAGTAAATCAATAACATCATTCCTTTCTTTGAATATTTTATTTGTGAGGGAAACATTTATTTCATTCATTCGAAACTTAATATGTATGGATCCATTTTTTACCTTATTGCTTCACTATCAAGGTTTCCTGGTTTCAACTAACTGAAGGTATTTCTAAAAATTATTCATCACCAAGCATAACTCAATCTCAAAATAAAATTGAAAAATTTTTCAGTCCTTCACATGTCTTGTAGGACAAATTTTGGGACACACTATATATTATACATGATGTAACTTTTCCGTGAATGATATTTTTTTGAAACCATTACATTTGTCTGATATACAAACTTGTGATGCACTGTCTGTAACCTTTGGAGAAGTAATGAATATTACTAGAGTTTTTTCCCAGCACTAAACTTGGTGATTGAAACACGTGTCGAGGTGTTTTGAACTAGTGGAGTTCATGGAATTTCTTCGCTCTCTGACCATAAAAAAAGATCGATAATCGACAAGATTAAAGTTGTAATCGAATTGTTTTGAATTATAGATATCAACAGTGTGCTCTCTAGGTATACTTGGGATGACATCAGGAACTGCAATTAGCTACTATGTCCTTCCGATCATAGTAAGCGACAGTGACAATATGGATGAAATTGCTGCCGATCTCAGAGTGATGAATTGGGGTGTATTCCTTCTTTCAATACCGTTAGTGCCCATCGTATTTTTCTGTAAGTATGGTGGTTTTGAATTACTTGAAATATGGACCATCTTCAACGAAAAATTTCAGCTGTTGATCTCAACATTTTTAATATTATCGATAGATGGAATTTCAGAAAATAGATTGAAAGTAGTCACCATTACGAAAGTTTATGGAAAAGATATATAAATTTTTTTTTCAACTTTTTAGCTTTCTCAAATTGAAAAAAAATAGCAATGGAAAACTTGCAATGGATAACTCACTGTTATCATTAGTCAATCTGAACTAGTGTTTTGTTTTCCATGTATTTGATAATTTTGTCTATGTAAAAAAGAAACTAATGATTTCATAAGGTACTTTTGTTGACATTTCGATTACCTGAATATGTCTTCGTTTTCAGAATTCAAAATCAACTATTCCTCATCTCAAAGGTGTGTATTTGTTGATTGACTATTTAAATATTTGATATAGTACATGGTGTTCTCAGATATCAGTTTGTTTCCAATTCGCCAATTTCTACATCTTTCTTCAAGATGGGGAACCGAGTACGAGCAATATCTAAAGAACTATGATATGAAATTCTCATCAGATATAAGAATATATGCTGATTCTTTGAGTTTGCACCTCTTTGCATTCATTGGCGATTATTCCAGTTTTATTCCATTCTACTTGATGATTACTTCAATAAATATGTTCTGACAATTTCGATCCTGAACTATACGGTATGACGTTGGTTGTGAAAGGTGTAGGTAGTTACTGGACTGTTAGTAGAGCTATCTGGTTGTTATATGACTCTTTACTCTATACTGCATTTATTGTAGAATATCCGCAGTAATACAAATCGTTTTCGCTCTTTTATGAAGAGAAATCTTCATACTTTTTTCAACATAGCCTGATTTTGTATGTGTCTTGGATATATCTATCGGTAAATATTTTCTTTCTATAAACACTCTTAGATTTCAGTGAAGGACAGGCATCACCGATCGATGACAACTCCCCACAACCGTGAGATGAGCAATTACTGGGTTCTATGCTCATATTCCCTGAGCAGATGCAATGATTCGAGAATGACAGCCTAATTGCGGCTGTATGATCGCGATATTCAAAAATAATGAAGGAAAATTTGATCTCTTATCACTATTATATTTTCTGAATCCATTAGTTTAATGTATCACAAGAGTTTATCGTCATTCAATATCTGTTATCGAAAGTTGAGATGTACAAACCTATCAACACAACGGCGACGATATTAAATAGGCAGATTGGATTTGGCACAAATGAATATAATTCCATACTCAGAAAGCACTTCGTTCTTTCTCACATTTTACTTTGACATGACAACTGACAGTTGACTTGAACATGTCTTTCAAGCCAGTTCCTCCTAATGTTCTGAGAATTTCATGGCAATTTTTTACTTTTCATTACTCATCTATTGGCTTTGATCATAGATAATCTTTTTATGTGTTGAACATTTCCAAATATGGGGTTTGTTGAGAACCAGTGGTCCGTGAATCATTGGGAAAAAAGCGAGCATTGTGATTTCAACACTTTCACGATATAATCTCTGAAGTGCATATTATTTATTTTGGTAAATTTTCGTTATGTGGACACCCGGCGATTTTGAAAAAATTTTTGACTGTACTTACGTATTTTGATGCGTAGATTACGAATCCGAAAGAAAAAAGCGGCGCTCTTCCTTATTTAAAAAGTTACGGCCCTTCAAAGTTCAGAAAAGGGCAACTTTTCAGCCTTCTTTTTCACTAAATAAACTATTTAATAACACAAGCATCTATTCACTAGGTCACCTTTACACCTTATTCTTCCTTATTTAACACTTTTCACTTCAATAATCAACATTTTTCTTATAAAAATGTTAAAAAATGTACGGAGCTGCTTTTTGGTTACATATCACTGTATTTTACGTTTTTAAGGTTAATGATATGGTTGGTACGACTGATGCAGTCCATATTCCTGAAGTAATTCAAATGTTTTTTACCTTCATTCTTTAGATCGTAAATTGGTTTTTGGTGGTGTATTACGAATTTGAAATAGTAGGCGACGGCAAATACCAACCGCTTTTTTCTGAAATGTCACTAGTAACTAACCTAAAAATAGAATAATGTCACCAGGAGAAGCATTCGTTTTTAAATTAAGTTTTTTATAAGAAAAATGTTGATTATTGAAGTGAAAAGTGTTAAAGAAGGAAGAATAAGGTGTAAAGGTGACCTAGTGAATAGATGCTTGTGTTTTTAAATAGTTTATTTAGTGAAAAAGAAGGCTGAAAAGTTGCCCTTTTCTGAACTTTGAAGGGCCGTAACTTTTTAAATAAGGAAGAGCGCCGCTTTTTTCTTTCGGATTCGTAATCTACGCATCAAAATACGTAAGTACAGTCAAAAATTTTTTCAAAATCGCCGGGTGTCCACATAACGAAAATTTACCTTCATTTTTTCTAGACTTTCCAGAAAGACCTTTGAATCCACCAAGCATGGCAATGTTTGAGAAGAGAAATCAGAGAAACAAAGTCACAATGTCCTCATTTTTGGAATCATTCAAACATCTGATGAATAATAAAGCATTTTACTTACACAGCATAGCATTTGGATGTATCCTGGGAATATATTCAGTAAATGGAACACTTCTGAATCAGTTTGTCTTGAATTACTTCCCGGTGAGTCCCAATATATTGATTATCAAGATATAGTGTTCATGAATATGGCTGACAGGAGATATCTACATAGTGCGAATCTCTTTCATATAGAATAGAACCCTCTGTTATCTACACAGAAAAATTACTTTTCGTTCCGACATACACAATTTGAATGTGAGATTCGAAGGTATTTTGACTCCTCCAGTCTTCATTACAGAAACCTTCAAACGATCATTTTCACTTCCAATCACCAGAATATATAATGAAGAAGATAAAACAGGAGTGCAGTCATCCTTTCTTTTTCTAATTTTCGTCATTGTTTTCATTTGAGTATCATCTTTTTTTACACCATATCATTTGTATATACTTACTCATCATGAATAAACGATATCAGTGGATCAGATAGTTACTTTACGTGAGTGAGTTTGAGAATTGCTACTCAATATAGCAACCTATGTAAACTTTACTTTCTTATTTTTTTTCTCTTTACCTTCTATATTTATTTCTATACCTGTCTCTATTGAATTATAATAGTATCTAATACGTGAGAATGATAAAGACGTTGGTTATTATTATTAATAATAAAATTATCAATTGATACAACACTCAGAAATATCAAGACAGAAATAAAAACAACAACTCTGAAGGAAAATATTGTGAATTTCTTTTCGAAATGATTTGAGAGTTTTGACGTTCACTGGAGAAATTTTATAGACCTAAAAACATAGTTTTCCAATTGACAGTTTTTCAGGATTTATGAATAAAAATTTCATTACCTCATCGATCAGAAAGTGAGTTTAGGAATACTATAAATATGGTCTATGATCTTAGTATGGATGCAGAAAAACTGATTCTTTGATAGAACTGATGATAGACCCGAATTATGTGGACTGAGTTTGATGATTTATAAATGCTCCAAAATTGAGTAGTATGCAATACCTAGTGATTGGAAAAAGGTTAATGAGTCAATTCTGTTATTGGATTTATATGCAACTCACAATGAGTCAGATAAAATGCTATCTCTTGGTATGGTGGAACCATCGGTCTCGGTCTAAGATATGGTCTAAAGACCATATCTTTAGTGGTTGAACTTGAAAAAAAGTATGATTGCAAGTATACTTACTGAGTATACTTCTTGAGTAGATTATCGAGTGTTAATTAGGTCTTGAATAACGATGTATCCGCCATCTCGTTTATATATTTGGTCTTGAATCGTACAAAACAAATATTTGTCAATCGATCTCAAAGTACCTATCGGAAGACACCTCTACCGGAATAAAGTAGGGGAAGAAGGCTTTTGTAGTTCCAAGAAGGTAATTTGCCAGAATACATTTCAGTCTCCACAGTGCTTCGACAACTTGG
Organism: Leptinotarsa decemlineata; assembly: GCF_025532065.1. Taxonomy (NCBI): domain Eukaryota; kingdom Metazoa; phylum Arthropoda; class Insecta; order Coleoptera; family Chrysomelidae; genus Leptinotarsa; species Leptinotarsa decemlineata. The sequence continues at coordinate 3,036,763 of NW_027412551.1, forward strand.
CAACGCTTGAGCGGGATCTATTGAAACAAATAAAACTTGCATCATCTCTACCAATTTTGAATGACGCATAAGTTTTGTCTGTATCATTGTCATGTGTTTCTGTATCTCCGTATCCCAAAAAAATATCCATTCTACTGTGTGGTATATATTTATTGATGGATAATTTTGTACTCTATACATTGATGCTGTTGATTTTTCCCCACATTCGAATGTTTTGCCACTTTTCAGCTTATCACTATATGATGTCGTCTACTAATTCAAATTGAAGCAAAGCGCTGCCGAAACAGCCTGAAAAATCAACCAGGCATTAGGCAATGCAGGTGTTAATGAACGCCCTGATCGACGTTTGTTAGCTAATTGTCGTTCTGAAGATTTTAGCCTCGAAGATGAGCCTTGAAGTGGTCAACTTACAGTAATCTAGGCCGAGGATTTGAGAACCCTGGTGGGGACTGACCCATCACAAACGGTGCGCGCAATAGCGGAAGAACTGGCCGTCAGCTTCCATGCGGTTTTTGATGGTATTGAGTTGATCAAAAACTCGTTTTGAACGATCTACAGAAATTGTCACGTTTCGAGATCTGTTCTTCTTGCTCTTGTGCAACCAGACGATTCTTTTTGGATAGGATCGTCACGTGTGATGAAAAGTGGATTTTCTACGACAACAAGAGACGTTCAGGACAGTGGTTGAACACCGATGTGTCACCCAGGCACTTCCCAACGAATTGAGCGTAAGAGCTGCGCTCACCCAACATACTCCACACACCTCTCGACAAATGACCACCATCTTTCCAAGCACTTCGATAACTTTCTCACCGGTAGTATATTCGCTAATCAGGATCAGGCAAAAACGGCCTTTGTCGATTTTATCAAATCCCGGTCACCCAATTTTCATGCTGACTATCCTGACTGAGTTATTCGACTTGTACAATATTCGTAAAAGTGCACTCATTCAAATGGCACTCATTTCGAATGAACTGAATGGTATCGGTGTTTTTTATCCAACTTGTTCAAAATAGTGTATCCTGTGGCCAACTTGATTAACTTGAGAAAATAAGAAATGGAAATTGGAAAGAGAAGCTGAAAAGGTTTCTTAGATCATTTGTAATGTCTTGTTTCTGCTTTTATACTATGCGATGAATTTTCAAACCGATGCAAAACAAAAGGCGCTGTGGGCCGTTTTAGAACAAGACTTCGAGTGAATAAGGATTCGCCCGTGTTATTCGAAGGCCTATTTCATGTGAGATAAAATATTGTACCACTGAACTAGAATGCTTAGCAGTCATCTGGGTTTTCATGATTGAGATATGTCCGAAGTGTTCATTCTTAAATTTTGACTGCTGATGCTTAGCAATCATCTGGGTTTTTATGATCCAGATGTTATATCTGAAGTGTTTTGACTGCTGACTCGAACTCTAAAAGGCTATCTAATTTGAAAGAACCCTCTGGTCCTTTTTTGGGTCATTGGATTCTGCATTTGCTAATCCACGATTCCGAAATGATTCATCGTTGAGGAAAATTTTTGAAATATATGGACAGAAAAACTGGACCAAATGATCACAAAAGTTCACTTCGGATTAGTCTTCTGAACAGTAGACACTGCATCCAGTCACATCACAAAGATTGTTGTGATCAGTCAACAAATTACCACCTACTCTGGGGATGAAACTGGAGCTATCTTTAGAAAAAATCATTTCCAGGAGAAAATTACGAATGAAATGAAACAATTCATACTTATTTATTGAAATCCCACGTTCATATCCATTTTTCTTCATATCAAACTCTCAGAAAATTCCGAAAATATTTAAAAATCATTTTGTATTTGAAATCGCATAGGGTGCCCAAGAAGACGCTGGAAAAATGGGGTCGTTGATGAAAACTGCTGGTTTTGGCGGATTGATCCTAACAGGCATCATACTTGATAAAACACATAGATATAAGTGAGTATTGTTATTGCTGTAAGATGCTGTTGTTGAGCACGCATCCAGTTTCACTCTAGCATTGATTTTACACCAGGAGATCAAATAAACACGCTATATGATGGAATTGGCCGATACTTGGTGAAAATCCATAGATAACACACTTCATTGTGAGATTTTTACAGAAACAAAACACGTGTTTCGCCATACAATGGCTTCTTCGGGCGTGTCTTTACTCATACTTCAGACATGCCCGAAGAAGCCACTGTATGGCGAAACACGTGTTGCGTTTCTGTGAAATCGTTTAGTGAAAATCTCACAATCAAGTGTGTTTTTTGAATACGTTGAATAAACACGGCACCTATATGTCATTAATTTCAGGTGATTATTACTTATCATATTATATAGAAAATATTTCATATGAACGTGTATCCTAACTTGCTTCATTTCCGAGTGATTAAGTGTCAAAGTATTTTCGCCTTTTTCAGTTTCATTATATCCCAATGTACTCAAATGAGTACGGAAGCAAAAGCCGCGAAGTGAATTCATCTATTGGAATATTTCGAAATTTCGAACATCTATACTTATTCTTTATACAGTTTTCTTCGAATTCATGAATGGAAACCATATTACAGTGAGTTCTGCGTAATTTTGTCAACAATGACACGCTTTTGGTAACTGAAACAGTGCATACAGCTGGTAAATATTGTATAAAATCGACTTGTCGTGCGTCAGCCTCATTTACTGCCTCATTTACATGCCTTAGAAGATATTGCCTCCACAAGCAGTCATAATGTTATTGATATTGTTGTTATTCCGCCGGGTGCAGAATCACAGACGAATGACGAAGAATTCAATGATGATTATACCCAAGAAGATCCATATTTTGTGCGTGATGATGTAGCCGGTGGAATTGAACTTCAGCACATATGCAGCGTCAATGAAACCAGCGACGAAGAATACGATTTGCCACTGTCAGTTCTGCGTCAAAAACTTTCATCTTCCACAACCAAACGTCCTAGAAAAAAATTACTGTTGGAACCCAAGTGGACTAAGGAACATGTGGACACTCACATGCCAGCATTATCGGGATATGCAGATCGCTTCGATATCGTTAAAAATGATTTAGAAAATCTAGAGCCTATAGCAGTCTTTGAAAAACTGTTCGACGAGGAAATATTTGATCTTCTAGTACATCAAACCAATTCATATTCATCTCAGAAGAATGAACATGCCTTCTTCTTTTCAAAGGCTGATATGAAAATTTTAGTAGGAATTCTTCTCCTTACAGGATACCACAAATTTGCCAAGTGAACGAAATTACTGGAGTCTTGTTGAAGATTTAAGAGTATGTCATTCAAAATGCCATGTCACGTAACAGGTTTCAATAAATCAAGAAATACGTTCATCTGGCAGATAATAATAATTTAGATAGGAATGACAAGATGGCTTAATTACGTCCTCTGATATCTCTCCTCAATCAAAAATATAGGCAATGGGGCATTTTTGATGAAAATCTATCGGTAGACGAAGCTATGGTGAATTTGGTCGCCATTTCGGTAAACAGTATATCAAAGGCAAGCCAGTTCGGTTCGGATACAAAAAATGGATGCTCCGTAGCTCTTCTGGGTATTGCTACGCATTTGACAACTACTGTGGTGCCAAGAACTAGTCGCAATCTGCTGGAGCAACTGATTTGCCTAGGTTCTAAAGTTGTTCTGGATCTCCTGAAATCAGTTGCGATACCTTCCGATCATGTTATCTTCTTTGACAATTATTTCAGTAGTCACGCATTGTTGAAAACACTGAAAGATCAGGGTCAACGGGCTACAGGTACAGTAAGGGATAACAGAACTAGAAAATGTCCTTTGTCGAATGTGAAACTATTTAATAAAAAAGAAAAGGGGTTACTTTGAACACATGTATGACATAAATTCAGCCCTCCTATTCATTAGATGGCAGGACAATAATACAGTGACCATGGTTACCAACTATGATACACTAGAACCTATTCGTCACATAAAACGCTGGTCGGCAGTTGATAAAGAAAAAATTGATATACAGCAACCTAGTATTTTACAAAACTATAATACATTTATGGTTGGGGTAGATTTACGCGATCAAGCAGTTAATAATTACAGGATTCCTGTATTTGGGGCCATTTACAGCATTTAGTTCATCATACTCCTGTTCGCGATGTAGAGGACTTAAGAAATCGCATCATCGATGCGTGCAGGGTAATCAAAGTGACTCCAGGAATATTTGAGCAAATACGTGGCTCAATGCGCCGACGTCTAGACGCATGCGTAATGTTTGAAGGTAGACATATTGAACGTTTACTATGATTTCTACATGTTGTGTGTTTTGTTATTGATAAATTGGTTTTGTTTATTACCCTTCAATCATTTAATGTAGGTACTAACTACAAAATAACAGTAAATCCAGTTCGCATTTATGACGATGTATCAGTGTAGTTGTTCGTAAAATAATTTTTTGTTGCGAACTGGTTTATTTTGGGCAAAAAACCCAAGAAACATTTTTTGTTTACAATAAACAGGCTATCGGAAATGAATTTTTAAATGGTAAACAAATGATAAGACAAAAAGTTGCAATGAAAATAAATTTTAGGGGTTGAGTTTTCCATCCCTTACAACCAATGGCTAAGTGTCTTTTTGGTAGTACAAAATGTCAGGTTAATTTCAATATTGTAACTTTTTCAGTGCTTGTGAAAGAAATTGTTATACAAATTTTATGTACCCCCTTCAAGGGGCTGTATCTTAACAAGGGATGCTCCAATGAAGTTTTTCTATATGAAATATCATATCTTTTTTTCGATGAGGAATCACCTCCTTGAATGTTTTACACTTATTCAGTTACACTCTGTATAGTTTCTTTTCAGATTTTCTGGAAAATTATGTTTCTAACATTGATTCAAAGCTATTTGCATGGTGTTCTGCAGTGGCTTATTTTTTTCTAATCTCCTGATTTGATTATGTTTTTCATCATAAACAAGGCCCAAAATAGCAGTAACCTCGCGTATGGCTTCAATTAGATTAAAAAAGGACTCATCAGGCTCAGCAATAAAATTGGCTCGGTTTGACGGATTCATTCCTAATTTGTAATTTGAATAAAACTCATTTACCAGTTTAACTTCATGCACAGATTAACATTGTTTGAAGGATCAGAGTCTTTATGTTCAAGCAGGCCACTAAAGTTCAAAGTTATATTTATGGAGAAATGGTCAGACAAAAAGTCTTCTTCATCAACATTAAAATTATTCAAGTCCGTACATATTGTCTACCCATGCCAAATCAACAACACTCTTTCCCAGTTTGCTGATATATGTAAACTGACCCGGTGTATCTAACGATGTTCTACCATTCAACACACAAAATGAATTATTATCCATGAAATCAATAATCTGCCTACCTCTAGCATTTATTATCTTCGAATATATTTGAGCCTTCAATAATTTCATGTGGGACAGTACCGTAAGAAGTGAAGTCATATCTCTAACATATCTCATTTGTGATCTGCTACATTATTTTATAGAAGAGTTTTGATGGTGTCTTTTCTCGATTATCGTAACTTCGATTTTGATCTCTTCTGCTCAAACTTTCTGAATGTTCAGTGGGATCTTATCTATCAATCCGATGATGTGGATTGCATGGTATTTTTTCTGAACGACAACATATCCATTCTTTTTGAAAAACATGCGCCTTTTCAAACGAAGAGAGTAACTTAACCTCCAGAACTTTGGTCAACTCACTATATAAAGATAATGATTTCACTCAAGAACCAACCTCTGATTAAGTACAGAAATTCGTCAAAGCTCGCCGATTGGATCAGTTACAAGGAACTCAGAAATTATACATGTAGTGTGAAATAATGAATATTCAAATATCCCTGAATAATCAAAAGACGTGAATCTCATTAACCAGCACTTCAATTCCATACCTCAACCTATCAGGTATGGTCACAATTATCCTTATCAAATCGTTATGTTAATTCGAAATAATGAAATTCCTCTCATTTCTCTACAATCACCAGTGCAAAGCTCCCTAAGACGCATCAAAAGCAATGCTTTGGGTTGAAACGGATATCCCTCAAAATGAGCAATCTCATCGATTTTTCTATGATAAACCACTCCGCTTTTCTCATAAACTCCATCATTACCAGTTGCCAATTTCCAAACGTTCGGAAAGATGAATTGGTTTTACTTCTGACTAAGTGTAAATAAACCTATAGTCCTTTCTGACCTGAGACCAATTGCAATTCTCCCGTGTCCCTCTTAGGTAGTGAAATTGATAGTGAGAGATCATTTTTTATAATCATGTCAGTGGAAATCATTTCCTAATATCTGTACAATCAGAATTCAGATTTCAGCATAGTATCATCACGGCTCTTCAATTACCGACGATTTTTTCAAAGCTGTTTATGATGAGAATTTGACCTTTTCAATAGCTTTGGATCATAGCAAAGCCTTCAACAGTCTTGATCACGGGTCTTCTTTGGTTTTTCTCGGGAATCAGTATCACTCCCAGGAAACTGTCTGAAGAATCGTACTCGAAGAATTGTTGTGGATGGAGTTGTACCGGACGCTCTAACGGTATCAAAGGAAGTGCCACAAGGATATATCTTTCAGACCTTGCTTTTTAGCTTGCATGTCTGTGATTTCCATTTGTTTGTAAAAAAATTCATTATACATTACTATGCAGACGACACAGTTATATTTCTCTTTACCGCATGTGGTTCTACATCTGCTCAGTTATATATTAATAATGATCTCCAATCCATATTCGACATTCCTGTAACCCATAAGCTCAATCCTGATGAATTTGCAATCATGATGTTTGGATCTGAGGAGAACAGAGAGCTCACCAACTTCACTTTTCATCCGCATCGAAAATGAAATAAGTCCCTTCATGACTAAGGGTATCAGCTATCTGAATCAGAATTTTTATAAAGCCCTCAGTCAGCTGTTTACAAATCGTGATTTGCTTAACACAAACCTAAAACGAGTCACTGATCATGTCAAAAATGTCTTGTTGCGACAGTTTTTGTGGACCTATTTTGAGACAATCAAATGCTCTTCGTCTACAGTATATTCAGAATAGCTGTGTCTACGTTTCTCGTTTGGTATCTAAAAATCAGGATGGTTGAGAGTTGAAAACACTGCATCTACTCACCAACATACATCCCCAATCACAAATCTTCCATTTTCACCTGCTGCTTTTAAAGCACCCCAACATTATGATCAATTACCCTGTGAGTTTCGCTTTCATACAATCGTAAACTCCAAAGAAATTTAATAGAACTGGCCGATACTTGATGAAAATTCACATTTAATCTCATTGATACAGTTTATTGTATGATTTTCACTATAAGAGGTTTTACAAAAACCGCGACACGTGTTTCGCTATACAATGAACTGTATTGATGAGTTTTACTTCAAAAAAATACTCATTCAACTGTCTGGTCTCTTATGTGTTTCTGACCTTGACCATACTAAAGGAATTTCCTACAAGTTTACTGATCTTGTCGTCACTGTTGACCCGATTTTTTGTTATTGTAATTCAATTATTGCTATTCCCAGGTTGAGTTGAAAAACAGCCTTGGCTGATACTTCGCCTATTTACCGTTACACTGAAAGTTGTTTTCTTTTTTCTGTTCTCATTGTACTTTCTATGGTGAGTAAAGAGAATTTTTATAATATTATTTTCAGAGAGACGTCTTTTATCTTATCCCTATTGACAACTATCGGATTGGCAGGAGTTTTGTATGGTCTATCAACCCGAAATAAGTGGTTGACATATACAACCATGACCTTGTTTGGGTGAGTAAGTCTTTTCACGCATGTAGAATAATTAAATTTTTGTACCACATAGATGCTGGTATTTTTGAGTAGAAGGTATTAAAAAAATAGATCTATGTCTTGATCGTTTGAAACTGCCCTTTAAGGACGAAACAGCAGTAACGTCAGTTACAAATGAAAGTGGTGAAAAAACATAGAAAGATTCATTTCTCATTTTTCATGATGATCTCCTACCACGTAGTAAGAGTTACATCCATCAATTTAGACGGATATTCACTTCGGGGAGAAAGAGTGGTACTCACAACAGAAAACGACAGTGTGGAACTTCTTTCTTCGGAGCAGGTATCAGCACAAACTCCGACTGATCTTGTCATCGGAACTGTCGGGGAAGAACAAATTTGCTGCTATGAATATGCTTTCACTCTTTTTGTTCGAAGTAGTGTGAAATTTTGGAACATTCCAAACAGATGATATCGTTAGTACACGGTTATGATAAAAAAAACATCAAGAACTGTATTCCCAGAATAAAAACAGCTAGAAGTACTTTAGGCAGTTATCGAAAATCCTGGTAGGTGTACATATCAAATAAACGAGTGTGAAAAAACTCTGCATAAATTAATGGATGTAGCCGTTACTACGTGGTAGGAAATCATAACGAAATGAGAAATCAAAATTTCTATGTTTTTTACCACTTTTTTTGTAACTAACGTTACTGCAGTTTCGTCCTATATGGACATTTTCAAACTTAAACTATGTACAATATACAATACTTTATTGTACACGTAAAATATCTGTTTGAAAAATCTGTTTAAAATCTGTTTTTCCGGTAATCAGCTGTCGCCCCCATACAAACGACAACTCTCAGAAGTTGAGGAACTTGTGCGAGCTAAGAACTAACGAGGTCCTACCTTTTAACGTGTGATTCCTAACACGGTTGCAGAATCATCCCTACTTCAACCAGACAAATTCTCTCGAAGAAAATATCTGGTCGAGGCAGGAATCGAACCCACGGTCTTCCGATCGTGAGTCGGGCGCACTACCACCGCGGCCAATTCCACAACAACAATATACAATACTTTATTGTACAATGTACAATATACAATACTTTATTGTATATGTAAAATATACAATACTTTATTGAATAAGTTTGAAAATGTAGAATGAAAAGTGGTAGAAAACATAGAAATTTTCATTTCTCTTTTCAAAACTTTGCATATTAGGCACATTTAAATACCTTGCTTTCTTTTTGGGTCGAGGGGAAGTAGACAAATGATTCGATTTTGATAAGCATATCCTATTTGAAGATGAATTTACATTTACAAAAAAATGTGTCCCATCTCAAAATTGTTGAGGGTGGTGGTCAGATGGAAATCCAAATTGTGTTATTGAAAATACTACCAATACCTGAAAACAAAATTTTGGTGATGTATATCGTATAATTATTGAATAAAATAGGTAGTTTTGGAGAATTTCTGGGGCAATCCACTTATTGCTTCTTGAAGTCAAACAAATTGACCAGAAGATATTTCATAATTGGTGAAAATAGTACAATAATATTCCAATTCCATCATCAATTTTTCAGAAAACAAAACACAAACACTTTAGAAAAATTCTCAAGGCTCTCTAAGAGCGGTGCCTGTGTGGAAGTAGCGATTAACAATGGATTTGAATCGCTGGAGATTATATCCATTTGGAAAAACGTTCGCAGTAAATTAATTCCACATAAACGCAGTTCCTCAAATGAAAGAGCTCCCAAACAGTGAAGTTCGAGGTATGCTGGGTTGAACTTCAAAATAGGTCTGATCTGACCTTCATGAAACATCAAAATTAGCTGAGGTGTGTACATTTTTCTGGTTCGAAACAGTGTTCCAAGCTTTTGAAAGGCAGCCTTTGCAATGCCAGCGACATGATTGTGCCTTTTCGAGCCCCAACAAACTTATCGAAGCATAAAGCGGAATTGTCTGTTCTGACATCATTATATCCGGTTCGGAGACATATATCTTTTTGGAGAAAACCGATGCCTGGATTTTTGTGTTACTGAATTAAACCTGGTTACTTTTACCCCAATTCGAAATCACTTCTAGATCCCCATCAATATGCCGGTGGAAATGTACACTGAAATGAGTTTGTGGTCAGAAGTTCTCAATGGAGACCTCACGGTGACTGTGTAGATTTCTGGATTGGTTGTTAGGTATAGATTCAGGAATTTTTGTTTAGAATCCCATGAATGTCCACATCCTGTATTACTGATCATCAACCCAAGAGTAGTGTCAGTCGCTTCCTGGGATATGGTTTGTTGAAGTTCAGATAATTCAGATAATCTGAATATTTTTCTAATATCATTATAGTTCACTATTGTGGGACATCCCAAGTAACATTATGGCGTTCAGTACTCAGAATTTTTGTTTGAAGGTGATTGACAATGTTTCGTGATGAATTTCACTAGTTCGGACTTCCATTGTCTATTATATAAAATGATTTGAAATCCCTGAAACAAGTAAAAAAGAATAATTAAAAAAAAAGAATAGTTGAAAAAATAACAATTATATTGAGCAACAATAAACCTGAAATGAAATGATAGTAAAATAACCTACAAGTAAAAATATAATAATTGAATAAATAAAAATTGAAGGAATGCAAAAAGAAAATAATAAAAATAAAAAGTGTAGAGATTCCAAGTCACGTTAGTTCACGACGTTTCGATTGTTGGTATCTACAATCGTCTTCGGGTGATGACTGGACTGATTCCTCCGAGAGATGACTATTTTAAAGGTCGTTGAAATACTTTCACTTTCTCTACTTTCCATTTTCCGCTTCACTGATTCCGTGAGAGATGACCGATTTGGCGGGAGTTGGTCATTTCTCGTTTGATGATGGGTTTCCATATGTTTCGTATATCTACGCTGGCCTGGCTGAATACGTTGTTGGACAACATGTATGCGGCTTCCTTAAATTTTCTCCTGAACCAATGTTCCTCTCTGTGCAAGATCTCAGCTTGGGACCACTCGATGTTGTGTTGATGGGTCCAAACATGGTCTGCTATTCCTGATTTGCTGGTTTCTCCTCGCTGTGTGTGCTTCTTGTGCTCGGCAATGCGAATATTCAATGGCCTCTTAGTTTCACCAATATAGGATTTTCCGCACTCACAGGGTATCCGGTAAATGCAATTCTTGGAATCGCAGTCCGCGTTTGGGGGCCTTGTTTTCGTGAGGCTGCTACGGATAGTGTTACCGGATCTAAAACAGGTTCTAATGTTGTACTTGGAACCAATTCTTCTTATCCTCTCCGATAATCCTCTGATGTAGGGAAGTGAAAGCACTGGTTGTGACGGCTTCTCTTCCTTGCGAGGCTCCTGCTGTCTTTTGGCCAAAGTCTTTTCTACCATCGCTTTGGAGTATCCATTCCGCTGAAGATCACTTTTGATGATGTCTAGTTCCTTCTCGAGACCTTCCTTTGTATTACAAAGCCCAAAAGCACGGTCTAATAGAGTCTTGATGATTCCTCTTTTTGTCGATTGATGGTGGTTGGATTCGTGGTTCAGATACTGTCCCGTATGAGTGGGTTTTCGGTATACAGATGTTTCCCACTTAGTGTCGGTCCTCTTCACCAAAACGTCTAAGAATGGCAATTCATTGTTGATTTCCTTCTCCATTGTGAAAGTGATGGAAGGTCTCACGCTGTTGATGTGTTTCAGAAAGGCGTCTAGTTCAGTATTCCCATGGTTCCATATTATGAAGGTGTCGTCAACATATCTCAACCAGACTCGAGGTTTCTTGTGGGCTTCTTCAATGGCCAGAGTTTCAAACCACTCCATATATATGTTGGCTATGACTGGTGAAAGTGGCGATCCCATTGGCAGTCCCTCATCTTGTGTAAAGAATTCGTCCTTCAGTTGGAAATAACAGTTTCGTACACAGCATCCTAGTAATTCTCAGTGAAACTCAGAATTTTCCTGCTGATAAAACGCTATCCGGTTATGATTCGTGATCTGTATCCTATTCTTGAGGAATCATGAGATTCTCATAAGGCGATATAATAACTATGTATGGTTGAAAGTCACAGAAAGTCACTTTGCTTGAAAGTCACTTCAGTTGAATTTGACTGCACATGATGGACGATATCTATCCGATATCTAACGAACACCATCCATAGCATATCGACGACTTGACGTGAATCGCATTCATGTGTTTATATTTATTCATTTTTGTTTCAGTGTCTGATGCTTTCTGTATAATTTCTTTTTTTTTGTAATGGAGTAAAATATGTTAGTTTCAGTTCCATTTGGTTCCAGTTCCATTTGGTTCCAGTACTGTCGTCCTAAGCAAGAAGGCAGTATCTACAATTTTTACAATTTTCGAATTTCATATTTCTATAGGCTCCTTATGCAAAGCTAGAAAGCGGTAGGTGTTCATCCGCTGGTCTGGTAGATTATGAAAATTCCAGTTACTTCACTTGTTGTCAGGTATTCCACAGTAAGTACCTCATACAAGCCTCAAAAGCAATATCTCCTACAGAAAATGGAGAAACTGCTTTTTAATATAGCAACTGCATGACCTTATCGTGACAAGCCCTACCAAAATTCTAGTTTCTGGATTTAACCACTTAACTAGGTGAAGTGTTGGTTCCCTGTCAGTTGTTGGTAAGGTCAGTTGGCTGTGATAAGTCAATCTGTGTGTACGTATCAGTTCTCATCAATAATAAAGAAATTAGAGTATATTTATCTCCTTCAAAAAGTTTTAAGGGGTAGGTATTATCATTCACTCGATTGTTGATAGTTTTATTTTCATATATTATTTGTTAACAGGTGAACTGTAGATATTTAAAACATGGGAACCCGTGGTAAAGAAATATTACAAATGCTGCAGACAATGGAAACCATAATTCCAAGTTCTGATGAGAGGGGTTGCGATAGTAAAGAGACAAAAGCTGAAACATATATTAACTCAGTACCGATCAGTCCTGGATACCCCAATCCACCTGATGACTTGAGTTTATTTTTTTTTCTCCAAAACTACAACTCTCAGTTCCAAAGCGTCATATTTTTCCATTGTAGACGCTGTTATGTCAGACATTTTTATTTCTACGTCACTTTTAAGATTATCATATTTACGAGCCAAAGTTATCCGAGCCTCTGCAATTTTATCGTCGAATGTTTGACGTGCATCGCGAGCAACATTACCTATAGTGGATTGTATTGCAGCTTGTAGGGCTGGAAGTATGACCTCCTTTGTTCCATTAATTTACCCCTCAAGATATGATACAGTTACACAATCACTCTTGTCAATTGGTTCGCTTTTATTTTTTTATATTTTTCTTTGCACGTCATAATGACCATCTTTTGTTAATTCAAATCCATTCCCAGGAGGACCTCGAATGACATTACCACCCCATTTTCTTTTTCTACCAAACTTATGGATTGTTTTGAACATTGTGCACTCTACGATGATTCTATTCAAACTGATATTCCTTTCATTTACATTATGCTATATACATTGCAATAATTGGTTAGGAAAATAGAAATGGAACAGATACAATTTTTATCATTTTTATATTCATTAAAGTAATACATATACATTATTATCACATTACAGTTTTATTTATAAAACTTTGAATGACATTTCAGTCATTGATCTCGGCAGACAATAAATTGATTAGTTGATCCAGTGAACTCTCCCGAGTTTGTGATTGTTGAATAATATCATTTATTCAACGAACGTTATCATTTATCATTCGGATCGTTTTGATGAAATTCAATAAAATTATGACCCCAAGGAAGAGTGTGGGTAGTATTCGGAATGATAAATCGTTCATCGTCGTGGTATGATAATGCAACTTTATTAATTCAGTATACATATCATGCAACACGCTTCTAAATGAATTCATCTTTCTGAATATCATACCACCATGTTTCACGATTTTTTGGTAATCTTCACATGTCAATTCATTCTTTATAACCGATCGTTTCACCTCTTCAGCTTTCTTAAATTCACCATCAACAGATTTCACATAATACGCTTTTGCATCCGTACCATAAAAGCTCATGATTGGATCATTCGGAAATTCGTCTTTGAAATTACCCAAGATTGAACTTGTTACTGGAATATTAAATTGGTTAACTAAACTGTGATTGGATGTATCAAACCTACTTATGTTAGTTCTCATGAATTCATAAAAAAATTCTGTATTTACTTTCAGAATGAGTGAGTGATTCGGTATCTGTGTACAGTAAAGAGACATTTTCACCAAAGTGTTGTTTGATGCATCCATAGAAAAAGTCGTACATGACTGTTTTAGATAATTCTAATATAGAAAATCACAAATATAATGGTTTATCATAATGGACTTTAACTTTACCCATTTGAATGGCAACGAAATTTTCTGTGAAAATAGAATATTTTTTTAAATTTGGTCTGGATGTGAGAGTGCTGGCACCTATATTTTTCTTTATATTTTCCCAATGTGTAACGAGTCTAACATCAATTCTGTTATCTACATTCTCCATTTTTTTTTTTCATATACCTCATTATTCATTAGTCCATAAAAATTTTTAACAGATTTGTTGTTAGACCTATTACGAATTTCAGTATTAAGATCTATATAGGGTTTCATCCAACGTGATTGTTTGAATTTCAATACTCTATGTGTATTCATTACAATCGAACCATTTTTGATGGCTTGCTGTAGATTTCTATAATGATCAATATATTTTCTTTTATCATTCAAATTTGGAATTGATTAGGGAATTTTCGATTGTGTACGAGGTGGTATTAATTTTTAAACCAAAAATGAAAGATTAGAATGTTTATCATGCATCTCTTGTGGATAATGAATGTTCACTTCAAACACATACCCATACGGATTATCAGCACTCACATTCATCACATCAAGGTTAAAAATTTCCTTAGGTGTCAACCATGTAAATTCACTTGTTGGTAGAGGTTGTGACACGCTATGACCGTATAGATTTGTTGCATCTAAATATGTAATGAATGTGGAAGGTTCATTGGGATTATAATTTGGTAAAAATTTATTATTTGCTTTATGTTTCCTCTCACCACACTGACTAATTCCACCTCGTATACCTTTTTGAAAAAATTGAATCATATCAATGTACGTTAGTAATTCCAATTCAATATTCGTATACTTCAACATAGCATCCCAAGATAATTCAGGTGCAGTGTAATAATGTGCTGGATCTGAGTTATAAATCGCTGAACTTGTGGTGCGAAAGTTTTCAAAAATATCACATAATAGCAATACATCCGACTTCAAATACAAATCAGAGTATTCACCCAAATTCTGACACTTGAATAAATGCCACACATTTCTAGCCCTATCATAATCATTTTCTCATATATATTCACAACTGATATATGTTCACAACTGAGTTTGTTATAAAACTGATTTTTTGTTGGAAAATCTGTTTAAAATCTGTTTTACCGTTAATCAGCTGCCGCCCCCATACGAACGTCAACTCTCAGAAGTTGAGAAACTTGTGCGAGCTAAGGACTAACGAGGTCTTACCTTTTAACGTGTGATTCCTAACACGGAAGTGATGGATAATTCAATTTGTCAATGTTATCAACGAAACTATATGGAAATATACCTTTCTGTCTCATCAAATTGAACTTCTCAATTTGTGGGGAATATTTATGCATCTCCAAACATTGATCAGAGGTCAAGTTAGCACCCAACTTCTCCAACGAATTAGTCATAAATTTATAAATATCGAGATATTTCTTCTTAACTATACCATCTTTATCGGTACAAGTGTGTGTAAAGTGATGCTTAGTGAAAGATATACAGGGTGTCCCTGGACTTCCTCTTTTCCTCTCGGGAATGTATAGATGGGGTCAAAATATCACCAGTACTTCATATAACTTTTTTTCCTAAAAGTCTTCGTAACCAAGTTACGGGCCCTCGAAGTTATAAAATGAAAAATGTTTTTCTTTGATAACTTTTCAAGTGAATATTCAAAATCATCCAAATTTTGGTAATTGACTAAACAAATGAATTCCGTCGATGAGCTTTCATGCAGTAGTCAGTTGTTTTGCTACAAAGTCAGGAACGGACTACCCCCGATGGTCCACACCCCAAAACTTTGAAATGACAGATATTTTTCAATATTTTTCAACAAAATAAGGTTACTTGGACAATTTTATGAATAAAAGTACTCGTGTGGAAAGTCGATCGGAGCAACGAGTCTTGATAAAAATGTAGTTCTACTCGACGACATCAAACCCGCTCGTCCACCATTATTTGAAATGAATAATTATCAAAGCAGAAATAATAATGATAACGTTAATTCAACAACATTTATAACAGGAATAATACAAAGTATGCTAAAATGAAGTCGTAAACAAAAAGTACATTACCTATATGGAAGTTTAAGTCACAATTGTGATAGCAGATATTTTTTCAAAAGAAATATCATGTTCTGTAGATTCGTGGTGTTTTTAAACTAACAAGCTACTCTACTATGAAATATTGAATTCATTCCATATTTTGTATGTACATAATACGTGTGGAATAATCACGTTTCGTGTTGATCAGTTATCTGAATCTCATGAAACTCAACATTCGAATGTTTCAAATTCTTCTTCACAGCTAAACTGTTGAGGAGTTTCACTGATAATTATAATTTTATGGGAGAAATTCTTTAACACGAATCTAAATTTAGCTGAAAAAACGCACATCGGAAAAAATATTTACTATACTAATAAAAAGCAAACGAATGAACTACAAAAACGGCTGCACATGATCAGGTGAAAAATATCCAGGGAATAATTATGTTCCATTTCTTTCACAGATGTTGACAAAAAAAACCTTTTAGAAAGTTTTGATAAAAAATGAGAAACTGGAATGCGATTTTGTTTTGTTGAGTGGTGCGTTGTCATATGACTATCATTGTATTGTCAATATTCTATAGGATATTTTGAATTTTTTCTGATATGGCCGAACAGTTTACATTCAATGAATATGCAGATATGCATGTATTTTTTGGACGAGCATTTTGTAATGCTGCAGAAGCTCGTCGTCTGTATTCCGAGCATTTTCCCAATCGAACGGTACCGTCAAGAGAAACATTCGAGCGTGTCGATCGCAGCTTGAGGGAGACAGGTATGTAATAATTGATAATTAATTTGAACATGTTGTTTTATTTCGATATTATTGTAGGTACAGTTTTGCCAAAACGAGGTGGTGAGGGCGCTCCTAGGACTTACGTACCGTTGTATTGGAGGAAAATATTTTGGAAGCCGTCGCTGATGATCCTTCAATGAGCATCAGAAATCTATCAGAACAGTTTCATACATCCAAGTCCACTATTCATAGAACAACTGCTCCACCCATTTCACATCTAGAAGATACATGCCATGACACCTCAAGATTTTCCAGCACGACTGGAATATGCCAATTGGTTCATGGATAGGCAAAGAGAGGATATGACTTTTATCAATCGAGTTTTATTCACTGATGGAGCAGGTTTCAGTAGAGATGGAGTTATCAACTCTCATAATCTCCATATATGGGCCGAAGAAAATCCCCATGGGATATTGCAAACCAAACACCAACGGAAATTCAACGTGAATGTTTGGGCTGGTATCATAGGAAACCGATTGAATGGAGAACGTTATTTGGAGTTCATTCAGAACGATTTGAATGGACTTTTGGAACATGTTCCATTGCAAACCCGAAGAGATATGTGGTTTATGCATGATGGCGCTCCTCCTCATTTTAGTTTGATTGTGCGTGACCCTCTGAACCATATTTTCCACAATAGATGGATTGGTAGAGGTGGGCCATATTCATGGCCATCGCGGTCTCCGGATT